>NW_023494787.1:19628245-19770745 GCF_904425465.1 Colossoma macropomum | reverse complement strand
TTCATATCCCCTTTGCTTTTCAAGAATTGTCTCCAGGGTTTTTACTCATCAAACACATCTGATGTAATGGTTCATACTGGACTGTACTCAGTAGGGGAAGATGGGGTTCAAATCACCCCTCAGTGACCCACAGTGAAAATGCACTGGTGTCACCGGGAGACTATTTTTTTGAGGCTTATTTTTTAGCTCTTCTGCCTTCCTGTGTGTTACAGTCCATAAGTTAACATATCTAACATGAAACAAAAATTCATTATACCATAGAGTACATGTCCATTCTCAAAGTTGTCTCCTCCAGAATGGTAGGCATAAATCTCTGAGTAAAACAAAACTACTTGGCAGAACTCTGCATAGACACTTTCTCAATGAAAGGCAAAAGCTATTTAGAGTCCTCTCAGGTCATGCCCTGTATGTGTCTACCTCTTATGTGAAGGTAGAAATGTAGAATGTGGAAAATGTGTTGTTACAGTAATAAAGAAGTCCACACAGACAGCTTTGTACCTAAATACTGGAATTTGATTCTGTCTTCATCTCCAGTCTTGATCAGTTACGTCAAACTGGAAGCCAAAATGGTCAAACTAGAAGCTTTGAACCAAGGTTCCTCAGCGCTGATGTGGGAACAGAGCAGGCTGAGCAGACATGAGTAATGAGGGGACGTGTAGTGGGTCACTGTGGCATTTTCACACCCACTGCACCACCCATTAGGTGATGCCAAAGTTGTCCATGTAGCTTTCTCTCATACTATTAGCCCGTGCATTGGTCCAGTGGGCAGAGGAGTAACCAGGGGAAACGTCAGCCATGGAACCCATGGAGTTTCTCTCTGGCGGAGGCAAGCTGAGACAGCTTTGTTGAAGCATGACATCCAGGAGTTTGAATAAAGTGGGGTCAAAGTTTAGTCAAGAGACGGTGTCAGCTGTCAAGCTGTGCTGCCAAATGATGTATGAGCCTCATTGACTGATACTCTCCCAAATCTGATGGCCAGGACAGAATAATAATCCAGTATCTGGAATTCTGATTGCAGGCCATGCCTGCTGTGCTCCACCTTCAGTAAACAGATGAAGACAAGTGAACGCAGCAGAGGCGCTGCCAAGCAGAGCGTGCTGAGAAAACAACCGAAATTAAAATTGATTTGTGTTGAAAACTGTTGCAAACACTTTTATTGCACTAACTCATAATCGTACTGAAGGCTTTGACCAGTCAATGATGAAAAGGTCAATAGCACGCCAAAATATCAGTACAATTTGCAAGTCTGCTTTTTCTTGGAGTCATACTTCTTACTGTCATATTTCTCAATTTTTGACTATCAAAATGGTTAAATGAAGCAAGAAGCTAGATCTCTGTCAGAGACAAAGGCTCATAAATAAATAATGCAATCTAGCATGACCTGAAGGATGAGAAGAGCCAAAGAGTGATGTCCTGAATGGGAATAAGACACTGTTTGTGTTTGCCATACATCAGCGTGGGTGAGGGGACACTCATTGGAAGCATTACTCATGGACTGGTGTCCGAATAGAACATTGATTAATCTTCTCCTGCTTACCTTCACTAAGTTGTGCTGTTCTGTGTGGGTGAAACGATCATAGCTGATGAGCATTGAATCCTACAAAGTTTATATATTATTGATTAAGAATAACCAACAATTTTTCCTTGAATGTCACAGAGATGAGATGTTTATTTTATCTTAAAGGACTAGTATGTGCAATGACCTTGTGATCTCTCATCTTGGCCACTGTCAGCCCCCTGCTCCTCCATGTATGTGTGTGTGAGGAGAGGGTTGACCTTGACACCCCTATACTAGTCAGAGATAAAAATAATAAGGTTTTAGTGAAGCAATCTATTTGAACACACACACTATTAGTATGAGAAAGATTTAGTTTTTCAGTGAGTTAGCAGCATTTAGCTACAGTAGAACAAGTATTAACATACAAGTAAAAACGGAATCCTAACTAAAACAATTAAGACTAATGTGAAAGCAGATTTACTTTATATACTTTAGATTTACTTTTATACTTTATATCAAAGAGTCTAGCTATACGTTTTCCTTCTAAGTTTCCCTTTGAAAGTGATTTAGGCTCATTAGATGACATCCCATTCCGAAAGACAAAAACATGATGTTCTAGCTATGCATTTCTAGACATGGATGATATTCATGTTAAATATATCCTGCAGTTTTTTGGCACATTCGGTTCTGCATACAACTAAGTGTTAGTTTGTTTACACCCAAATGTTACTGATGCATCTACGTCTTGTTTACTTGCACACACAGCAATGTACATGCTTAAGTGTATGTTTATGCTTTTCCTTGCCTGTAGACTACACTCATCACTGAAACTAAATCTTTAAACAGGAAATGTTCTTGCATTTTAAGCAACATATCTGAGAGAAAAAGATTAAAAAAACAAAAACCAAAAAAAAAACAGACAACTACTACATAAGACACTAAAAGCCTGCAGAAGAAATGACCATGCATTTTTAATGGAAGAATACAGACTTTAGGCAGAAAATTTGTAGTAAATAGCTAGCTTCAGCTAATC
Source organism: Colossoma macropomum (assembly GCF_904425465.1). Lineage (NCBI taxonomy): Eukaryota > Metazoa > Chordata > Actinopteri > Characiformes > Serrasalmidae > Colossoma > Colossoma macropomum. The sequence continues at coordinate 19,768,214 of NW_023494787.1, read as the reverse complement.
AGCTACCAAACATAGCCCAGAAAAAATATTTACTACAGAAAACATGGTGTGGATCTAGTGTGGCTCTGGTTCTAAACATTCTCATTAACACGTTATTTGAAGTCGTCCTTTGTAGATGATTTACAAACTCTTAACAGATTATCAGTAACACATCAACAACATATCAGTGAAGTAGCAGCAGTGAAGCATCTGAATACATTGAAGCAAATATCTTGTAGATGTGCTGTTGATACATTACTTACATTAAGTAGATGTATTGTTAATGTTACTTCTGTTACACAAAACCTAACTTTACCCAAACATACCCAAAACCTAACCCTAACCTTAACCTCAACCCAAAACCTAATTCTAATCCTCATATGTTTTTGATATGTTACTGAGAGTCTGTTGAGTGTTTGTTTCATCTAAACGGATCACTCAAAATGAAGTGTCGCCAAATTCTCAATCCACTACCTATACATTTCTTACCAGAGATGTACTACCAGAAATAATCAAATCTCTGTTAACAACTGTAAACTCTTTCAGCCACGGCTACATACTTAAAATTCACAAATTAGCAAAGATCAAACATTTGATCAAGTAACCAAGTCTTGATCCCTGGAAGTTGTCCAATTACAGGCCAATCTCAAATCTTCTCGTTATTTCTGAGATCTTACAGAAAGCTGTAGCTCAGCAGCTGAGCTCATACTTGCATAGGAATCATGTGCCTTATATATTTCAGCCAGGATTTAGGCCTCAAAGAGATGCAACCAGAAATAATTAGACCACTCTTAGCAATTGTAAAATCTCCTCTCAGCAATGACCATATACTTAAAAACCTCCAAATCAGCAGATCAAGAAAAATAATCAAGATCAAGAATCAAGATCAAGAAACACAATCTTAGTCCTTGGGAACTGGCCACTTCTAGCCCAATCTCAAATCTTCCCTTCATCTCAAAGATCTTAGAGAATGCAGTAGCTCAGTGGCTAAACTCATAATTGCTGGGAACTCACATATATGAAACATTACAGTCAGGATTTAAGCCTAATCACAGTATGGAAATCACCACTATTGCATATAGGAGGTGATCTGTCCTGCAATCAGTTATGTATATTTGATTGTGATACTTTACAACATTATGGCATTTAATACCATAGATCTAAAATTATTCTAGGATAGAAATATTGTTGGAATAAACATAATAGCAATCTCTTGCTTCAGACACCACTTTACTGACCGCTATTAAAGCTTATAAATGCAAGTTTTCTGTATGTACAAAAATAAACTGTGGTGTCCCACAAGGCTCTGTTCTATGATCACTGCTATTTTTATAATATGCTCTGCCACTGAGTGCAGTAAACATTGCATTAGCTTTGGTTGCTATGCTGATGGCACATTTATAGGCTATGTACCAACCACACCAGATCGTCAACACCGACATAGTATAATTAAGGATTGTTACTGGGCATCAAAGACTGAACTCTCTCCTTTTTATTTAGTTTGCTTCAAGCGTAGACCTTGGCATTGTTCGCTGTAATATTGACCGTAATCTCATATTTCAAGACATGTATGTAATATAACTAGAACAGAAATTGTTTCCAAAAAGTACTTAAACAATAAGAAACTTATTCATGCATTTATCCCCTCTAGATTAACTATTGTAATGCCTTACTGCCTGAGTGTTTTAGTACTAGCCCCGAAAGCAGCAGCTGAAATTTTCACATAACCAGAATTGTTGATGATATCAGCCCTATATTATTAACACAACATTGACTGCCACTTTAATTCTGCATCATTTGCTAACTTCTATTACTGATTGTGGTAATCTTTAGCCCGTTAAGATATTCAATGCCTGCTTTGATCACAAGGCACTGACTCTTTACCAGCACCAAGTATTATGAAAATTATTACACGAAGCAGAGCTTACTCCCTCAAAGCCCTGAGCTATGGTAAAATCTGCCAGTATTTTGGGCTCTTATCGATCTAATTCTTAAAGGCTGGGTTGAAAAATACTTGTTTAGTCAAACCACTGGTTGGATCTTCATGATTTCAGGTAAAGAAATCTTCTTTCTTACCTTCTGATTAATTTGCTTATGCTGTTTTCAGTAGGGTTCTTGGAGCCTTGGTATGTGACCATATATTTCTTATGTTAAGTGTTGTGTTTTGTCTGATGTGGTGCTGGTAGAGGCTCCAGTGGTGGTTCCTCTTGAGTTGTTTAACTGTTTGACCACTTTAAAGCCATTTCCATGAATTTATAGGGTGTTAGATTGAAAGGAGGGGTTTAAGGCACATTTCTGCCCCCAAACTTCAGTTATAACATAACTACATTATATGGGCCATTCGTTCTCATAATACCTCATCTAGATTTTCTTGAGATTTAGATGAATAATGTATCACCTGAGATTAGCTTAATAATTAGCAATCCTTGCCTGAACTTCTAACCTATTACTTGATATCAAAAATCTGTCTAACATTCATTTTCATTTTATTTTTTAGTTCATAAAGTTATATTTATATTTTGTGGAAGCATATCATGTTTTTTTTCTACCATATTCTAGAGTTTAACTTCCTTAATATGTAACATGATCAATAATCTTTCAGAAATGTTGACAAATTGTAACACTGATCTAGGGTCTGGGCTTGGATTTTTGTATAGATCCTTTTTCTATTGTAAAAAGAACTGTAAAATGAAATCTAAACTGAAGAAACTGAGCTTCTTTCAACCAATCATCTGACCCCTTATCCTCTTGTTCTGAATGGGCAGTCTATGGTGATTTTAGCTGGACAGTAACTAGCACCTTAGGGTTTTGTGTTTTTTTTTATTTTATTTTACAGCACAAATTCAAGTGCAGTAATATCTGTCAGGTAAGATTTGTGTGAGTAGAACTTGCTAATCAACACAAATACCAACATTTCCTAATAACACATAACCATTTATGGAGGCTATTCTCACTGCTTACTAGTCCCAGCGAGGCCTTCAAAGCCTGTTTGCACTATTTAGCAGACAAATCTTGTTTTCCACTGGGGAGGGGGAATGGTGATTGTGCTGTGCAGTGGGGACGCTCTGTCTGCGTCTTGATCTCTGCTAGATTTGTACTTTGCATGCACTGGATGGCATTCTTATGCACATCTCTGAGGGAATCACACTATGGCTGAACCCTGCCATGATTTAGAAGCACATGGGACTAGCTCCATCTCATGGGACTAGCTATAGCTCCAAGACATGGAGAGCTGTCCACCATAGTGAACTCTAGTGATTTCATGACATACATTGGTCACAATTAAAAATAGTTAAGTGTAATAAAATACAGCATTTTGGTGATGTGTTTCCCTGTGGCTGCTTAAAGGAAATCAGGGCCAGTAGTTTGAATTACAGCCATTATGAGGTTGGCAGTGATGTTTGGGTCCCATACAACTTTATGCACACTGGGATGTGATATGGTGAATTTCGACATCCTCTGGGCACCACAAAATAGCAAGCGCTATGCTCCAGCATCTGTCCTTTTATTTTGAGGTCTGCCTAGGTGGATATGTTGCCTCTGCTTGCCTTCTGTTTGTTGCTTTTATATAATGGCGGCCAACATAAAATATATTGAAATACACACAGTTTTTGCTAATTATTTAAGTTATTATTAATAATCGAAAGTATTCCGCCAAGAAATGTAGTTTCTTTAGAGTACGGTATCATTGCTAAGCAACCACTGACTGCTGAATGAGGAGAAGAAGGTTCGGTTGCCAATTACTGTAAACTGCAGACATTTCATGATTTTTTAAAACTTTTTTTTCGAATAACAGTTAACATACGTATCATAGCACTGTTTAATGCAAAAACTTTAGTTTATAAGTTTATAAGTACTTTTTGGTCACCAAATTACCACCGCGGGTCTTCTGCCAGTCTGACGATGTCACTTTTCTCATGCTGGGGCTGAATCTCAAACGGCTCTCTGCTCCCTACATAGTACACTACGTAGGAACTTAAATACTGACTCCTGCACCCCAACAATGCAAAATATTGTGAAAAAATGGTAATTTGGGGTTCATTCACATTCATTCAGTCAAAGATTAATCCATTAACAGCAGAAGGGTTTTTCGTGCTGTGGCACAGTAATACAGAGCATACAGTTCATATTTTAGGACCCGAACTCTTGGTTTCACTCTGTATATATATATATATATATATATATATATATATATATATATATATAGAGAGAGAGAGAGAGAGAGAGAGAGAGAGAGAGAGACTATAAGAGACAGAGTGAAAGAGAGATAGGCTGAGAAAAAGACAATGCCAAAGAGAGAGAGAGATGCAGAGGTACTCAGAAAGAAAGAAAGAAAGAAAGAAAGAAAGAAAGAAAGAAAGAAAGAAAGAGCGGGACAGAGGCAGACAGAAAGAAAGGAAAAGAAAAATATAGAATATAAGAAAGACAGAGTGAGAAACAGCACAAGAGAGAAACAGAGAAGGAGAAAGAGACACAGAGATGCAGAGAGGGATATAGAGAAAGAGAAAAAGACAGAGAAAGAGAGAGAGACAGAGAGACAGAGAGAGAGAGAGAGAGAGAGAGAGAGGAAGCAAAGGTTATTTTTTAACATTTGACTACAAGATCTCATTTGCAGAAAAACAAGAGCAGCCTCAGCTTTTGTGCTTGGAAAAAAAATATCAGCTTGTCCACACAGTCCTGTAGTGAAATACTACACCATTTAAGTTAATGCATGTAACAACCTTTTTTCCATCTGCCAACTTAAAGCTTATAAGTTGCCACTGGTGGGTGAGAGTTGTTGTAGTGCCATGAAATACGCATTGACAGAGGCCCAATTAGCTGTTGTGTGAGTAATGGCATTTGTTTGTTGAAATTCTTTTTTTCAAGCCAGCAAACTGATATTTCTCAGATAATGACCATTAGTGCCACCATCTGCTGGTCTTCCTTGACCTCAGAGGGTACATGAAGTTGTTAATGGGGTGTTGCCATTAGCAACACAAGGCAAAATACAAGTTGCCTTAATGAGAACGATGAAATTGAGAAATGTGCTATGGCGTTGCAGGGAGATGGTGAAAACCCATTAGCCTCACCACACGGTGGATATGGTTCTCGTACAGCTGAAATACAGAAGGAACTGTTCTAATTTTTTGGTACTGAAGAGTAATCAAACCATTGCAGTGGTCTTTTGAGCACTTTACATGAAATTTATTATTTAATTTACATGACTGCATGTACAGAGATTTGTTAGCTATAAAAGCCCTGAAGTGAAGCCTGTGATGTGCAAGTGTTGATATTTATTTACAACAGCAAGTTGCTGATAAATGGGGAAAAAATCTTAATCAATAGTCAGGGACCCTTTTTGATCAGAGCACATTTTTAAGATTACTGCATAGGGAGACAGCCTGGCAGTGGCTTTTGGATGTTATAAAAAGATTAACATGTTGGCCAATGGCCTCACAGTGTCTTTTGGGCGTTCATTGCTTTGGAGCCTTCATTATATTACTCAACAGGTGTTTCCACAGCAACCATCAAATTGTTTTCCTCAAGTCCTAAAGTCTAGTGTGAGAGATTGATTAACACACACATCACATCTCCTTTACGCAACACTGACAGCACAAGGTGAAAATATTCATACTAGGAAAAAAAAGAAACGTGGGTGAAAAAGGGAGAAAATACTGACAGATCTGGAGCTGGTGAAGGCCAGCTGAGCTGACCAGCATATCAACACCAAACTGCCTGAGAGGGTCTGATCTACTACTCTCTACTCTCCCTCTATATTTCGTTTTTTGCCCCCCCCCAACCCCCACCTCTCTCTCTCTCTCTCTCTCTCTCTCTCTCTCTCTCACACACTCTCTCTCTCACTCTCTCTCAGGCAGGGTAGCATGTTTAATGCTTCACCAACATGTCAGCCATGCTAAATGTTCAGTGATGAAGACATGAGAGGCAGCGAGACTGTGGGGAAAAGTGAATGCAAGGCTGAAATAAAGTAAGAGCTCTTCATAAAAGGCCTTTTTAGAAATGTGCGGCTGGGGCAGTGTTAGTGCTTGGGATCTCTATTCAACACTCTAATGAACCTAAATGGAGTTTTTTGCATCATGTCAATCTAAGACACATGACAAAGTTACAATATTACAGAATTGTGTTAAAAAAGTCAGTAGATTGCAGAACCTGTAAAAGCTGTACCATAACATCTGGATAATGCAGCAAATGCGTAATGGAACCTATGCAGATACCAACAAGCAGCCCACCTACCCCACATACTGATGACTTTGCCAGTGAGTAAACTTACTATTCAATGAATATTAAAAAAAAAGAAATCACTCATGAATAATTTTACACCAAATTTAAATTAAATTGCAAACTAGCATATTTAGTAGTGTTCCTAGAATTAAGGCACATTGTGTTGAACTACCTCATTTTTGTTTCAGGAAAAAGTTACATATTGCAATATCTCAGCCAGACGTGGCCCAGATCTGCTTTAAGATAAGGATGTTTTAATGTGGGCCACATTAAAACATGCTTAATGTCCACCAAGCCCACTTTCCTCCACTATGACAGGTTTTTGGAGGTTGTCATAATGGAGAAAACATAGCAGTGGTGGTGTTTATAAATAAGAAAGTGGAGGACTCACTCTTTTTATGTCCTCATTAACCCCTCAAATGGCCAGGTCCTAGCAGCAGGCCCACTGTTTTATTACACATTTCTATAACCTTAGAATGGCTCAATCAGTTTGCATTGAAGTCCCTGCAGTTACTGAATAATAAGTTGTAGTATACAATAAGCTTGGGGTTTTCAGGAGTGAAAGTATTTCCTATTTTTTCACACTGCTCATTTGGTGGAGCAGTTTTCATTTTCTACTAAAAACTACAAGTTTTTGTCAGTAATTACCATGACTACAAAGGTAAGGGTCTCATGGCAAGTTACCCAACAAGGTCAGGTAATGCTAGCTGTCTAATGCTTATCAGAATATAGTCATTGCTGTGCAGTCTGGAAGTAGATTTATCATTTATCAGTTGTGCCTCATTGTGGATTTTTCACATTTCCCCTGTCTAACAGTAATGTTGTTTTTTACAGTATCCGGTTATGTAAACAGCCAAGTTGTAGCCAGCCTTTCTAAGCTAGCAGATTCGACAGTGTTTAATTACGTTACCTGTTTACTGTCAAAAAAGCATCAAAACATATCGATCAATACAACTGCCACACATAAAGTCCACACAGTTACCTCATGTTAGCTAATTAAGGTAAGACTACAAGTCTTTCTTTTATTTATAGATAATGTCACATATTCTCTCCCTCATTCAAAGCTTTTTACCTTCTTTAAATCAGCACCGTTTACCCATCCAGTGCCAAATCAACAGAAGTCAGTAGTCTATTTTCAATGTGGACTTTTGCAAGCTTGCTCTCCTCTGCAAATGAAAACTGCTCAACCAAACAATCAACAGCTTTCAGTGGAAAAATGGGTCAATACCTTAATGAGGACATTAAAATAACTGAATCTTCTACTTTCTCATTAAGAAACTACACCACTGCAATAATGTTTTTCCCTATTATGGCAGCTTCTGCTACATGGAAGAGTATAAGGGTCCATCATAATACAAATCAAAAATGTTTTAAGGCAACCATATGCTCACAGTTGTATGCAGTTGTATTTATTGCATTGTGATTATTATTTTCTTTGTTTAATTTCTTTACAAAAGTGCATATTTTCTGTGGCACTTAGGTAAAGTGAATTTATTTTTTACCATTTATGAGGTTTAAGCTATGACCTTATCAGCATTAGGTCATGGTCACATACACTAAGCTAAAGAGTCAGTTGTTTTAATCTGCTGTCATTTTGACACAACCCGATACATAGCTCTTATGTCAACTTGACATCAAAATTGACAAAAGCAGCCTTTTTAACAAACCACATATATTGGAATAAGCATTTATAAATGTTTATATACGTTTAAGTAAAATGTCAAGAGAAGGTTATGTATGTGCCATATGTAGCTATATGTACACTGCCTTTCAGTAAAGTCTTAACAATAGTCTTACTTATGCACTGATGAAATCAGACTATAGCCATTTAGTAAATGTGTTGAGATTAAATTTGGCCCCATCATTTGATCGTGAAAGAAAATAAGGGGTGGGGGTAGTCCCCCCACCCACACACACACAGAATTTAGGTTAAACTAGGTAACTTAGGCTTACTAGATCTACTATTTCAAGGCTGACAATATTAAGAAAAAGATAAGGTGCATTAAATATGTGTTACTCATTTGGTATCATCCTACAGTGAAGACGTCATTGTGATGTGCATAAACTGTTGTGAACTGCTATCATTAATGTTTTATAGAATGTATGTGGTTTTATATAGAACCTTTTTGGAAAGTGTTCTATGTAGCACCAAAAAGATATTACAGTGCCAAGCTTGTTACAATAGAAGAAACTTTTTGGATAGAACCCTTTTCAAAAAAGTTCTATACAGAACCATATGCCACATATTCTCCTTCAATCTGAGGAACCATTTCACCAAGCAAAGAACCCTTTAAGCATGCAAAAGTTGTCTTCACTAAAGAACCCTTGAGGAACCATGTTTTGTAAGAGTTTAGTTTATTATTATACTTAAGCATAAAGTACACTCTTAAAAGTGATGGTTCTTTGATGGTTCTTTGAGGGTTGTTTAGTAAAGAAAATGGTTCTACATACAACCACAAACACTGAAAGAACCATTTGCATGATTAAACGGTTCTTTGGATGATTAAATTGTTCTTCAGATTGATGGAGAGTGTGCTGTAGATGTTTCTATATATAACCTTTCTGAACAGGGTTCTATAAGGTTCTACTATTGTTACTATGTCAAGCCTCTAACAATAGAAATATCATTTTTGGTGCTATATAGAACCCTTTTCAAAAAGGTTCTAAATAGAACCATATATTACACAGTCTAAGAAACTTTTAATCATGCACAGGATTCTTTGAGTGTTCCTGGTTCTACATAGAACCATTTTCTTTACTAAAGAACTCTTGAACAACCATCTTTGTGTATTCAAATATTTTTTTGTTACTAAATAATGATAGTGATTTATGATAATAGTTGTCAGGCCTACCTTCATATGCCTCTATTCATCAAATAGACACCAATTCGGATAAACAGCACTGCTTGTTGATCATGAAACTCCTCAGAGACTCTAACAAACAGAGACAGAGACAGTCTTTGACCACGTGTAGGAGAGACAGAGTGCTCATACATTGATTTATATTTATGAGCCAAAAGCTTCCACTCAAGTTTAATGCATCATTACTATTCAACTGATGAGCTAAACTGACATCATGGCTTTTCCTTTATGAATACTGTGGTTAAGAGGAGCCCAGGCCTGTTCAAGAGCTCATGGGTAGAATAACACTTACAGCTCACAATCAAAATAAATTGCTGCCAGGTGAGTGACAAATCTCACTTCATCTGGGGACACAGGTTTAGGTTACTATTGCCAACAAATGTGAAAAGACAGTCTTAACAAATAAAAGTGGCAAAAAGGGTTTTGGAGTGATGCCATAGAAGAGCTACATTTGGTTCCCTAAATAATAGATTTTTTTCCTTGCTTTTTTTTTTGGACCCTTTTGTTAATAAGATATGCGAGTATGCAGAACCATTTCAATGGAGGTTCAAAGAACATTCTACACCAATTAAAGTTTTTTCCAAGAACTGTACATCCAAAGCTATGAGGCCTTTATAAGCCTTTATTTTTAAGAGTGTGTAAGATTTAAACAAATTAATTAATTGTTTTATAGTGACAGATTAATAGATTATGGCAATGGATGAATACCTCAGATAACCTCCTGTAATGTTGTTCTTATAGCAGGAAAAGAACAGCTGAATTGATATGGAGCTGAATGCAGACTGCAGTGAAAGATGCCTTTTTGCGATGTTTTGCTAAACGCCATTTTTATCCAAGTATGAACATGTATAAATACATATTTTATCAAACTAGTTCTCAATCACAGTCTTACAGACTAAATGCACTAAACAATTTTTGTGCTTTTCTTGCTCACAACTGACTCAGAGAATGATCAGGGCTGGGTCATTACCTCGTGATTTGAAACAGGCCTATTAATACAGTGGAATTACAAAATGTGGATTACATATAGACAAAAACAACAGATTTAAGAACCAGTGGTTTCTGGTTTATTAGGACCCACAAGTGAACAGACTTTTTTGTGATCAAATATTGTTGTTATTATTATTATTATTATTATTATTATTATTATTATTATTATTATTCTTAGTAGTAGTAGTAGTATTACTTTGAATTCTAGAATGTTTATTATAATAATAAATACAGACTTCCAAAAAGTACAACCACCCCACCCGATGGCACCTATGAAGAATAGGAATGGATGGATGGATGGATGGATGGATGGATGGATGGATGGATGGATAGATAGATAGATAGATAGATAGATAGATAGATAGATAGATAGATGCTGGTACTGCTGTACTATGTGGTTGATTCTGTTCCATTTGAAAAGGCACTCCCCCTGGCCTGGCTTTAGTAGTATAATTATTTTAAGTGGTTCTCTCTGGCAGTTTGTATTGACATGGTCAAACCATTTTAAGCTGTCACTGAGTCACAACCAGTTTTAGGGCTTCATTCTGACATAAACTCTTCCATTTGCTCACTTGGCACTGAAATTGCTTTTCTGATTTCTGTGATTTGTCCTCACAAATTTTATTTCTGTTCATGATTCATGATTGGCCACTTTGTATTAAGTAGTATGGTTGGTGTGGTGGTAGTGCACTACTTTTTGGTGCAGCAGGAACCCATTAAATCGTTCCATTTTTCTTTCCTAATGAATATGTTGGCCTGATCAAGGTAAAGGTTGGTCAAGCACTCTGTATCATCTCCTCCACTAGTACTGCCAATGTATGTACAATACAGTCCATATATAAGAAACAGAACATATTTTATATCATTTCATTCATTAAAACATAATATACCTTGTATGATCAGATATCTAATCAAATAATGTATCAAGGAATTACTGTAAATAGATATCTATTATTATCATTTAAGAACTATTTAATGTCCCACGAAAGCATAATACTGTATAAAACATCATAAAAGGTCTAGCTTATTTATACTATTATTATTGAATAAAATAACAGCAAAGATTAGTATGAGAAGTGGTTCCAAACATTTGAATGCTAGTGTACATGTAGCGAATTTTCAGCTTCTGTTTAGAACACAGTAATGTTTATTATCACATCTTATTGATACTATAAAGAGGGATGCCATCAGCTCTTAATATACTTTTCCTCATGAATGATCTAATACATTTTAGATAGTCTGAATTACTAAGTACTATTATTAATATATTGGGCCTAAAGTTTTTCTTCCTCAGGCTTTGTGCCATATATGAAGTTTTGTCATAAGAAATGAATACACTGTGACAGTATTGGTGTTTCAGTCTGTCACCATACAGTATGATTGGGGTCAGTTCTTCTTGCGAGTAGTTGCATTTATTTGCTCGTAAATTAAGGTGACCCTGTCTATGCTATTTAATGGAATGTCTAGTAAATCCTTTTATGATTATGATCCTACTATTAATTTATTATGGTGACCAAATGCTAATTATTAGACTTTTTGATTGTGTCATTTCCTTGGAATTAAGATTTGTAGTTTCATACTACATCAGCTGCCATCTGTCTCATTTACTGGAAATTGTACCTGTGCAGGACACCCTTTAATCATTTTTGGAGGGTTCTCTGACTTTGAAAGTTGAGCTTGGTGTAGTTGTAGTCGATATAGGGTGCTAAAGTGCACCAGTGTGCTGAGAACTTATTCTCATTGATGCTTAAAAATACATTTCAGCAGAGCTCACAAAGAGATAAATGGAACTTGAACATTGAATTCTCATGCTGCCTATTCAGACCGCCAGTAGGCAAACCCCTGAGGTCATGTAAGAGAGACTGAGCTTTTCCTCCAACATGAGAAGCTGTCATGAACAAGCATAATAAACCAGTAAGGTGTTTTGGTTAGACTTTACATTCATAAGGCTACATGACTTCTACATAATCCTTTCATGACTGACATAAACCTACATAAACTTGAACATAGGCTTATTCCAAAAAGCATCAAGCAAATGTCAGCATCAGCAAATGTTAAGAGAAATTACTAGTGTTTTGCTGGATTTTAGCATGTTGCAAAGTGTGCAAGCTTTGTTCTGTGCCACACAAGGTTATGCAGATTTAGACCCTTGCTTTCAGTTTGTTGACTAATAGCCACACTGTTAAAATGATGTCTCAACAAGTGAGAACATATTTAAGATTGCTATAATTAATTAATAGATATATAACATTAAAATAGTGATATAATGAGATCATATCAAGTTCTCGAATAGGTGTGGAACCTCAGAGCACTTAATACAAAAGGCCTATAACATTAACTTTACATAACAAATTTTGTTGCATCCAGTGAATATTTTCTCCCTTTCAAACTTTCATGCATAAACAACTGTACCTGTGAAAATCAGTTTATTTCTTTTTATACAGTTACTCCAAGGTTTGTGATAGACATTGAGTGAAATCTCCTTGGATTCAGTTCTATTCTTCATTATTTGAATAGCAGTTTTTGCAATAGATATTTATATCTATAGAAATACATGAAATAAGATATTTTGTATAACTGACTAAATAGTTTGGTTTCCAGCTTAAACTTTCAATTTTATTTATACTCCTGACCACTGACTAGTTATTCTATTGTTAGAAGAATAAAACAACTCAACTTACTGTACTTTGTACTTTTCATTCCTTTCCTTTTCTATTCCATTTATTATAGACTAAAAGAAGACAAACAGCTAAAGTGTGCATTCCTAATCTTTTCCCAGTAATGTATTGTGGAATCCATAAAAGGCTTCACATGACTTGTTGTCATTTAGTGAAGTCCATTGTTAATGTTTGGCCTTGATCAGATTACTTGATTATGATAAGCAGTAGGTTACTGCCTTACTAAATATAATCGATAGAGACAGCCTGAAATGGTTGTTTGATTGTAATGCTGTCAAGCTGCATGACTCACAAATATGATGGAAAATGAGATGAGGTTGAGGAAGAGATGGAATGAATTCAAGAGGTTGCTGTTTACTTGGTTCTGGTTTAAAAGGTAGTCCTGTGTTGACAAATGAAAAACAATGATATTACCTTTATCTCCCACTGCATCTTAAATAGGAGACAAATTAAATTTCTCTCCATAGTAGTGTAAAACCTTAACATCTAATATAATATATCACTTTCTTATCTTATTACCCTTGGTGGGAAATTGAGGCGTTACAGCAGCATGAATTATTAACTCCATAGTAAATAAGAATGAAAAGAAAAAGAAATACAAATAAAGTGGAGATAAACATATAATCAGGATTCTACAAATACACGAATATAGAGTGTACATGGGCTGTGCAAATGAGATATATATAAGTATAAACCTTTTTATGTACACATATTAAAGCTGACAGTTGACGCAGTTGGTAGGACTGCATACCTGACGACTGCACAAACCTTTACAGTCACTAAACTAATGATGCCAAAAATGTGCATCAGTGTAGAGTAGGTGTATTGTAGATGTATGATGTGGAGAGGTACTGTAATGCAATGACGTTGTACATTAAAAAGAGCTAAGACACACTATTATTAGTGTAAAGGCCATTACAAATCAAACCAGACATGAATAAATAATACAAATTATGAAATATTCTGAAGTGTTTCTTTCACATTTTTTCAACGATATTGTATCATCCCACTACCAGCTCATGTTGACTTGGGAGCAAGGGCTTTTGTTAGGCCCCACACTTAGATATATATAGTAGGAGAGACTTTATTGTATATAGGTTGTTGTTGTTTGCTTAATGATGTGCACATATGTTGTTTGTGCTATTCTGTGCTGAGCTGTGGGGTAGTTTTAGCACCCACTGTCAGGAGAAAGTGCATGGCTAGAGGTGACCTGCCTGCTTCCCGGATGTGTCAGTAAGCGCTGAGCGGTGGTTCTGCCTGTTCAATACAAGAGCATTCGCCTTTAAAGCACAATGTTTCTCATGTCTTATTCTGCACTGAACCCACAGTATTTCTCATTTTCACATAGAACTTTATGAGCACTTTTACAGATAGCTCAGATGTCCATAGCCAGATTTGAGCTACTTCTGGAGTAGCTTCCTCTACTAGCATTGCCCTTCAGCATATAACTGCCCTCACTCGTGCTTGTGCATCTCAATGTAGAGTGCTGAACAGGCATTGGACTACCCATATTCTCCACCACTTTCTGCCCTTTCACTGGCAGGGGGTTATCACACCGGGCCCTCTCTACACTGATGTTCTGGTTGTCCTTAACCATGTGCCTGGCCTCAATACTTTACTAATAACATACAAGACATTCTAATGAATGCTTGCAGGAAGATCCTCCCTGAAGATGTGGTTATATCGATTGATACAAACACACAATTAATCGGATTCTCAAGTACTGCAAAACCTAAGGCAGCTAGATTAAAGTGACAGAAGACAGAGCTGAGGGGCTAACTAATTTACCTGACTCTTAACCATCAGTCTGTGAAAAAAAATGGATGCTGACATTCAGTCTAGTTGGAATTCCAGATGATATCTTGTCAAGAAAATTCTCGTTTTGATGATCAGTTCTTGTATCAGGGTTTTGATGGTCCATTGATGCTTTGTAGACGTTTGTCTCATCTTTTATCATAATTGAACTACATAGCTATTACATTCAGCTTCACATCTCTCTAACCTTATACCTAATACTCACTCTGTTCTAATCCTAACCTTAAACCTAAACCAAACCCTGGCCCTAGTACTGGTCCTAATTCGACCCCTAACCCTAACACAGCTGAAAAGTTTCACCAGATTAACAGTTTGAGCATTTGGAATTGTTGTCACATTTATATCACATATTGTTACCTGTGGATGGCAGAACAATGAGGGTGATCCAGCACTTTTTATGACATTGGGGCAATTCCCCACCCGTTTTTGATTGAGGTCAGGCAGCTTATTTCTCAAAATAAACAAAAAAGCCACTCTCACCAGTTGCATGGACCAATGACCTATAGGCACAAACAAATAGACAGTCAGCTAAATGATGACGTTTAATTCATTTCTTCATTTTTAAAAAACGGTTTGAGCAGGTTGAGAAAAGTTTGGAGATGTATTTACAGAAAAGATTTAGGTGACTATTGACTTCTAGTGTTTGCTAGCAATGTTTGCCTCATAGCTTTAAGTTGTCTTGCCTGATCGACTACAACTGGGGTAAGTGGAGAGTAATGTAAGTTTGATTTGTTTTGGATTCTTTCCTTCAATGAAGAACAAGTTCTCTCCCCAACAATAACATAATCTCTTCTCATATTTTTGCTTTTTTGTTGAAGGTATGTCTGAAACTGGATGTGTGTGTATATTCACCTATATAATTCAGGTTTTTGGTGTAGTAGTAGTTTGATAACTCACTCTAGCAGAATTTGCAGTACTAAAGAAATCACAGTCTCAAAGCCTCTGTCAGGTGATTATTAAGGCATGAATGAGGAGACAAACTGTTTTGTCTCTCCGCAAAATGCGTCCTGCCCCTACAGTCAATGACAGCGCCAGCAACAACTGAGTCACAATCATTGCGTGTTTTCCGGATTGGCTTTGATGTGACCTCTTCTAAAGCAGCTTTTGATGGGACAGAGGTGGGGAGGGAATTGAATTAGTCTTACTCAGTGAAGAAGAGTAGCACCACGGAGCTTTGCTATTCAATAAAGCGCCCTAATTTACTCCTCTCCTTATCTCTCATTCTTACATTCACCTCTGTGTTTCCTCTCTGAGCCTGACGGAGGAGAAAGGAAGAGTGAGAACTGTGGATGACAGCAGAGGAAAAGGTTGCCTGCATTACAGACTAGTTTAAGAATACGGTGGATTTTGTTCATCATTATTAGATAGAAGTCATTTGATCATTTCAGTCAGCTGACTTGAGGCCTGTATCACTTTATCATGGAATTCCAGTCCATGAGAGCTTTCAGGGAGACTTCTGGGAAAATCATATTCTGTTGCTCCTCTGGTAATACATCATGTCTTGGCTTGAGCCTTTACGGCAAGGTCTAGTTGCTAGGGGTGTAGCGTGCTAAAGAAGTGCTGAAAGAAAGAATGAGTGTAGTAATCTGCACAGGCATCTAGCACTAAGCAAGATGCATGAGTATGAATATGTTTTTATTCTTGTTTTGAAAGTCACCTTGCCAGAGAACAGCACAGAAAAGGAAATAGAAATTTTGCTTGAGAAGTGGAAAGATGAAAACAAAGACAGAATCATGTCTGAGAAATGTATCATTTGTACTCTTTCAAAATGTGTTTGCAGGATCAAGGTTTTGGTACTAAATAGAGCCATGTGTAAAAAAGAAACTTGATCACTGAATGTCTGCATGGTTCTCTGCGTGTTTAACTGGTACAGTTAAATGTACATGTTTAACACAGTCCAGGCTGAAACACTCCTTATAACTTCAGCTTAACTGGGCAGGGCTAAACTTCTATAGGCTGAATATGAGTATACATGTAAACTATTAGCATTTTCATTATGTCAGAGAAACAATTAATTCAAAACAGGCTGTATTTACAGCTTAATTTCATATATGGACTGTAGGGGCTGGAGAGTGAATGATACATTTTGAAACTTTAACAATGTTTACATACTACATACTGACAAATACATCAAACTCTTTAATTTCAAAATTTTGTTTTCCATGATATGTGCCCTTAAACATGTTCATCAAAGAACCATACAAGGTTTTCCATCATAAGGAAGAAACATTGATGCATTCAAATGGTTCTTTGAGTTGTAACAGTTCTACAGATAACTGTTGCCTGAAAAACACTTGAAGACCCTTTTTTTGGTCCCGTCAGTTGAATCGAGAGAAATGCCCACCGTTGTAATGAGCACTTTGAGTGAACTCTAATAAAAGATAAGAGCAACAGCCATGCTGGTGCTGGACGGAGTCTTGCCTGGCCAGGCTCAGAGCTGGGCAGCCCCGGTCCTGTGGAGGTAATGAAGATCAATAGAACAGAAGATGAGAGCAGGCTGTGATCCAGGAACTGTCTCACAGTCGCAGGCCAAGGTGCTATCGATCCCACCTGTGCTACCACTATCTGATAAAGGGGATTTCTGGCTCCTACCAAAAGAATCGCATGAAAAGCAAAGGATGGGACCTAAGCTAAGCCATGGATCTTCCCCTCCTCCCCATCTCCCTCTTCATTAAAAATTAATTAATTAAGAAAAATATGAAATAGAAAAATAGGAAAAAATGTATCACTAAAAATTATCCCTAAATGTTTTCAACATTGTGCATGTACTTTCTCTCCAGTTTGTTTTCACATACCTTATAGATTAAAGATTTGGAATCACTTCGTATATTTAAAATTGTTCTTATTTTATTCAACACATAACTTACATAAGTTACACAATGCACATTAACTTATACAGTGTAGGCTGAAACATTATATCATAGGATGCAGAAGGTATTTTATTATTTTTTTTTCAATATTTCAAGTTTAAGTATACCTAAATGACAGTATACTATATAACAATATACTGTAAGCATGCTTGTTTGTTTATTTATTTATTTATTTATTTATTCATTCATTCATTCATTTATTTATTCTTCTTGAATTTTATTTGTATTTGCATGACATTGCACTATATTGCACTGTTGTTAGGACTCCCATTTTCTCTATATTATTTAATCATTTTTGAACTCCAGTTGTAGAAGCTTCTGTTTTTCACTTATTTTCCTTTGACTTTCACCTTCTGTATGCAAGAGAACTCTATCTAATCTCAGAAATATCTTTTGAAAAATTAATAACTTGTATTTAAAGGCTGTTTTGACTGTAAATTATGTAAATTAAGAGTGTCTGTGACCTTTTCACAGTGCTGTATGATTAAATTTTTCAGATTTAATACACTTATTCCATAGTGTCTTTTACAAATAAGAATTTTTAGTGTTTATTAGAGTTACTGTATAATTATCTTTACATATTGTTGAGCTAAGTTGCTGAATGTTACTGCAGCACTCTAAAAAACAGGCCAGTCTTTCAAACAAGACTAATATATGGCAACATGCTGTTTATACTCTGTTCTGAAGTTAATAGCTATAGATGAGAAAGAGGCCAGAGTAAAAAGGCTGAGTAGGCTGGTGTGGATGGCGATGTGGATGAATTGGCTTAGACAGGAGCCTGTGGTTTGCCTGGTAAGGCATCTTCTCCATGGCTGGAGGGACGAAGAAACAGAAGAGTGAAAGTGGCACATCCTCAAAGCTGCTGGAATCAGGGAGAATGTGTGAGGGTGTTTTAGTAGAGACTGTTCTTTTAGCACGGGCTAGCAGCCCTGAAAAACAAGCAAACTCTGCACTGCACAAAACAAGCAGACTGATGATGCACTTTTTATAAAGTACACTTATATAAATGCTAAACTTTCTCTCCAGCTTTTCCAACTGTTTGTCCTTTCAAATCAGTCGGAGGTCAAAGCTATAATGCAGAAAAATGGAATGACACAAAAGGCCACCAGTCACCAAATGTCTTACATTTAATTCAAACCACAGACATGCATCAATATTTCACTGTTCCACTATCTGTCTCACTCCTTATGCTCCACCTAACCTTTCTGCATCCACAATGAAGGGTTAATGAGGGTACAGCTACAGCTGCATAGGCTTTCTTTCTACTCCAGGAAAGGAAGCATAATGCAATCACTTAAGAACATTTTCACTGTGTGCATGTAGGTCCACATTAATTTGAGTTAAATTTACTCTTTCAGAAATGTCTGGCACCTTAGACGTCCTTCAGTGGTAAAGTATTTAACACTGTCAGTGTTATTTGGCTACTCAAGAGCTGCATGTCATCCAACAAACTATACTGTTCAAAGCATGTGTGTTAATTTGCCACTGCACTTAGCTGTTCACTGAACTGTTACTGGTTCTCTGCGCCCTAGAATACAAAAATTCAAAAGTTTGCAATCAGTTATTATATTAATAATTAATGTTATTTTATACACAATAGTAACTTAAACAATGTAGATTCAATATTTTCAGGATTTTAAGTTATTATATACTGTAAATTCTATACAACAAAATGTCTATTCAATATAAGTACCACTTTTTAAATATGAGGCATTCTGGATAAATTTCATTATAACTTCTTTCTAATTATTTTTTTAGCTTGTCCAGTCATTCTGGAATCATCTCAGGCTCTGTTTATTATCTCTAGCTTCCTAAGTATTTGAAAGCTATGATTTATCTGAAAACAAATTGGTTTTGTATTGTTGGAAATATTGGGCCTCATTCACCAATATCTTCCTAAGTTTTTCTTAAATTTGTTTTTGAGAAAGGTCCTAAGAAAAAGTCTATGTCAGATTTATGACATGATCTTACACTGCAGAATTGTTCACACCTTTGTGTTCTTGAGTGTGTGTAGATTCTGTTCGAACCTAAGAACAAATCCCAAATAAGAAAACACTGGTGAATGTCAGAATCTTCTAAAAAATTTGTAAGTGGGTTTTAATAAGCAATGTCACCTTGAGAAGGCCTGGTGAATGAGGCCCATTGATTGTAAACTTTTGTACAATAATCCCAAACTTTCGAACAATGATGTAATGTTGTACATAATGTATTGTTGTTGAACAATAATGTTAATATTGTAATGATGTATCAGTTGTGCTTTCGGTCGTTACTAGAGCTACTTGAGCTTAATGAGGGTTGACAAAATATTGGGTTTCAGGTCAGATTGATTTTCCACATACAACACTTTGTTCAGGTTTTTTTGTTTTTTAATAAGTGATTATTTATTTGGTAGATATATTTTATTTGAAACATTGTGACTATGTAAATTTTGTGCTCTCTCACACATTTTCATTCTTACTCTCTCTCTCTCTCTCTCTCTACCGCTGTAGTCTACCGCTGTGTTCAGAATAGCTGTAGAGTTTGAGCAGTGGGTGAATATGCCCCTGAATGAAGGGTTGGAATTCAACAGTACATCAGTTGCAGTCATATCGTGGATGATGAGAAGGTTGTGTTGGGCAGGTTAAAGGTCAAAGCAAATATTTCTCCATGCTTGTTATCTCACCTGAAGTGTGTCAAGCATTTCTGCAGAAGCAGAGGTGTGAGAGGAACTTGCAGCATGGCTGACAGTCGATCAAAGGAGAGTGGATGCTGTTCCCTGCCAGGTATGATCAGCAATTCCACAAACATATATTTATGATAAATACTGTTAGTGGGTACAAATTGAGTTAGGGTTTCAAACTCATGCCCATGTAGACCTCTAGTATGCTCTTATGCCAGTTTTTATAAAGACTGTAGTGTTGACAATAATTGCCAATAAAAATGTACACAAACTTAAAACATAAAACTTAATGTTGGTTGAAATAACAAAAAATGTAAAACACATTCTTAAGTAAGAATAATATAACATACTAAACATTATGTAGGTGGAGAAATCAAATCTAACAGGCCCTTTTCACATTTACACCATGCCAATTCCATCAGCTCCATACTGATTGATTATGTTTCTGGCCCGACTGAGGAGAAAAGATCTTGTATACAAGAAAACAAGTACTTTTTTACCATGTAGCGTTAGAGCTGCTAGATTTAGCTGTAGCTCATTTAAAAGCCACACCCCTCCCTCTCTAATGCCTACTACCAATCAGACACAAACACACCGATTTAACTCACAGTATTTTAAAAGATCTCTTGGCTTTTTTATGCCCAAGGCAGAATATATGAAAAATAAATAAACTTTTCAAATGTTGTCCCATGTGCTAACCTACCTACTAAGCATGTACCTTTAAGGCTTTTTGCTACTGTTGCCCTCAGTGCCACTCCAAACAAATTCAGCCATGCCATCAGTGGTATTTCACTGATTTCCAACCAAACACACATTACATTGAAAATTAATCCAGGCGATTTGAAGAGCACAGGATCCTTCTTTTTAAAGTAAATTGCCATGTTCACATTTGCAGCTGTCTCTAGGTCAAGGGTTCCCAATCCCAGTCCCGGTGACCCCACACTATGCATATTTTTGTATTTTGTCTATTTTGGTACACCTGATACAACTTGTTAGGGTAAGGAAAACACAGAAATGTGAAAACTATGGGGTGCCCAGGACTTGGAAAGGGAACATCTGCACTAGTTGAAGCTGTAACACGATCATCATTCACATATGACTGTGTTCCTTGTTTAACGAGTTAAATGAGTTCAATTCATTCATTAATATTACCATGTAAGACTTAATATTTATATTTCTGTAATATTCCATTTCATTTAATAAACCTATTCAAGCAACAGCAACAAAATTTGATTTTAATTTAAAGAAACCACTATTTTTTTTTTTTTAAATATCCTTGAATTTTCCAAATTGCCTCAATTCATGTGAGCTCAATCAGGAGTTGAGTAAGTCCCATATACAGAGGTTTGTATTTGGAGTTATGGCACTGAGGGACACAAAACATGCCTTAATGGTTGACTGCACCATTTGATTTGGTTAAACCAGATAATTGCATACCTGCTTTCATAGACCAGCTGAAGTGTCGACCTGGAAATGTGAAAGGGGCCTATTAACAGAAACAGGAATGCTGGGAAGCTCCACCCCCAGTGTTCAATATGGTCAATATGGTCCACCCCCAGTGCTCAATATGATCAATATGATCTACTTCTACATTCACTTTTGTTTTCAGTTCCTTGCAAAAGTACAGTGTTAACACTCCACTAAAACACTGGGGTCTGAGTTTTATTTTTAGACTTGGCATAAAATCAGCTCTAAAATCAACACTATTAAAAATGTCACACTTTTTTACAGTAAAATCTGCTGTGTGTGAATGTAATTTCATATGTAAATACTAAAAGTCAATGTTCTGTTATCCTACTTCAAATCCAAGTAAGGTGCACCTCCAGAATTGGATGCAGAATTATAATTAATAGCTATTTTGTATTGGCAGTACAGTAATGGAATGTGAACTCCAGCAAATGCTTGTAAGTATAGCCCGTCTCTTTGATTAATTGGTCTAATTAGAGTAGTGGCAAACTCAGGACTGCTTTCAGGCAGGGGTGATGTTGCTCAATGTTGGCTTGTGTTTGTAGACAGAGAGGATATGGGGGGGTGTTCCTGCAGGGCAGAGTTAGCGCTGTTAGCCGCCGTGATAGGGTATTAGTACCACGCAGCACATTCTTCCCACTAATTCTCTTTGAGAGGAGGAACAGTCCAAAAGCTTTTGGCCACAGTCACACTCTTTCAATTTCTTCTTTATCTCTCTCCCTCAACATCTCCTTCAGGGCTAAGGGAGTTACCACGATGAGGACAGAGAAGGCATTTAACATGACAGGGTATCTGGCATCACAAATATATTGACTCCCACCATAACTGTATGTGACTCATCTGCTCTGAGGCCCAGTCTCTTCATTCTGTTGCAGCACTAAATGCAGTTTAATGTTTAGCTCCAAGTAAGTAACCTAGCTGCCTTGAAATTTGGATTTTATTAAATTAATAATAAGTGGACAGAATGTAATACATGGATTGTTATTCTGTTAAAGGGACACTCCAAAATAAAAAAATAAACCCTTGTTTTATCTGTTGTAAACATGTTTACTTGCCTCCTACAGCAGTGCCACAGTGGTCTATAGAGTGAGTTTGGTTTAAAAACCAGGAAAACTCACTTCTGATGATGTATCTTGAAGGTGGGAGGAACATTTGAAAAACAAAACTGCTTTAGGGTACAGTTTTGGGGGCAGACTGTTTGAAAAGTTTTTTCTTTGTTTTTGTTTTTCAGTATCTGGTGAAAACAGATGGAAATTCGCACTAAAATTATTGCTAAGAAGCTGGAGACCTTTTTGCAGCCAATCATAAATACAATGGAGAGAATTGATTACTTACATGACAGAATTGACTCATCAGAGTAGAAAGATAACAAGGTAAAACATACAGTTAGCGAGATAGCTACGTGCAGTGTGCGAAATACCCTGTGGTCTTTGAGGAGCCCATGTTGACTGGCTACTCCAGCATTGGCTGGCTGCTAACTCACTCGCCATAGCAGTGCTGGTGCTAGCTTCCATTGCAACAAAGTGTTGGGTTTAACCATTCTTTAACCATATCTTACACATCTCTTCTTTTGTCTCTGGTTTGAGTAAAGAGTAACAATTCACTTTTTCCACCAAAGTCTTGGGAACTTGAGCAAGTTTTCAGACTTAGAAATACGCCACAGCACACTAAAGTTTTTCAGAGGTATCTCAGGCATAGTTACAGTTGCTAGGCTATAAAGGACTACCTGGGTTAGCCAAATTGCTACAGCGCCACCCTGAGGCAGACCCGTGCTGCATCTCTAGTTAGTTAAGAAACCAAAGACAAGCTCGTTGATTAAGGGTGAAGCAGGCCAAACAATGTATTTGCATTTGAGTGTCTATTTTTCGCTGACGAACAGCATAATGTCATAGTAAATTTATTTTCAGAGACCACCCACAGAATTTCGATTTTAAGACATGGACAGGGGGTCCAAGAGGTTAATTAGGGGGTTCTGGACCCTCTAGGACCCCCTGTATTTTGCCCCTTGACTACCTGTCTAGAAATATTCTAACCTCACCTTGGCTTTGTAATGTTTGACCAGCAAGCAGACCCTCGCGGATATAAAACACAAAAGAAGTTTTACTTGGGGATTCTGGCAAGTATAACGTGGTCAAAAACCAGGCATGGGTCAGTTCCAAAGGAAACAACAGAAGACACAAGGCAACCATAACCGACAAGGGAAAAAACAGAGCTAAGTCCAAAATACATGCGAATAGTCAAAACCGAAAAATCCAAGAAACCAGGCAACAGTACAGAAGGGCAAATCCAAAAACAGAGTCAACGAGAAAAAGGGTAAGCAAACGGTCATACACGATAAATCACAACAGGAAGACCACTCAGTAGTTTCACAAATGGAAAGCAATACCTCACAACGAACCTAACTATAGCCCGGGCTAATATACTAGCTAGGTAAGTCATATGACATAAACCCACAGGTGAACATCATTAATACTCAGCCGAACTTGAGCGGTTATAGGCCGCTGATGACCATTCCGGAGTCACGTGAGTATGCGGAGGAATCTGGGAAGTGAAGTCCGGAGTCATGTGAGCAGGCGGAGGATTCTGGGAAGTGAAGTCCGGAGTCATGTGAGCAGGCGGAGGATTCTGGGAATTGTAGTTCATTGGTTGACTAGCTGAATGCGTGACAGGCTTCTTTTTTTCAGACTGAAAGAGCAAAATAAAACCTTTTTTAATAGCAACATAAAATCTGTCTATCTTCTATATCTGTGCCAAATAAAGAAAAAATCACTGTTTTTTTTCATAATTTTGTTTGAGCAGGTAAGAGTAATGCTAGCTAATTCTAATTGTATATATTAGCCTATAGATCAATGACTATAGGCTAGCAGTCAGGGTTTGCTGACCACAGAGATTCCACTGGTTGTATTATACATTTGCATACTGCATGCTGGGTATTGTACGGAGAGAACACTGATAAATGAAAGCATGAAAATAATACAAAATCATTAATGTTGTCAAACCAATGAGACAAATACAGTCTAGCTTTAGGCCAAAATGCCCCTTTAACTTGCTATGTTCAATGAACTTACAATTGTATGGCAACCAGGTATCTCACTATTTATTAGTTAAAACAACAAATCTTTTTTTTTTAATGTTCATGTCAAAGAATAGCTCAGTTGACCATGTTCAAGGAAATCAAATGGTATTCTGACAAAAAATACTGCATTAAATTGTACTTGATTTTAATATGTGCATAATTTCCAGAGTGAAGTATATCAGAACACTTCATCATTCAGTTTACCTATTTTTGGCATTAACTATATTTGTGTAATATACTTTATTTGACGATGTAGACACTGAAACAAACAACTTCAATGGATCGCTTTTTTCAGGGTATGGAAATGCCAGATTTTCTCAGATGTAGTTAGCTTCAGGTTACTTTGACATGGCACAAGCCTCCCTGCCACTTTTTTGTCCCCCACACACTGAATCTCAGCAGGGCATAGCAGTGTGCTTTTTTACGCTCCACCTTGGCATCACTCTAAATGGGGGTGTCACGGGTGTTGGGCTCTGTAACCTTTCGATATATTGTTTCAGTGCCTGAAAATGGGTTTTATTCTGGGCTCAAGATGAGATAAGCCAGTGTCAAGAATGCAGAAGTTTCACCCACTGAGATTCAGCGAGAGCGTTATTGTAATAGAAAAGATTCGCTCACTCTCTCCTCCTCTTCTTCTCTTCTGTGCAAGATCTTGCCCCTCTTTCTCATCTGCTGTGCCACGCCACCTCTCTCTCTTCTTCTCAATTTTACTACCTTTAACACCATATCTCTACCCTCTGCAAATTTCATGTTTCACAAAAGCTTATTGGGTCTTTGCCTTTCTTTTTCTCCCCATCCCTCTCCTACTATCTCGAAAGCCAAAGTGTTCCCATTTCTCCTTTCTTTCTTTCTGTACAGTTCCCTCTGGCCCTCTCCAGCTTTGTGAATGCTGCTGTCAGGAGCATGAAGGATGAGAACCTTTGGGAAGATGTTCTTCTGCTTTCTCGTTTGCTTCAGAATCTGCATCATCTGTACCAGTGGAAAACCAGCAGCGCTCAACTAGGACATCCCGGAGCAGATCGCTTATGAAAAAAACATCCTGCAGTATCATCTTTGTCCTACGGCAACCTTACACTTCTTTGTTTGCATGTGTTGTTGTATGTACTGTGCTATTGTGTATGAGCATAGCCAGCTAAACAAATTCCTGGATTCAATGACTCTGATGTGCTTCTGCACAGTGGAGAAAATACCAGTACACGGTCAGGCGGGGGAAGCAAACACTGGCCCATAAAATGATCCCTTAACTACAATAACTTAATCTTTAGAAGATTTTTACAATTACAAAGTATTTCAATGGGAAGTCACACATACCATATATTGTTATTTTTAGAAGGCCTCATTATTTAAGATGTAAATGCTAACAGAATTTTGATATCGCTATGATTTTGTCCATTTGTGGATAAAAAAAGTTACTGGGCGCCTCTTAAATTTTTGAATTTTTTAAAATGTTGTGAGACTACATGGGCTGAAAATGCAAGAATTTTGATGGCAGTTAATTCTGTGGTTAATTACCATGAAAAAAATCTTTATAAGCAAAAGGCAGCCATTTTTTATTGATTTTCTCTCATCTTGAATTTATAATTTAGTGATACAACTCTAACTGCCTATAAGACAGGCCTTGGAATGTTTTCCTCAAAGCTAAGTACTTTTGCAATACTTTTATTAATCAGGTTGACATGGATATTTACTATGAGCTGTTTAGAATACTTGAAATAAATGTAAATTGAAAGTAAATTTTATTTATTTATTTATTTATTTATTTGTTGATTCGTTCATTTATCTATCTGATCAGTTTCACTCTGAGTTACAGACATTGAACTGAAATGGACCCAGTCTTACTCACTGGACCACATGCGAAGTTCTGGACAAAAACAGAGGCAGTATGCAATGTTTATGGAGAATAAAAATAGAGACACAATTACAGGATAAGGAGTGGATTTTGAATCATTTTGGAGGCAGATTAGTTGCTGAATCTTTGCCTCTCATCAGCAAAACTGATTGTTATGGTATGTGTGTCTGTAAGTTAAACTGTTCACCAGTTGTTCACCACAAAATACAGGCTTTAGCTTCTAAGCATTTTTAATAACAAACTTTAATCACTATTATATTTTGCACTATGGGCCCATATGATTCTAGGTGCACCACTACCTCTATAGGGTGTTCTATAGTGTGACACCCCACTCATAACTATAACACCTAATACACTCTGTCCTATCTGCAGTCAATGGGATTATACTATTATACTGACAAGTGCTATCAGCGCTATCAGACTCATTTCATCCCACAGCCTGTCTTCCTTCCTCTTCATCTCACTTCTCTAGGGTCAGGGGCCCATTGCCATAAATATTGCTTGGATAAATATGGTCACAGCTGTTAAGCAGCACTGACACTTCACCTCTAAGTGCCCCCAACACCATTCCGGACGTCCATAAATTCACAGTGCCCCAAGAGCAGTGGGTCGACTCGATAAGAGGCAGGGAGCATGTAATTGCACAGCAGTAGGGTCTTATTGGGATTCCTTCCATTCCCTCCTCCTGTCTTTCCTCCATCTTAATTGGCACTCCCCACAAATCTATAACTACGCCCCTACTCTGACTCCGCTGAAACTTTTACTGATCTTTACAATCATCAGTCATCTTAGAAATCTTATAAAGCAGTAAAACAGGGTGATGTTGTTTAAATGTTGTCATTTTGAAATATGACAAATATGAAACTAAGCATTCTGTTGGGACTGGATATGAGATTTCCTTTCTGTTATGCACCGTTTCAGTCAGACCACTGTAAAGGTTTCCTTCAAAGGAACCGAAGCCTTTGTATGAACCCCATTTCACACAGAAAAGAATGAAAGACAGAGAGTTTGAAATAACATTTAGAAAATGATGACTGCAAATGACTTTTGGCTCTGACTTCAAGGTAAGAATGCTCAATTAGAGATGTTCATGTGCAATAAATATTCGGCAGCTAAATTAAACGAGTGTAAGATTATAATGAATGTGAAGAACAGTATCGAACAAGCCAGCTTCACCTCCGCTGTTCCATCCTTCAACCAACATCCAAGTAAAATCCCTGGAAGTGCACTGGGGTAAAAGTGTCATTGTTTTAATTAGCTTCACGCCGTTTCCCAAAACGAATTAATCATCTAGCCTTTTAAGGACGGCCCTGTTAATTATGTGGCGGGGAAATGGCTTCTATTATGATATAAATGATGTCCCATTTTTTAATTTACTCCACGAGACATGATTCAATTTTAAGTGTGGCATGGGGTGTTACAAAAGGGGGATAAAATTACAGTTGATACAGACTAGTAAAATTTAGCCACTAATGCATTGGCTAAATCTTATAAATTATGAATGCATCATGACATCGGAATCAATTCAGGATTGGCAGGTAGTTGCTGAAAGTACCCCTGAAATCATAACTGAAACTATAGAAAGTTCTATGTAGAAAAATAAGTGTCGAATAATTTTACGTATGATTATTATGCCAAAGAAACTACTAAAATTGGCACAGGAGTGTCCCTAAATGTTAGCCTTCATTAAGAATGTGAAGATTCATGAATATGCACATTGCCCCTCTGTTTCCAAAACCCACCCATTTCCCACCACTCTGCATGCTTTTATGCTGCCTTCAACTGAGAACTCAGAATTTCCAGCTCGAAGCTTCCTACTTCCTGCCTCAAAGCATTTACGCCACCTCTGTTGTTTGAAGAAACTAGTCTTCCTTTGGCTATAAAAGGTACTTTAAAAGCTTTTACACTGGAATTAAAGAGCAGTTTTGTTAGTCCTTATTTTCAATGTAGGCTAGTTTATTTTCAACATGAATGTAGGCTATGGCAATTCGCCCTTAACTTTTTTAAGAGGCTGTACCTTTACATACATTCCACAGTGTAATTTGAAGCACAGGGGATCACAAATCCATCTCCGACTGCACATATCTTTTCATGTAGTTGCAGTGTGTTCCTTAACCAACATATATCTCTAAGGGGGCATCTGTATTGTCATTTAGGCAAAATTTCACAGGTCAGTAAGAAAATAACATGCACACCTTGTTGTGACATGCCTTTCTTCCAATGATAAAGATAAAACATCACCATTATTCTCCTATAAATATCCATGAGCCTTGTTAAAACATACAAGAGGTATGTAAAATGTAATTAGCCTACAGTTATGCCGTACTTTCTGCAGTTCATTGGATGTTAGGAACAAGCTCTTCCCTGCCATGTGAGGATAATCATATCTATGATTAGTTACAAACCATGTGCTTTATTAGATCAGTCTTCATTTAATATTGATGTATTCAAAAATAGTACATTTAAATGTGTTCAACATGGTTTTAATCATAGTTCAAAATAATGTATAATATGATTGTTTAGATTAACCCACATAAATGCCCAAATATAGAAGATTATGATTGCCAGTTTAATTCTACATCATTATGCAGTTATTTATTTATTTATTTTTTATTTTACTCCTTCTGCCACTGACATTCATATTCATGTCATTCAGCATGTTTTTCTCTATAGTGGGTGCCTAAAAGGTTGAACAATTAGAAAGATTTCATTGTATTTTTAATGCATAAGCACACATTTTTACAAATAATATTTTAAATTATTGTGGTTGCAGAAGTACAGCTGTGCTCCTTGTGCATAGTTCTCCCTAAAGAGTTATCTTAAAGAAGCAGCTCAGCCGGCCTATAGACATCTATAATTAACAACATAAATGAGCAGTTTTTGTAAAATATATATATATTATATATATATATATATATATATATGTGTGTGTATATATATAATATATATATATATATATATATATATATATGTATATATATATATATATATATATATATATATATATATATATATATATATAATGTGTTGTGATTCAAATAGTTGGAATTTTTTACAAGTACATGCACCTGTTAAATGTAGGGCCAAAATTGACGTGATAGCAGGTTTATAGCAGTTTGATGAAAAAGTCTTGCACAGACCAACTTTCAGTTATCCAAGCATCATGTTTTTAGAAATATTAAACAACATATTATTTAAACAGAAACTCAACAGTCAGCTTAAAAACACTAAAAACACATTATTACTTCGTGTGTATGGACACTGCTCTGTTGAAGAGACATCACAGAATGGCAGTCAGAGTTCTTGAGAAATGCTGACGTGGGCTGTCCGAGTGGGAATTACAAGTCGAAGAGCCCTTCAAATGGATTTGTCCCACTTGAACGTCAGAAACCTCCCAGTTCTGTCATGGTCATGAACGTAGCATTATCTTTGGCAAGCCCTTTATTTTGAGAAACAAACATTCCCACTGTAACATTAATAATTTATTTAATAAACTAATTTCAGGAATTTCAGTTTATCATCCAATAAACGATGAACCACAAATTGAGCAAGAATTGCTAAATGTAGAACACTAAAAAACTAAGCTGCTGCATAGCGCACCATGTTTGTTTTATGAACAGCACGTGTTGTTAATGGAAAAATGCAAACTTTGCATGAACACATATATCGACCTAAATACAAACCTATATGATCACACTAAGCTATCAAAGAGGAGTTTAAAATTAAACCATTTAAAAACACACATAATTATCAGCATTTGTCAGATGTTTAGATTTAAGCCATATTTTAAACCAATATTTTGTGACATTTTTTTTTGTATTTGAATATACAGAATGTTTAGGCGACACAGGGATACTGTGCTAAAATATCTGCATTTTATTAACCAAAAAGTTTTATTTCTCCTTAAAGCTAATCAAGGTAGATGTAGTCCTGATTTCTAGGTTTTATAAACATAGTGATGAACTGGCAGATATGCACATGAAAATATTGAATATCATTGATTATCGAATATCAACTCCACACCTGCTGCATTTATGCACATAAAGTAGCAGATCTATGGACATCTACAGTAGATATGCTATGTAAATGACTTGATCTCAGTATTTACAGTGTTACCGCATTTATGACTCAACCCTACAGTTTTCTTTGCCTAAGTGAAGGATGCTAATGGAAGGTTTTACAGCTACCCTATCTTACAACTTTGGATTGCCCCACAATTTTCATCTATGAAGTTCTGGATATCTAGCTTTTATAATACAGATTGAATGGGATATCTTACAGCTACTCTTAACAAAGCAAAGCAATAAAAAATTGGTAACTGGGAGAATCCATATGATCCATATTGTCTTTGTCCTGTCTTTGACCTGTGTACACCTAATATTGTATGTCACTGTTCTGTCTTCCCCACCCCTTCCTTCCCCCCTCCTGTTGTAATATGCAATAACAAGTTGATCACAAAATATGTATATATATTGAATATCAGCATCAGCCTGCAATTCCCTTTTTGGGGCATTCATAGTATAAAACATACATCAGCTTCCTTTCAGGAGGCAAATAACCATTCACTGTTTTTTCTTTCTTTTTTTTTGAGAGAAAGGGAGAGGGGTTTTTTGGTGAGTTTAGATATTGAAAGCTCAGAGGTCTGGCAGTGCAATTCAGCGCTTTACTCTTACTGATTCACGCCTCTTCAGAGAGAGTAGGAGTGGAGACCTAGATCATAATTCAGTGAACACGGCTCCAGAAAGAGCTAACAGTCTCGGACCAAGACTGTAACAGAGGCAGACTCACATACAATGTGTATTTATATGCTTCTCTTAAGAAAAGTTTACAAATACACAGGAAAACAACAAGAGATGTGGAACAGATCACATATTGAGTCTGGTATTGCATCAAGGCACTCAAGGCACAAACCATCAGTTAGTACATAGACACATAAATTGTGACACTGTAAGAACGTACACAAAAACAAGAGATCAGTAAGAGCACCAAGCTTTGAAGATTCAAGACAGTGTGGTGTTTTACTGGCCAGTGGAAACATGTCAGCTTCCCTCAATGTTCAGTGTCCAGTGCTGTGAAAGGCCATTGCTGGCCAACAGAGAAGAGCCCTGGGTGCACCCTTGGGAAGGTGCTGGGGTGTTTAGGCCTTGCTCTTAAAAGGAGATGCCAGAGTGTCATCTTGAATCTGTGCCTTGCCTGTGAATCTGCTTATCAGAGTGACTGGGGCAAATACTCTGCTAATGGAGTGAGTTCTGGGAAACAATGTGCAGCTGGGAGGAGAGCAACTCTAACAGCATGTGTCCATCAGGCAGCTGTGGCCAGAGCTTTCTAAGCTAAGATGAATTAGTCATTGCAGTTTGCGGATAAAGAACCGCAACCTCACTTGCTGGGGCTTGGGTTTGGGTTGAGGTCACTTCATTTTAACACTGATATGAAAATCTGATTAAAAGATTATGAATAAATCCCGGCATGTGTGCGTTCTGTTTTTAAAGGTGCTGTAGAAAATGTGGCCTTTCCTTGACACCTAAAAGCTTGCCTCTCTTCTCCATCTGCCTCTGTTGCCATGATACAATGCCTATTGAATAGAGCACACTCTCACTCCAGGAACATTCAGCACCTCAACTTTTTTTTCTGCCTTTCTGCCTTTACTTTATTATTTTTCCTTCCGTTCAGGTGTGGCAGATGTGTTTGTTTTGAAAATAAATCATTTTTATTATTTTGTTTTTCATTAGCAATGAAAGCAGCCATGCTTTGGTTATAGTGGTTACATATTTTTGTTGTTATCATTGTTTTTTTTTTCACATTATATTAGGCTGATCATTGTCAGTCTTATGTTATGAGAAGTGAAAGATTGGATTGAGAAATAAAAAAAAGAAGAATAAGAAGAAATAGGACATTTTCTATACAGTTTCAAAATGATAACTCTTAGGCAATGCAGAATATCGGAAGGGGGTGCTTACTGTCAGTCAAACAAAAAAATGTAATGTGTAAAAATGAGATTATTGGTTGTTGTATGCATATATATATATGCATACAATGCTGCTGGAGTCCACTCTATTAGACACACCTACTTTGTTGGTCCACCTTGTGGATATGAAGTTAGAGAAAATTTCTCCTCTGTTGTTGCAGTTTGTGTTGGTCATCCTCTAAACCTTTATCAGTGGTCACAGGACGCTGCCCACAGGACTTTCTTATCTGGATACTTTTGGTTCGTTGACTATTCTCAGTCCAGCAGCAACACACACTAACACACCACCACCAGTGTCACTGCAGTACTGAGAATGATTCACCACCCAAATAAAAACCTGTTCTGTTGGTCCTATGGGGGTCCTGACGGTTTTTCCCTGGTATTTAGATAGTCTTGCAAGCCCAGATGTGATTGCATAATGAGAACGTCAGGGGATAACCATGAAAAAATTTAGACTAGGTGGGAACATGGATAGGAACGTAGATGAGTGGGACCAGACTGAGACTAAAATTTCTAAACCAAATCAATTCCTCACGAAGGCCAAACTGAAAACTGATGCTTAGAAGGTAAAATACTGTATATGTTAATATGTCTTTTACAAGCTTCATATAAAACATGTAATGGCTTTTATAAGCCTCAAGTGTCTGTGTTTAATCAAGAACTGCCAAAAAATATTCACATGCACCAGTGTCAGTTCAGTGCTGATATACTACCCATCTGGACGCTAGCAGCAATAAGGATTATTTTCACATTTTTATTTTAACAATTATGGCCCAAACTAAAGGCCTAGCTCCAATAGTCACAGTTTGCTGATATACTGTAAGTAAATGTGGTTGTTTTATTAAGTAAAATGCAGGTCTCCATTCTACAGGAACACAAACAAGATTGCAATATTGCCATCAAAGTTAATAAGTAAGAATCTGTTAATGTCTTGCAGTGTACTGATGTGCAAACTTACCCATTAAGCGACTTAAAGGCTACTGCTGCTATCAGTGGGTGGGGAGAAGAGGCCATTCCCCTCTGTAAGTCACACAAGCAGTGCAATAACGAGTGGAGGTTGCTCAACATGGCGTGAAATGACTTTATTGCATTTTCACATTAAAAGCATTGATAGAGTACGTTTCTAATAAAGGTCTGCAGTGCCGGAGGGAGAATGGTTCAGAGGCCAGTAGTCAAGCACAAGGGAAACAACACTATCAAAGAGGCTGGGAGACCAATGAGTGGAACAAGGCGACCTCACCTGCCTAATTCGAAAATACATGTTTGCAGAACAGTAGCTGCATCATACAATCTAATAAGCTGCCAACAGAACATGTGCTAGCATAATAAAAGATGATTTGCCTGCTTTGGCTTGGCATTCAACACAAACAGAAATGAATCTCACACATTTAATGGATATGTCAGTATTCTCAGATGGACAGCCAGCCATTAGTTTTTAAAGTTATGTCTAATGCAGACTGATAATAGCTGGTTATTGCCTTCTCACCAGGGAACTGTCAAAATCATCGGTAGCGCTTATTGTATTTTGATACTTGTTGTTTTGAAATGAGAGACAGACTCAGATGTTCACAGTTGAATAAATAATTGAACTGCATCAGGCCTTTGAAAATATAAAATATTCCCGGTATCTGCTGTTTCTACATCTCTGGAGGCTAAACAGAGCAGAAACATAGCTGACAGTTAATGACAGATGGCAGCATGGGTATTTAAACATTTTACTACAGAAAAACTCAGACACAGGTGAACATAAGCTCCAGTGTCAGCTTTTGTCAGCAGATTTACTTGCATATACAGTGACAGCACAAAGTCATTCTCCATTAATCATCTACAGTGCTTTCTCTCAGTCCTTATAGCAGACCACATGAATAATTAAAAACATTCAGTTCAAGTCGGGTGCTACTGATTTTGCTCTATGCAGTGGTTAGACTACATAACAGAACAGTTCTGACTGCAGAGATTTACTTAAGAACTTCTAAAAAACACTGACAACTCATAGATTGATGAAAAATATGGTTTATTTGCAGCAGGGCCATTTCCAAACATATGGAGACCATGAGCAACATCCCATTTTTTGTATGCAGGAGTAAAATGATCTACTCCATTACAGCTAGCTATAACTAATATAAGAAGGTAGCATATAGTCTTATGTTTCCAGTAAAAGAGTCCACTAGTATTAGTTATTTGCAAATTTCACCTGGGAAAACAGTTCTGAGAGGACATACTGCCAAACAGGTGACTTTTGTTTCTGCTATGTTAGCACTTACGGTTGCCACCTATCCTGGAATTTCCTGGATCATCCTGGATGTTGATTGTTTGTTTGCCCAGGAAGAAATTATTCCATCCCTGGACAGAAAATGCCCCGGAATTCAAGCATTTTCACATGTTAGCATTTCTTATGAAGTTTAAACTGCTTCATAAATCAAATTATTTGCATATAAAGAATTGGTTTGATTGGCTCAGATTGCTCTTGATGTAGGGACATTTTTTGGGGGGGGAAAGATGCACCATTAGAGGCACATTTAGGCACTAGGCAGCACTGCAGCATGATAACTGAGAAGATTAGGTTCTTTAGCTGAACTGACATCTGTCTACTTTAGACTTGTATTGTGAAGAAAGCTAACCGTCCACTGAATTTAGTGGAATAAAAAAAGAAAGGTCATCAAGTGTTCAGGAATTTTGCAGGCAACGGCAATACTTATTTTAAAAAATATGTTTCTACATCTGTTTCTCACATTTCTCCTTTATAACTAAACCAACTTTTTGAAAAAATATTTTGTAAAAACTATTTTTGCTATATTTAGGCAGTGGGTAAATATAGAGTGGGCCTCACAGTAAGAAGCGACTGGGTTCGATTGCCGGCCGGGTGACCAGGGTCCTTTTTATGTGGAGTTTCCCGTGTCTGTGTGGGTTTCTTCCGGGTGCTCCAGTTTCCTCCCACAGTCCAAAGACATGCAATCAGGTCAATTGGACATGCTAAATTGTCCCTAGGTATGAGTGTGCATGTGAATGTACATGTGGGTCTGCCCTGTGTTGGACTGGCAACCTGTCCCTGGAGTATCCTGCCTTCTGCCCAGTGACCACTGGGATAGGCTCCAGCACCTCCACGACCCAGAAGGATAAGCAGTTTAGAAAATGTGTGTATTTTTGGAAGATTTAGGCATTATTTTGAATTTCTGCCTTTTCCATCCAGTTTTTTTATGTGCATTTTTAAAATCCACAAAAAAAGGTATATGAAAACCCACAGTAGTCTAGTATTATCTCTGCTCTCACACATCCAGTTCAACTCAAGGAAGCCTTGTTATTTACTATAAATTTAATCATGTGTGTTAGAGCTCTAGTCCTCCAAGACCAGGATTGAAAACCATCAGTCTAGGCTGTGGATGTTGATGTTTTGCTGTGAATTCTGCCAACCTGTGGGTGAGGCTGTCAATAGTCATGGAATTACAATGGGGTAAACATCCTGAGGGCAGACATCCTGAGTCTAATAACATTAGCACAAATATTGAATCAAACACAGCCATGCCTTTGTTCTCATGTCAGGCCAATGGCTAGGAATGAGCTGGGTTCATCTCCTTGGAGCTAGGCCAGCAAGTCCAAAGGCCAACATGCTATCACAAGCTTCCTCAGGCCACAATACTCCAGCTTCCCTCCCTCCCCTCCACCCCTACTGGCCCTAATTAAAGAGTACTGAATGTGAGGGGTTACAAGAGAAGAGAAAAAGGTATGCTTCTTTTTCTTCTCTCTTTTATTTCATTAAGTGTGTCACCGCCACCTTCCTCATGCTACCCTACCCTGGGTTGTTAGATGGTATTTTCCTTTCAGAGAGGTAGACCCAAGGGAGAGCTAAATTAACATGTGCAAGAGGTCTATGAATTAAATTTGCTGGTAATTGGCACTAGACAGGCTGTGTCCCTTAAAAGAACTCACAAAACCTCACTGGGGATGGAAAACAGCACTGTATTTCTTTTGCAGCTGACATTGCCCTTATTTCACAGTTCTCATATCAGTTCTCATGATGACCTGGTGCAACCTGGTGCGAGAAGAACTGATAATGACTGCTCATAGTTGTGCTTCTTCAAAACTGAACCACTCAATAATATAAAAGCTAAAGCAGGTTATGCATGACTCCACTCCTTCAAAACCCTGTCCTCTATGTGTGGCAGCTAAAAACGTGATGCGAATTGGGTCAAAAATTTATTGAAACCAATGTAACATTCAAGCTTCACCACCATTTTCTCCTTCTCCCATTTGCCTTTTGCATCACACTGTGGGACTGCCCCCTAGTGGGCCACATTAACTCTACATATATGATTTTTTGCATCTGTTTTAATATGAACCCATATGTTTATGTAGGTATGCAGGTTTCTGCACTGAAAAAAAAAATCCACTATTCCAGCTCACCTGGTAAAAACTCTTGACCCTGAAACTGGCTAATACAAGATCCCTGTCTAAAGCAACAAAGACACAGTTGCCTGGCAACCTACAGAGTCTACTTATTCCCTAAATGCTGGTAATCTATTTGCTGGAGAGCATCAGGTCTTGCGTAAGGACTGGATAAAAGTACCCTCCTCTGATCAGATTTGAAATAATGCAGACAACACTCTTTAAAATAAGAGTGCCTAAATGATTCTTGGCTTGGTAGTACACTTCTAGGAAGAAAAAAGACATTGATTGGCATTGAACATTTGGAGATTCTTTCTCAATTACAACAAAGATCGTTTCCATTGAAAACATCTTTGGGCATCCAAAAAGTGGTTCTTCAGTGCAGGCATTGCTCCAAAGAGCCCTTCGTTTTTAAGAGTGTACTGCATTTTAATCTTACCCATCAGGAACTTGGAGAAAAATAGTGGCAAGATAATGTTGAAAAGTTTGACCCATCAGTTTATACAACCCACTTAGGCTTTTGAAAGTGGGAGAGGCTTAGAATTGGCCCTTGTTATTGTCTTAATGCAGCTAATCATAAACATCTGCACTGCTCTCTGATGGGTGAGATTGACTGCATAGCTTAATTATCGGGGGTTAATGGACCTCTGTGTTTTGTGTGTGTGTGTGTGTGTGGGTGAATGTGTGTGAGTGCATGTGCATGCATTGCACTTTCCAAATCACAGGCCTGATGCTTTACGGGTTATTATGTTGGCACTTACAACATCTTATCCAATCAACCCCTCTAATTCATTTAAAACAATCAGGAGTCTTTGTGAAACCCTACAATTGGCTGCTGTTCCCCTGCTTTAATAAAATAAAGCAGGGGAACAAAATAATGAATCACATATATGCAATTGTGGTTTGTTGAATATGGATTGGAATAATAACACAGATACAGATAATGTATGTAATGTCTCTATATTACCATGCTTGTTATGCATGTTCTCATTGCCTTTTGATGTAGACTGAGGTCTCCACCAGACCTTTGAACCTATTTTAGTGCATTGACTCTGAATAGATTACATCTACTCATCTTTTTCAGACACTGTCTAGCATTGCACTCTGACAGCACACTTGGTCTTGCAATTCCCAGGAATATAATACAGTTTTGTCCTTTTGGAATGGCACACTGAATCATACTGCCATTTGAAATGAACTGGATTATGGGGGTTTTGCCGAAGTACTGCATGGACTGAGTAGCCAGCAGACCCTCAATTTGCTTTGTGAATTGCAGAAAGAGGAATATCCTTCCTGCCTTTATGTTCCTGTGCTCTGTAGTCTTGTATTTTGTGCTTATCACAAGTGATGATGCATAGCTAATATGTGATATGGTTAGGTATTTACTGAGAGAGTGATTGAATGATTAAAAAATGCATTATTTGACTAAACAATGTGCAGAAATCCAGTTTAAAGAATCATCACATAAACATCCAGTAAGGAATCACTGTCACAAGACAGTTTAATAATGCAACAACATAACATTTCAAACAACAATAAGATTACTAAAAAAAGAAAACATTCATTTTATCACATTTTATTAAAAACTGTTGAGTTTGAGATGTTGATTAGAAGTCATTGATTAGAAGCTGATGCAATCTTTACAGAAAAGAATGGGTAAAAATCACAGTCATGCATTAATCCTATAAAAACCACTTGCACACATAGGTGAGCTAATGTGGAGTATAAAATAAAATGGCAATTTATTAATTAGTAGTTAAACAGGTTCAAATTGAAAACGTGCTGTAAGTCACATTCTCATATTCCCATAGTAACATCACCTGCAAATTCTGACAGCAATCCGACTGCTTTTGTACCATAAAAGTAACTTTTTCCATCATTGTTGTACGTATGTGTCACAGAATTCACATCTATATTATTTTAATCACTTTCCTTGTGGCTATAATGTAGCACCATTTTGCAAATAACAACTCACAGTGAGATCTAGCCAAGTTAAAGCCCAGCCTCCACATGGTTAAAGCAGTTATACAATGAAGCCTCCCAAAGTAAACAATAAGAGAAATCCATACCCACCCCCCGTAAATTCAAAACCGTTTTTTTTGTTGGCTATCCACAGATTCAACAAAAAGTATAGTATTGATATCAGATAAATAACACTTATTTCAGTTTTGCTGTGCTGAAATTTACTTTTCTACTTTGCGGTCAAAAATAAACTTCCTACGTCTGACATGACTGACTGTTACAACATAGCCCCTTCAGTCTGTCAGTCAGTTAACCCCACCTATAGAGTTACCTGTAATGTTTGCACTCATGCCACTTTTGGCTGAGTACAAAAAAAGTCAATCTTGCTCAAATATTTTAAAACTATTAGTCAAAAACCAAAATGTGTTAGACTGTGTCCTACTCTCTTATACTCAGAAAAGTAGCATGCACAATTCAGAAATATGTTCAAGCTGTTTCAAGTGAAAAAAGCTAATTTCGTACCATGAGCAGAGGCAGAACTTCCAGTATAATCCTCTGTTGCTGTGTGATTAATTTTGATTCTTGGATGAGAAGCAAGTATTGCTTTCTAAAATTAATCACATGCAAAAGTACCTGACAAGATATAACCTGCAGTGAAGTACTGAAGATTTTGCACTGGCTTTAATTGAAGTTATCACATTGCCTTTCTTGTCAACAAATAAAGAGGGTCTTTCTCTGCCAGTTAATTAATGCAAATCAGGTAAAAACTCATTTTGTACATTTTGTTGAATGTATGCAGGAAAATACTAAATCCTGGCAAATACTGTAATGACATGACACATGTTTTGTCTGTAAATGTTACAATACATAAGAAAATGACCTATTATGCTGGGAATTTGTTTTGCGTACACAACCAAATTTCCGTTTAACCACCAATTGTTGATTCACACCCAAGACACACATTGAAACACTGAGAGAGAATTTGGCGTCTGAGTGTGCAGGGTGAAACTCCATATGAACCCCTGGAGCAATCTGGGTTTCAAACAAAACGCAACAGCAGGAAAACAACTCAGTAATGCCAGTAGCCCTCCGGCTGCTGGCTCACACACCTCAGATATTTCCCACACCAGTCATATGATTAGAAATTAAAAGAAGAAAAATGGCATTTACAACCAAAGACCAAATACTGCATTTAAACCAAACATGAGAATTGTTACACACATTCAATAACCCTGCAGACTAGATGCTCCCTTCTCTACGTCTGTAATAGTTTCAATAGATACAGTATATGGTGGGTTTATCAAAGGGCTTTTGTAGAGATACATATATACAGTGCCCTTCATAGTACCGACACTCACACTTATGAGCAAGATGAGCAAAAAGGTTTTCAGAAAATGTCTATTATTGAACAGCTTGTGCTTACAGTGAACATTTTAGTGAATGATTTTAGTGAAAAATGATTAAAGGAAAAAAAATTAAAAGTCACAATCATTGGCACCCCTGTATTTAGCACTTTGTGCACCATTTCTTCGTCAAGGTAACAACACTGAAACTAGTCTTTTTTTATAATGCAGGTTAATGTGGTTGAACACATGAAAGATCTGAGCAAATTTGTCCATAGAAAACCCCTTCAGATCATTTGTAGTACTTGACTGGTTCTTCTTGGTCCACTTGTGAATTCTCTTCAATTCACCTCACAGGTTTAGAGTGAAGTTTAGATCAGGAGACTGGAATGGCCACTGCAACAGCTTGATTCTGTGGTCACTGAACCATTTTTGTGTAGATCTGGAGGCAAGCTTTGGATCATTGACCTGCTGAAAGATCTAACCACACTCTTAAAAGTGAAGGTGCCAGAAAAGGTTCTTTGTTCGAGACAAAAAACACCTTTGGTGAGATGTGTGACTGAAGAACCTTTTTATGATCTAAAGCATATCCACATAAGATAAATGTTCTAGAAATAACCCTTATATTCGTACAGAACCATTACATTATGTGATGTTCATTAAATGTTTAAAAGGTTCTTCACCCCTACAAATTTCTTTAGGGATCCAAAAGTGGTTCTTCTATGTCATTACTTAAAGAACCCTTTGTGGCACCTTTTATTAAGAGCGCATGACCCAGTAGAATCTCCTGGTATTTAGCATTCAGAATGTCTTCTATCCTAACAAGATTTCCAGGGCCTTTGGAAAAAAAAACAAACTGACAGATCCACCACATTTCCCTCACAGTGTGGATTACATTCTTTTCTGCCAAACTCACTCAGTCCAAACTCTGATGTTCCTGTAATGGTCCAAATGGAGAACATTTTGCTCTTGAACCATCATGTGATCGACCTGTGGAGGCAAAATACACTTGTTTTGTCTGCTGTAGGTTGATTCTGGCTCCTCTGATGTCCTCTTGTGGGGCAAGTCTTCATTATTACCCAGATTATATTTTCAGTTGTGTTTTTTTTCAGTAGCACATAGATCTTCTATATCTATATTAAATTTTGAATGAACAAGTATCTGTGAATGTGATTGGGTGTACATGTTAATTATGTTTTGTTCATCAGATTTATTAGAGGCGCAATAACTGTGACATGTAATAATAAAATTGCATATTGTTTGGTCACTTTACAGGAGAAGGCAAAATGCCCTAATGTTTTATATAAGTTAATGTTAATGTTATTTATTAAAAGTTAATGTAAACATTTTATTCCAAGTGATTTTGGAGTGTTTCTATTGGTCTATTCATCATAACAATTTTTTTTTACAGTTGCTGTATTCAAATAATGTAGAACAATAAAACTGAAAGAAATGATTTTCTTTTTAACAGCGACAATATGCAGATTTTATTTTTCTCTTTGAATCATTTTACCTTAGTGAAAAGTTGGTTCTTTGGCTTTCTCCTGTATTTTCAGTGGAAGATCAACCTGATAAACAACAAAACATTTTTTCAGAGCCTATTTGCTAATCTCTGCAATGCATGCCAAGAATTCTGGAGGGCACTGTGTAACTCAGGTGTAGTTATATATGTGTTTAGCAAAGGAATTTGACTTGCAAGTATACTTAGAAAGTCAGAATGGAGCTCAGAACAACTTTGTTGTAGGTCATCCACACAGCAGATCCATTATCCAACAACAGCAGCAGAGTCTAGACTATTGTTCTCTGTTCCTTTATTCAATACAAGTGTCGCAGAGCAAGCACACACACACCCACACCCACACACACACACACACACACACACACACACAAGTAATTTATTCTGATGGAGAAGACACAGCCTGCCACATGAGAAAAGTAAAGACTTTGTCAGAAGAATTTGGGACCCTCACTGTTGCTGACATTCGGTTGCTGGGTATGACATCTGGAACTCAACTCTGGCTTCTGACTCATCCACCACGCAGGACACATCTGCACTCCCAAGCAGCCAGGCAGATCCGCTAGCTGACAACTCTCCTTTTCTTTGTCCCTTGATACAGCCTGAACCTTCCCCTGGCATTGAGGAGCACAAGCCTTGACTGCTAAGTCTTTCCCTCAGCCTTTTGGTTAGACTCCCCAGACCAGAGCAAGTTTTCTGGAGACGCTAAATCCCCATCACTCACTCTCACTCACTGTTCCGAAAACAGGCGTCTCCATCTGGCTCCCCAGCTTGGCCCGGTGCTGGCTCTGTTTCATTCATTTTGCATGAGATGTTTTTTTCCCTCCTTCTCCACTCGGCTCAGGTGCTGCAGGTTGGTAATGCTGACCTCAGGGAATGATGTCTTTCAAGGGAGAATCGATTGTGCCTCCTAAAAGGAAGCATTATGGAATGCACTACCTCACCACAGCTTGCTTACTGAGTGACTGAGTGTTAGAGTTATTCAGCAGAGGAGTTTTACCCCCCGGAGAAGCCTCCTCTTTCAGATTGACGTTACACTGCAGTTTCCATCGGTCACAGCTGCAGCAGTGGCCGGTTCTCTTCAGAGGCAACACCAAAGGGAACTGAGTGGAGCTCCAGCCCTCTCTAGTGGTGCCCTAGTGACATGAACCAAGACGTGTGATTGGATTTTTCTTAGTTTCTCTGCTCAGACGCTATCATCCCTCATAATGACACAGTTGAAGGCATGTTTAATAGCGATATGCCCTTCAGAATCTTAATTCTAATGGCACTTTTTTTTTTTTGGTTAAACTTTTGAGGCCAAAAGAATAAAAGACAGACTAAGAGAAGAGAAGACAGTGCAGCTACATGAAGCCACTGAGCTGTGCTCCACTGATCAGCAGAAAGGCAGGAGAGAAAAATATTACCCATGCTAATAATGATCTAAGCGATGTAAAATTCAGTAATGCGTATTAAGTTGTGTTTCCACATTTAGGACATCAGGAAGTTTTAAGTAACTTGAGGTAGACTTAAAATATAAAATTAATAAAACAAATATTCTTTATATGTTATATTATATGTGTAATAATAATAATGTATACAGTACTATGCAAAAGTCAGAAACCACCCTTCACACATATGATTTCCAGTCAAAACAGCAATAAGTACAACTTAATTATTTTCAGCATCCAGAAAACAAAAGCAGAAAACAGATGCCTCAATAACTAAATACAATAGCATTTACATTCTTTTCAGAAGATCAAAGAAATCTGAAG
This sequence comes from Colossoma macropomum, assembly GCF_904425465.1. NCBI lineage: Eukaryota > Metazoa > Chordata > Actinopteri > Characiformes > Serrasalmidae > Colossoma > Colossoma macropomum. The sequence goes on along the minus strand of NW_023494787.1, from coordinate 19,724,828 downwards.
GGATATTTTTCCACACCTCGAAAAAATTAAGTCTTAGAAGTGCATTTTCTGCTTCTCACAGTCCAAGTGATTCCAAACACATTTAATGATGTTGAGATCTGGACTCTGGGATGGTCAGTCCATTGTTCTGAACAACAGTAGCTTCTTTGTTTGATTTACAAATTTCCTTTTCTCAGTAAGGACCTCTTGACAGCTACACATCCATGCATGGTTTTAAAGGTGTGCCCCCCCTTAAAATCTGATTGGCCACCCCAGATGCCAAACCAAAATTTCTCCCACATCATTGCCATGTGGGGCCGGTGTTTGTGCTTTTAACCCCTTAAAATTCCTGGCTTTTTGCATACTAAGGCTTATTATACAGTCACTACAGGGACTCCAATGCAAACCGGTTTTGCTATTCTTAGGTTATAAAAGTGTACAATAAAACGTTGGGCCTGCTGGCAGACCCTGGCCTTTTAATGGGGTTAAGGGGAGAGCTGTTTTTGCTATCAGCAGAACAATTCTTCAACAAATCTCTCACCTCCCCCAGTCACACGAAGGGTAGAGTTGTATATATATATATATATATATATATATATACATATATATATATATATATATATATGCATTGCTTATATAGACACACATGCATTGTCACATGGATTGGTACAAAGTATGACATTGGGGGGCATTAAACTTTAAAAGAGCTGCTCCTTGTGACAGTGAGGTGAAAATGTAAAATACACCTAATTACTCCCCAAAAGACTGGCTAGACCAGTCTGATAATAATCCCTACATATACACTAACAGCACACAGCACTGTAAACATAGCACCACCAGCCTGAGGTAGAAAGTGATGCAGTGCAAACACAACATGCGCTGTCCTCTCACCTGCTATGTCTTTACCCTTGTGGCCTCCAGTGATATTGTGCTTAGTAGTCTCTGAAGTCTGAGTCATGTCTCTCACTCTGTTTCTCTCTCTTTCTCTATCTCTTTCTCACTCTCTTTTTTATCTTTCTCTTACAGTCTTATTTATTTCTGCAGCCGGCTTGCGGGAATGTTTACACAAAAACAAATGCCAAGGTTCAGGTTTCACCCCCGGTCTCGATCTCAAACTGTTTCCAGTCACTTTTGTTTCAAAGATCATCCAGACTCTACGAAATAAAGTTCTAAAGGACATATTCTCTCTCTCTCTCTCTCTCTCTCTCTCTCTCTCTCTCTCTCTTTCTCACAGAGTTCATAACATTGTACAAAATAAAATACAAACCCCACCCCCCCCACACACACCTGCATTCAAATCTACTGTTTTGCATCTCTTTCAGATTTGTATAGTCTGACTAATACCAACCTACCTGACTGCATCATGTAAACCTACTTCTCAAACTGGTCTTTCAGTGTTTTGTGTTCACAAGGCTGTCAAGGTTAACACTATAAATTATTAATGACACATTTTTTTTACACCTTTAACACATTTTCAAGTCTTCCCTTTCAATTTATGATATGTTGGTTGGAATAAACAGCTGCTGTAACTCTCACTGAAAGCTGATAAAAACTGTACACCCAGTATAAATCATGTGAGTTTCATACTCAGATTCATGTGAACTATGCATTCACATGATGGAAATAATGTTATTGAATTGCTTAAAGTAATACATATAGGCTTATGAAGCTTGTTTTGTCCACTCATATACAGAACTGTGCAAAGAGACCAACCTTCATTTATTCAATTTCCAATTAAATAGCCAAAGTGATTAGTTTTCCAGCAGATATTTCTGTGGACACTAGATATATGACAATCCACTTGCATAAGAAAGGGGAAACTAGATTTCAAAAAATGATTAAAAGATCCAGATGAAATATGACTCCTAACAACTGGGTAAGACCTGATAGACAACCAAAACTGTCATCATCAGATAAACAGTAATTAAAGCTTTCATTTTTGAGAGAAAGGAGAAGTGAAGCTCCACTCTTATTTCATATCTGAAAAAATCCACAGGTGTTTCTGTTCATCCTCTTACTGTAGGAAGACAACTCAACACTATGAGTCTGAAAGTATATGTAGCTGTCAGAAAGCCCTTACTGAGAAAAAGAAATAGATTAAAAGAGGAAAATTTGCAAATCAAACAAAGAAGCTGCTGGTGTTCTCATAACAATAGACTGACCAACCCAGAGTCCATACCTCAACATCATTGGATGTGTTTGGAATTATTGGATTGTAAGAAGCAGAAAATGCAACCAACTTCTAAGACTGAACTTTAGAGGTGTGGAAATTGTGCCTGCAGATTCCTTTGAAAAAATGAAAGCAAGTCTTCTGAAAAGAATGTAGTAAAGGCAAAAATTTTGACTGGAAATGAAATAAATCTCATCTCTGACTTTTGCACCATACTGTAGCTGTAACAAAATACACTGCTTTTTAAATGGACACAATCTGTCTTTAAGGTCAAATTTGAGCAAATAAGATTAATGTGATTAATCACGATTAACCACATAAAATAATGCAATTAACTACAATTAAATCCCTTAACCGCCCCAGTTCACATTTTACCTGTAAGAAAAACATGCCTGACTGAGGCGAATATCATACACAAGAGAGCAAAGTTTCTTTCAGAGAACAAAAGCATTCCTTACAGTATGAAAAGAGGTATTAGGTTGACCAACAAGAAACAATGAAACCATTTGGTGCTATTTTTTCCTTATGGTTGCTTTTGCTTTTGCTTCTGCAGACAATGTGGTGGATGGAGCAGTAATGGTATGATGTTAGTATAACAGCTCTTTAGATTTTTTCAATAGCCAACACTCCAAAAAGATGGTTCTTCAAGGGTTCTTTAGTAAAGGGAATGGTTTTCTTTACAGGTCTGACATCATAGCAATATAGGATCTCTGTTTGGTGCTATATAGAACCATTTTCAAAAAGGGTTCTATATAGAACCATCTGAAGCACCATTTCACCATGGAAAGAATCATTTAAGCATGAAATGATTCTATATAGAACTCATTGTTCTAAACAGAATCATTGTCTTTACTAAGAGAGTGAACATAAGGTACTGAGTACAACAGTAAATATAAAGAAAGGTTATTTTTTAACCAAATGAAGCTCAATTTCAAGGTATAATTGTTGAAAAGAGTTTCTGAAAATGACAAGTACACTTTTATTCAAGTACAGTTGGTTTTCAGTTTGACTCAGATCTAGTCTGTGACGTAAGTAAACGTTATCGTGCTCTTCCCAGGTTGTCGAACAGGCTGTTGAAGCTTCCACCCACCTGTCCTGTGGTTACAGGGTGGAATGTCTTTCTCAAGCTTTGATATCCATCTAGTTAGTCTGGATCACTAACAAACAGTGGAGCCTCATGATCCTGCTTTCTTTTCTATTTCTGTTGCAAACACGGACAACTCAGAAAGGTAGGATTTACATATTCAAGATTTGGAAAATTAGCAAATGATGAATCTTTTGCTTTTTAGTGTGTTTTGTTAGATTGTGGAGCTGTTGCTATATTGTGGTGTCTTGCGTCTGAGAGCAGAAAATGGATTATTTACACCCTTTTGCCTCCAGCTTGGGAATCATTGTGAGGTGGTATCGAGAAGCAGGTTCTGTTAGACAATGAGAACAGAAACTTGACCATTAATAGGCCTTCGTGAAGTTCTTATTCTTGTTTTCTTTTTTAATGATGTGACTGAGAGTGCTGTATGTTGGTCAGAATAGGTGGAGCCTTAGCTCGGTGTTGGCAACGGAGATTAAATGATAGCATCATTAAGAAAACATTCATGAAGGTTGCCTTTTGTAAAGTTTGAAACAGTGCCAGAACATCAGAACAAAGTCTTTCAGCTGGCAAGTCCAGACTTGCATTTGTGCTTCACACAGAATACCAAACTTGTCTCTGTCACCGTTCTAAGGAGACGCTTTCTCCAAAAGCTTTTAGGCACAGTAAGGAAAAAATAGTTATGCAAAGTTACCTCTTAAATTGCACATAATGTCCTGCAGCACGCCAGCAGACGCTAGGATGGATACAGAGTTACCATTGCGAATACTGAGTGTAGACTTGTTGTCAAGTGAAAACAAGGCACAAACAAGGAGAAACAGATCCGCCCTCCATCCATCCTTTCTGGTAAAGCAGAGCCAGTTCCAGCCCAGCCGCTGGGAAATCATCTGACAATGCAAGGCAGAGACAGCAGAACAGAAAGCAAGAAGATTCAGAACTTGAGATGCATCCCACTTCGGCTTTGAGAAAAATTTTAATTGGATCCCGTATCCTTGATGTGTGTCATAAAAAATAAAATAAATAAAACAAAATAAAAATAAAAAAATAACTCTAGCAATTTTAAAAAGGAGAAAGGCGGAGAGGGCCTTAAGCGCTGCTTTTACTGCCCCATTTTAGGCACACAATCACATGACATTAAGTAAACAACAAGCTTCTTACTGACTGTGGAAACCCTTTGCTGGGAGTTAATGACACTGTGCTCAGCTCAGATCTTTTCACACCTTATTTATATTTATATCTATCTTCATAGAATCAGAATCAAAGCTTTATTGACCAGGTATGCTTACACATACAAGGAATTTGGTTTTGGTTACAGGAGCTCACAGTGCAAAACAAAGAGATGATTATATTTTGCTGTTTTGATGTGACTGTGACTATAACATACAATCCTCTTACAAGCTATACATAAGAATGTAAACATGCTGCCCAGTGGCATTTGTTGTAAGTGAGTTTTGAGTCTTCTACTCTTTTTTAAGTTCAAGAAAGCAAGTCAAAATTACAGTCCATGGTAAACAGAATAATACAGATATAGCAGTTTATATTGAAAATTGTTGGATTATTTGCATAAGATGTAATATTCAGTAGCTGCTGTTAATTATTTGGTAACTACTGTAAAACAACTATAATATTGAATATATAGCTGTGTAGTTGTGTATGCATATGTAGCTTTGAGAGTGGGGAATAGAAATGTGGCCCATATGTGGCCTTGTAGTTTAAAGAGTTAATAAGGGTAGAAATTTGTGGAGGAGAATAAAACAAAGTCTGATGAATTGAAATATGCAATCAATGCAATTGTTCTTATGTTTTCAGTAAACAATGATAAATCTTAAATAGAATTCTTCATATGCTGGTTGGTGATTACGGACTGATCCAGTGTACAGGTCTCTTTACGCACAAGTGTGTGTGAAATCAGCAATAGATCATGCGGTGGAGAGCCCTGTGGGCTACAAAGCTTTGATACATCCTACTGGGATCCAGCATGAACAGTTTGCATCTCATTTCTCAGATCTTTTAAACTGCTTTCTTAAAAAAAAAAAAACTGCTTCAAATGAATTGTAACTGTTTTAGCCACAATAAATAGACCAGCTTTGTAGCATTTAGAATTTCACAAAGCAGTTTTGGAATCAACACTACAAATAAAATATTTGAATAAAGAAAAGACCATCACAGGTTAGATGATGTAACCAAAAAGTAAACATAGCTAAGTACCAAACTACACTTCATAAGAAATCAAAGCTTTACCATTTTACCTCATTAGTCATGTAGAAAGAACCTTCATTAGTTTGGCTTTCACTTAAGTGCTAATTGTTCCCATAGAAGCTAGTGGATTTCCAAGCAACTGTGATTCCCCTGGGCTGTTCGCATTCTTTTATTTATTTGTTTAGTGTCACAACTGAAGAAAGATCTAATGAGATACAGAGATCATTTGGCATCATGAACAGCCTTCCTCCACTGTCAGTACTAAAATACTGCTTGAATTACATTCATTATGTTCCTGCATTTTGTTAAATGACTTACACCGCAGTTTTTTAAAAGATTGGTGTAGCATTGTATCATGTAAACACTGTTAAAGTTTAGAAATGTGCTGTTCACAGTTCATACAGTCCATGTATAGAAACCAAGCTGCAAAACAACCTGTTTTGATTTTTTTTTCTAATGTCACAGAACCAGCACATTTCTATATATCCACCCACTCAGCCTACAGTAGTTTAATTCACACTGAAGTTATAAGGAGTGTTTCAGCCCAGACTGCTTTTTAAACGAGATAGTAGTGTGCAGTATGGCCAGAAATGTATCTCACAATATAATGAAAATCTCTGACAGTGGTGAAATATATCACAGTACATACTTTTCTTCAAATAAAATCATTTTAGATGCTACATGCTGTATGTATGCTGTATACCTATTTCTGTAGATTAACAGTGGCCTTTTATTCCGGAATATCCATTCATTTTTAATAAGAGTTCCGTCTGTACAGGCGCCTGCCCGCTGCCTTGTCTGATGCAGCTGATCAAGTCAGCCAGTTTCTCAGAGGAAATAAGTACAGCAATCAGTCTGGTGTCAATGTTAGGCAACAGCTAAACCAAAAAGACCGCCATTCCTTTATGTCCACTGCCTCAAAAACAAAGTGGACAACTTCAAATACAACAGACAAGACAGCAGGAGGTGATTGAGGGTCTGCTGCGTTTTTCATTTCTGTGCTCAGCTACATTGCAAATGAGCGTCACTCTCAGTGGATCCCTGAGTTTAAATAAAGGTTGATAAATTGATTGATTGAAATGTGACTGATTTTTGCCATTCAGCTACATAGGTTAATGTCTGCATGTTTTAATTGTTTGTGCACTGTGTTCTTTGTGATTATTTACCAGTATAACAGTTATGGCAGAACTTTCAACCAGTAAATCGGTATACTGGCCACTACTAGAATGAGGCACAACACAGAACAGCCAATCAAAACAGAGGTCCTTTACTTGTTTCAGTCTTAAAAGTATAGAAAAAAAGAGCCTGTTTAATTATATGGGTAAAAAGAATTTGTTTTGATATATAAAGCCAAACAAACACCATAAGTGGACTTCCAGAGTTAAACATTAAAGAAGAGAAAAATGTTGGATGTGGACCTCTTAATGAATCCAGAGTTAACTGAAAATGATGGTGGTTACTGTGGTATGACATCACCTACATCTAAATTCAATAACTGGTTAATTTTGTATTCCCCTTCTGAATTCGAACATCACAGGGGAAGAAACACATAATAATTTCATTATAGTTTCATTCTATGCCTATATCATAGAACAAGCCTAATTCACAGAAATGCCTTAGTACTTTAATATTAAACAGTACACAGCACAAGGGTCATTCCAGCCTACTAGCAGTTAATATGCTATTTATCAGGTTATATAGTACTCTGTAGCGCAGCATTTTGTCCCTCAGCTTATTGGTTGGACAGAATTCATGATTTCAAAACTTGTTTCCATTCATCAGGGTTCCCCCTTACTACAATAACCAGCAAGCAATATTCAAATACATCACAAAGCTACTGGGAATCTCAAAGGTGCTCAACAAATTGTAACCACTGATTCAGAGGCTAATAAGCTCATCTGCTAGCTAGTGTTGGTTTAGCACTAACTTTTATTTGTCAACAATTGAACAATTAAAAAAACAATTCAAACAGCTTTCCCTAAGCACTTATAGTCTTTCAAAATGTACTTCTACCGTCAAGATACATCATCAGAAGGGGGGTTTCCTAGTCTTTAAACCTGGAAATCTCACTTTAGAAACTTCTGCAGCATTGCTGTAAGAGACAAGTAGGTATGATTACAACAGATGTAGTGATGGTTTCATTTTTTATTTTGTCTGTAGTGTCACTTTAAACAAATAATCTAAGTTATCTATGATCTTGTCTTGTGTAGGAGTTACCTCAACTCTAAGTGAGCTGCTTTCCTCCCGCTGCAAAGATGAACTGGGCAGGCCTGGAGGTCCTGCTCGGTGGCGTGAACAAATATTCCACCGTTTTTGGCCGCGTCTGGCTCTCCGTGGTCTTCATCTTCCGTGTTTTGGTGTTCGTGGTGGCTGCGCAGCCAGTATGGGGAGATGAGACCAAAGATTTTGTGTGCAACACAGCCCAACCAGGCTGCATCAATGTGTGCTATGACCACATTTTCCCCATCTCTCACGCGCGTTTGTGGGCCCTGCAGCTCATCATGGTAACCTGCCCGTCTCTCCTGGTGGTGGCTCACGTCAAGTTTAGAGAACAGAAGAATCAGAAGTACACTCGATTACACAATGGCGAATATCTGTATGCCAATCCAGGCAGGAAGCGTGGGGGCCTGTGGTACACCTACCTGATCAGTCTCATATTCAAAGCAGCCATTGATGGTGCCTTCCTCTACATCCTGTACTATATCAACGATGGGTATGGCTTGCCCAGTCTGTCAAAGTGCAGCCTAAATCCTTGCCCCAATATGGTGGACTGCTTCATCTCCCGTCCAACTGAAAAGAGGATCTTCATTATATTCATGGTGGTCACCTCTGCTTTGTGCATCCTCATGTGCATCATTGAGATAATCTACCTGGCGTGCAAACGTTGTCACAAGTTGCTCCGTAAGCGTCTGGACCAAGAGCACATGCAGTCTGTTGAAGGACTTGAGCTGCAAGTTCTGTCTCAATCTAGGGATAAATACACTAGAGTGGACCCCACTGCCTCTTCCACTCAGAGCCTCAGCAACGTCAAGAAGGGGGCGCCACTTCTGAGATGAGTTAATGCACTAACTTTGTCTGGAATTGAATTTTTTTTATACGATTAGGACTCTTGTCACTGGAGCGGTACCCTCAGTACCTTTAATCAGGGAACATGATTGTACCATAATTCATTGAAATTATATCCATGTTGTATTGACTCTACATATCCTGCCTCGTCTCCAGGCATTTTATTTTATTGTTCTGTTTTAAAACATTAGGTTATAAAAAGGCACAAATATGTACTTTTTACCTGGGAAAAACTTATTTAAGGTGCACAATTAGACCTTAAATGCACTGTCATACCTTTAAGGGTACATTTTCATTGTCTGTACCTTGATGAACAAAAAATGTACCTGCACAGTATCTTTATTTCTAACTGTATACCGTAAATTTAATATGCAACTTACAGGGTTCAAATTCAAGGCAAGATAATGCTTTCCAGTCAAGTGAACTGGAAAGCACCCCTACACGATCATGCAAAGAAAGCCTAATTATAGGTTTTGCCTTAAAGGAGAATTCCATTGATTGTTCAAAATGTCTGCATAATTCAATTGTTGACATGTAAACAAAGTCATTTAGAGTGGTTTGATGTGAAATGGTGCATTGTAGAGAAACTCGGTGGTGGTGACAGGAACCAAAGGTTGCAATGTCTATAGTACAAATGTGGCCTTTTATTTTCTATCCAAAACAATCAGAGAACCTACACCTGTATCCTGAGTTTTTATGTATAATGTTGATGAAAAAGTTTTCTTTGGGTACTATTTTGCCTTAGAATGCCCTGCATGTAGTCTTACGTCTTTTTCATAAATGGATTTTAAAATAAGCATTTAAGGCCAAAATCTTAGCGCAAACCTATTGTAAAACAATGTCTCACGCAATAGGTAGCATATATAACCATTTCTTGTAATATGCTTCAGACGTCTGGTTCCTATAGCTACTATCTATCTATCTATCTATCTATCTCTAGTTTCTCTAAAATTGCACATTTCACATCAACTACTCTAAATGACTTTGTTTACATTTAAATGATTTTGTTTACATCTTTTTAAAAATTTGTGTAATTCCCCTTTAAGGAAAACATTTTACATGACTGTTTTTGTGTCACTGCCTCTCTGTCCATTAGAGTGTCCTTAGAAAGCCAAAGGACTTCTGTGATTAAGGGATGACCTCATGATGCCTGGGACCTCCATAGTAGTCTGCACTGTTGTGTTATGCAAATGTATTTTATACATGAAAAAAGCTTGGTCATTTCTTTGTTTCGAGCTTCCATGTAGGCTACCTTGGAATGGAAGAGTTTAAGATGTAAGCTCCTGTTTCTTACTAAAGGAACCTACTGCCCCCTGGTGTACACCCACATGAGGAAAACCATTTGTTTCAGTATCATATCTGGAGAATGCCCAGTTGCTCGAGAAACAGCCACAGAATGCTGAATCCCTTCAAAGATGCAGTGAACAAGCTTGAGATTTGAATGGAAATCTCCTTTTGATGGTCATGTGAAATTTCATCATCATGATAAAGTGATGGCTGCAGCCTACCTTTTATCTATTTCACATAGACACATTACCTAATAAACAGATAATGTGGTTTATGGTTTACATGTCACTTTTCTGTATGTATATATGTGTATACATTATTTTAAAGGCCTTATGAAATAAAAAAATTATGTTTTTTTTTGTTTTTTTTGTGTCGATTGTGTCAACTACTAAAAATCATTATTTCTTACCCTTCATACATTCAGAATCAGAAGCACTTCATTTTGCCAAGTATGTTACACATACAAGAAATGTGTCTTGATGAACGCACACATGTATGACCTTACATAATGAACAGACCAAACACACAGTATTAGCAAGTATTTTAGCAAGACACAAACAAAATAAAAGCAGAATAAATATAGAATATAGAATAAAGAATAATAAAGACTAATAAAGAGCCAGTGGGAAAGGAGCTAAAGAGATGTGTGAACACCTGTACATATGCAGGTCAGAAGAGATAACATGATAACATTCCTATGATTCCTGAAAATTCCTTCGTTCAGTGAGAGTTCAGAGAGTTCAGAAATCATAAGAACAAATAAAAAAAAACAGAACCGGTAAATTATCAATTGTTTGAATAACCTTATTAATACTGTTCAATTTTATTCTGTACTGAACTGTAGTTACTCTATAAAGGCGTGTCTGCTGAGCTGACTCACGGTTTGGAGTTTCAGCAAGTTTCCATGATTTTAACCAATCACAGAGGGAGCTGTGCGGCTCAGTTCATGACAAACAGTAAAAAGGACCAATCCGGGACGAGGGGCGGGCCTTAAGAACTCATTGGCTGGTATGCTGACCGAAGTTCTCTCAGCGAAATGAGTTACTACGGACAGGTATATGGGGTTCCGGGTTGGGAAATTTTCAGTGTTTTAATCTCTTCGCCTCTTGTTCGCTCTACTTTTAGTGGCTTTTATTGCGTAAAGCAGAGTTAGAGCCCTGCGGAGACCGAAACTAAGCTTAAACACTTAAACCAGGCAGTCTAAACAGTAGCTAGCTAGCTATGTGTGCTAATGTAGCAAGGCAGGACAGAACCTGAAATGAACGGAAAATGTATATCATTCATGTAGCCTTTTATCACGTGTAGAAATTAGTGTATAAACATCTTCATTTGTCATTTATCTAACAAACGTTCGCCTGCTTGATTACGTTTTTATTATCCTGCATTAGCTAATGTCCACGCAGCAGCAGTGAGTAAAGTAGCTTAGCCTACCCTGCCCTGTCACTGTTTTCTTCTAGGTGGAAATGCCAAGACTCAGACACAATGTATATTAGACAACAATGTATACATTGTTGAGAAAAGAGTAGTTTAATCAACTCTTTTAGAGGTTAAATGCTAGCACTGTTATCCCAAGTACTGGTTAATGCCTGGGAGGTTTTGGTTTACTTTCAACTATAATACAGTGATGATTTTGTACTGCACTTAGTACCCGGAAGGATAAGCGGCTTAGAAGGGGTATGTGTGTGTGTGTGTAGGTGTGTGTGTGTATACTGCACTTAATCTAATTAAACAGGACAAATTATGATCTCTTTATAATCAGCCATGCAGTTGAGATGTGTTTTATTTACTGACAGTATCCACAGTGTGCTCAGAAAAGCATGTTGTGACATTGTGTTGTACTTATCACGATAATGATAAATATTGTCATATTGCCCAACTCTAGCTGCCTGCCATTCATCCAGTGAAAGGCAGTAACTTTGTGATCTTCCTCTACTAGGGTGCTGGAAATGACTTGAGAATAATTGTTATCCTAGGTTTAATGCACCTCTATTAGAGGTTAAATGCTAAGGCTCTTATCCCATGGAATAATTAATACATTATAGGCAGTGATCTTCCTCATGTAGGGTCCTGGAAAAGGCTTGTGTATTTGTATTATTTGTTAATTTTAGTATGTGTTTATATTTTTAATTTTAGTTATGTTTTCACTTCACTTTTATTTAACTCTATGTGAATAAATTGTAGAAATATAAATAAACTTGCCTTGCTTTGCCTTCCTATTTCACTAGACTAAACAAGTTGTAACTAATTGGTGATGCTGCATGTTCAAGACACTGAAATGGGTTTTTTGCTTTTTTTAATGACAGGGATATCCAGGACCAGGGGGTAACCCTCCCCAGCAACATCCAGGTGCCCCCTATGGAGGTGGTGTACCGCCAGGTGGTCCTGTTGGAGGACCCTATGGGGGTCCAGCTCCACGTGCAGGTGCCGCATACGGTGGTGCACCAGGTAGACAATATGGAGGGGCTGCACCTGGAGCACCCTATGGAGGCTATGGCCCACCTGGTTCCAGTGGTCAGTTTGGACCTGCAGGTGGTGCACCTGGAGCACCTTATGGAGGGGGGCAAGCCCCAGGTGCCCCCTACGGAGGATATGGACAGCCTCATGGAGGACCATATGGCCAGCAGATTCCGGGAGGTGAGAATAACCGTTGAGGGGAATAACAAACACGTTCAAAACTGTTTAGACTTTGTTGTTGTGTAGCTAAATTTCATTTATAAATCAGGTATGCAGGTTGTTTGTTGACTTGTCATGGTTTATTTTTCACAACATAAAGTTAGATGTGCTCACTCTGTCATTACGATCACTCTATTCTGGTCCTTGATCTGTCTTCCAAATTCTTTCACTTGTTCATCGGCATGGCAGGCAGCAGATCTGGTCTGATCTGGCTGATGATGTCTGTGTGTCAAGGTTATAGGCACAAAATGACACTCAGAGCCGCAGCCTCTTCATCATGTTTGGAGTGGCTGAGGGCTGTGCACAAAACACAAAAAACAGAAATTTATGAAGGTCCTTCATCCCCCTTTACTGCAGCTGTGTCATCTGCCCCTCACTGAATGACTGATGACTGACGTGTGTTCAGGAACCTGGCAGCTGCAGCTTATACAGATCTGGTACAGGTTATGCCTGTAGCGGAATTAGAGTGATGGGCATGATAATGCTGCGTGACTGTGTGAGAGAGAGTGCAAGTTTTTATACAGTGTGGAGTGTGCAATATTGTCCCCTGTGGGGCTTTAGTCACAGGATGGCTCTTAAACAGAATCATTATCCTTCCCCAAGGGGGACACAGCCCATCTGGGTTTGTCCCAAACTGACACGTCTGTGTCCCTCTTGAGGCCAGAATGTGACAGGGGCACCGACTATCATTTTACTGACAACTGAGTGTTTAATTCTTTTTAGCACCTCCACATACTCTTATTAGCCTAACCAGGTGTTCTTCTCAGGGGTCTCAGATGACGGCTATACCCTGTTTTTGGCTTGTTGTTGTTCCTTATTCAGTAAACTGAAAACAGATTCAGCTATAACACTATATAGAGCTGTTTTTGATGGTGACTTCAGTGTTTCATTTGAGGACATATTGATTTTTGTTGTGACAGTTTTCTTTAACTGGCTTTGGTGTTCCAGGTAACATCCCACCAGGAGTTAACCCCGAGGCCTATCAGTGGTTTCAGTCTGTTGACACCGATCATAGCGGCTACATCAACCTTAAGGAGCTGAAGCAGGCCCTTGTCAACTCCAACAACTCAGCCTTCAATGACGAGACTTGCATGATGATGCTCAGTCAGTACTCTCAAATTCTCGTTTTCATTGCTGAATGGATGCTTTCACGGGCAGATAAGCTTAAGTTTAGGCTGACTGGGTGGTTGCAAACTTTCCAGTAATGCAGTAATACCATCAGATTCTGTATGTGTGAAAATAGTTGAGAGATTGGATTGTGTTTTTATTTATTTATTTATTTATTTATTTTCTCCCAGATATGTTTGACAAGACCAAATCTGGGCGCATGGATGTATTTGGATTCTCAGCTCTCTGGATGTTCTTGCAGCAGTGGCGGGCACTGTTTAACCAGTTTGACCGTGACCGTTCAGGTTCCATTAACAGCAATGAGATGCACCAAGGTGAGAGGTGATAAAGGATAAAATGGGTGCAAAATTAAGAAAAACAATGGAGGGTACAGAGATGCTTTAACTCAATTTTCTCTGATTTCAGTCACTGGTAATTACCACACATTATTGCAAGGTTGTGTGGTAGATTTGAGTAGGGAGTAGGCCATGTTTCAAGTGTTGGCAGCAGCTCGTTTTGAATAGATTCAGTCTGTGCTGAATAGATTCAGCCTGTGCAGTTTAGCAACTGCTTTAATGTCTTTGAAGGGCGTTATGCTCTCTGCTAACTTAAAGGAGGAAAAAACACATAAAACAACTGAATACTGTAAAACAAAGCTAGATGCCACCCTGCTCTTCAAGTGATTTAAGCGGTTTGAGGTGGAGGATATTCAAGTAATGACACAGCTGGAATGGCTTGATTTACATTCCTCTAAGAACATTTGGGACTAAGAACATGTGGGGAAATATGTGGAGAAGAAATATCCATTCACTATGGATGGCTTGTGAACAGCCTTAAAGAATGAGTGGAAAACAGTTTCTATAGATAAAAAAAGGGTCACACTTTATTTGGATGGTCCCCTATAGATGCTCTACAGATAATTAAATCATTAACAAACCTTCTGTTGATGTTCAGTTGATCATTAACAACATTATGGTTAGGGCTAGGGTTAGGAGTAGGTGTAGGTTTTTGCCACTCTTTCACAGTGAACTTAGCAGTTTAGTTGCGTTTAATGGATATTTAGTTGAATGTTACTTAAAGATATACTAAGCATTTACAAAGCATCTACAGTGGACCATCCAAATAAAGCGTTATCAAAAAAAAGTTATTATGGTATGACAAATTGGTATTGTTATTTATTAGTTGCTATGCTTCATGATGAGCTTTCACAGTGGAGGCTGCTCTGGTGGATAGTCAAAGAAAGTAACTCTGTGTACAAGAACAAAAGGCTTCTTTTCTACTGGTTTTAGAATTTGTTAGATAGGCAAGGCATGTAAGGCTAGTATGAGGCTATATTAGCCTTAATAATTGTTCTTACTGAATATGTTTACCTGTTTAGCAGCTGTTTTTAATGTCTTTGAAAGGTTTATTCCCTCTGTTCCTGTTGAGGAAAACTCCAAAAATGACAGAATGGTCTAACGCAAAGCTTGCTCACTAGTGATTTAAGATTCCATTTTAGGTTAGCTGGGCAAGTCAGTAGTAGAATTACGCCTAGTCTTAATTCTTAATTCATAACTATTCTTATTTCTTAGCTAAATTGCAGAACAAGTGTGAATCAACACTAGGCTTATGTGTAATCTGGGTCTGCAAAAGTGGCACTACATGACATGCATGAATAGGTAGCTCTCTATTAAGCAATGTGAGATGGCCATGAATGTTAGAGGAGGACCTGCAAAATACTGATAAACATGCTTAGTTATCTATTTCCTATGTTTACAATTCTTTTTGACCACCAGTGTACCAAAATCTATCTACCTGTCTTCTTTCCTTAGCACTCTCTCAGTTGGGTTATAACCTGAGCCCCCAGTTCATTCAGACCTTGGTGAGTCGCTTCACTGTCCGTGGCATGAATAATGCCCTCCAGCTTGACCGCTTCATCCAGGTGTGCACCCAGCTGCAAAGCATGACCCAAGCCTTCCGTGAGAAGGACACCGCCATGACTGGCAACATACGCATGAGCTACGAGGACTTTCTGTTCAGCGCTATTACACGACTTATGTGAAGATTTGCATGAGAATTTCATTAGATGGTTAGTGATTGCATCAGTGGAAGAGGACCACTCGCTGTTGATGCCAAAGACCAAATTGGCATTCCATTTGCCACTGTGTAACCCCTGCAACAGTGCCTTCCACTGCAACTTACCTCACCCACCCCACTTCTTGTACATTTGCACTCCTACTGCTGGCCCTACTTTGGACAGGTCCGTAGTTATTACTTAATCTGTATGATCGCTCTAATGTAAAATACAAGTTGCAGAAACATGCTAACAAATAGCATTTAGTTATCCGCTTAAACTGGGAATGTGCCATAGATTGTTTGTACTAGAAGTGGTACATGCAGGGTGCCTCTCTTGCTTTTTTATTTTTAACTGCCTTATGATTGAAATGCAAAAAGTGAAGTAGTTCATTCATGGGGTGAAGTTGCATTATATTGTCTGTTGCCATCATGCATCTTGTAGAGCACCTTTTTATGAATTGTATTATGCTATATTTTAGCTACATTTAATAAATTCATAGCTTCTAAATTATATATAAAACACTCGCTCAATTAACCTAATAACCCATGGGCAGGACGCTTATGAGCTTAAACCTGAGCTAATTGTGACAAATGTTGATGTGTTTGAGCAATTTGACAGTGTTTCAGTTTTTTTTTTTAATCTTATCAACAAGTGTCATGTAAAACAGACTCTTTCATCAGTAGTGTAAGGACCAATGTTATTTTTCTGCTTTGTGCCAAAATATTTATTCGCCTGTTTTTCAAATAAAGGTGAATACTGGTTGGTTTACCGAAGAGTTGTTCATTAAATCTTGGGTATTTCCGACAAAAACTAATGAATTTCTGTATAGGGTCTATAGAAAATGGTTATAAGGTTCTTATGTCTGTTATGTCAAATAAAAAGACAACAGCAGAATAGTCTGAGCATACCATGTAACTCGAGTGGGCGCTGTGGCCTTCTGCAGCATTGCCAGAGAATTTGTAGAGAGGAAAATTGCTATTCTGTAATGTTCTACAGGCTTGTCAAACACTTACGGTGCTCCCGAGCGAGTCCAAATAGAGTGGGTTAATATGGAGCATTTGAGCAAAATAATAGTTTGTAAATGCTTAAACATTTTTATGTAGAAGAATGCATTAATTTCTTGAATACTGAACAGCATAAACTTTTTTACATCGTTAGTTTTATTTATATTTTTGAGCGCTTTTAAACTCCAGTTACATGAGTTTATAAGGGCACCTCGTGTACATTCATGACGTCAGTGAGTGCGAAGTCCTTCACTCAGCCAGTCAGCACTCAGTAGCCGTAATAGCAACCAATAAGCACTCAGTAGCTGTAATACCAACCAATAAGCACTCAGTAGCTGTAATACCAACCAATCAGCATTCAGTAGCAGTAACGTTAGCGTCCTACATTGAAAAAACCCGTTTGGTGTAGATAAAAAAGAAACATACAGGTACGTTTTCTTTGCTTTTTAGTGAAATACATGCTTCTACTTTCTAAAATTAAAGGAAGGTCCTGAACAAGTGGCTAGAAACTATTTTAACTTTTATTTTTTAGCGGTTTAGCTCCATTCAGCCCCATTCATTTAGAACTCGCTCGCGGGCGCCCTCTGGCGTTTTGCAGCCCTGTTTTTGACATAATGGGAGAAATAAAAGGGGACTCTCCTTAACCCGCTCTGGCATCGCACACTTGTCGTCGTTAACGTCATTGAAGCGCTGAACTGGCAGCTCTTTGGGCGAACGGAAGGCCGAAACGTCAAGGTGACGTCACGCAGCTGCACTAATCAGTGTAGAGTGGGTGGGACATGTAAGAAGGAAGAGTTTTGGGGTGTAATGTCTGAGATCAGCGTGATGATGAGAGAATGATAAACTTCTGAGTACAGTAGGTAAAGAGGGAGTGTAGCGTATAGAATGTTTAACAGTATAAAGAACAGGCTTTGTGTTGGTGTTACGCGGTGTTTCTAATGTGTGTCTGCGTTTGTGGACGCTGCTCTCCTGTTTAAAGGGGCAGGCTAGCAGCGTGCTAACTTCAAACCTGAGGAGCTTCATACACAAGCTAACTTATTAAAAACAAATGAAGGCTCCTTGTTTTACAAGTGAAAGTTAGTCATTTATGCATCATGACAATGCGATTATGTAAATTAGACAGACGTCACGACGCCGTGAATGTAAATATAACCACCTGATTTGTAGCTCACATTATTAGAGGACAAGCCACTTAGCTAGATTAGCTAACGTGTTTGTGAGTGCCGATGGTATAATTTCAGTGTGGTCTCCCACTTGTTTCACATGTTTTTTGTTTTTTTTTAATATTATTTTTAATTTTTTTAGGGCAAATTTGAGTTGAGTGTGCAGCCATGTGGCCGGTGTTGTGGACGGCCATGCGCACCTATGCGCCCTACGTGACCTTCCCTGTGGCCTTCGTGGTGGGCGCAGTGGGCTATCACTTAGAGTGGTTTATCCGAGGAACCCCCAACTCACCCGGAGAAGAGAAGGGCATAGCGGAGCTGCGAGAGGACAGAAAATTGGAGGAACTGGTTGGCCGAGACAGCACACAAGTACTCAGTCTGAAGGACAAACTGGAGTTCACCCCCAAGGCAGCACTGGAAAGGAACCGACCAGAAAAGAGCTAGCTGGCTGAATCACTCTCACTGTGGCTCTTGTCCCATCCTACTGACCGCTGGTACGAAAGAAGGGCATATCAAAGGGGAAATCATTGGATATAAGGCGTAAGCCCCTGGTCCTACACTTCTACACTTCCATCCACTAGATGGAGACACCCTGTGCTGTAATATTCACCCTTTCAGCTGCTGGCACATGAGTCTTGTGAAAGTGTTTGAAACGTTAATTCTTTGTGGCTTAATGTTCAGCCCGGTTCCCCAGGCGCACAGGCACATGACTAGCCCAATTTGAAGAAAACTTTCAATAGCTTCTGTATGTCTGCCTTCCCATACAATCTCACAAGACTTGAGTCTAGAAGAAAGGCCTCTTTTGTTGAATACGTGACTGGATGAATGTGTGTGAAGCAAAACAGAACATCAACATGAAAAGGATTAGAAAAAAGGATTTAAGAAAATGGTTGTGGGATTTGGGTGGGTAAAGAGATCCAGAATGCTTTCAAAAGTGTCCTCATTGTAATCCCCTCTGTGAACGACTGTAGCTGTGAACACAAAGTGAGAATAAGAGATGAAATTAAATGAAATGTTGCTTTGTTGTTCATCACTTCTGCCCATGCTGGGACATAACTGACTGTTTCATTCTATCACATTGTGACTGAGTTTTATGCAGCATCACCAGTCAGTTAATTCTACTCTGTTCACATAGCAGAGACTGCATTCTTATCGTTTTCAGGATTTCAAAGGCATCTTTAAAGCCAAAGTTTATTCATGTTGAATACAGATTTTATTTGCACTCTGTCTGTTTGACAAGAATGCTTGGCTTATTCTTGTGTCCAGTTCTAGTAGTATGGGCCATTTCTTTTTAATTGATCTAGATTTGGAAGTTTAATGTAAACACACATTTGCCACATTTACATTACTGCTCTGGAATGTTACGGGATAATAAATGAAGTGACTTTAAAAACTATATACTGTTGGTATTGTTTCCAGGAATTATTTACTTTTTTATGCAGTAGAACTGTGGAGAAGCACAGCTGTTAGCAATTAATTCCTAGATTTCACATTTTGTTGTTTTATATTCCCTCTTGTTCTGCTGTTTGGCATGTTGTCCAAAGGCAGGTGTTTTCTTTCTTAAACTTTTCTGTGGGGGAAAAATCAGCAGTTCTACCAGATTCAACTTAAGAACTACAGTAACAGGCTTTTCACGACCTTCAGAGATTCTTCACAAGAAGAATCTCTGAAGGTCGTTTAAAAAGAGTTTGCTATTACTTCAAGTGGTGAACACAATGATGCACTTTTATTAATATTCTGTGCAGTATTTTCTATGTATGCATCTATTCTCTTTGATTCATTTAGATTGATTTAAACCTTTACTTCGTCAGCTCAGTGGTAACCAACCCTATAGAGATAGAGATATAAAAATTTGCACTGACCACTCCAGTGACTCTTGTAGCAACAAAAATGGAAACAAATGTATCCTATATGCATTGTATTTACAGTTAACAAGCATGTTTCAGTGTCAAAGAGTCAAGTATTCATTTGAAAAAGAAAATCTTTATTTTAAACTTTGCATTCATTAAAAAAAATTGCTGTTGTGGAGACTGTGGTAGTTCCCCCACCCCTTGCTGACTTGGTCCAACCTGAAGTCATCTGGTCAAGGTTATGTCATTAGGTGGCGCTTAGCTGTTACACTGACAGCCTGTTGGATTAATGCCAGCTTATTTAACATAATATTTTTTTTAGACCTTATTTCATAGAGTGATGTTATCAAATGAATCCGTATCTGTGAAAGTGACCAGATGGACTGTCTAGGCAGGGGGACCACCAGTGTCACCACGCCATCACGTTAACTGTTGTGGTCATTATGGTTGACAAATTCTGACTTTGTTAAAAGGGAAAAGGAACACGAAATAGGCAAGTGTCCACTCAGGCCATAGGCTCTGCATTTTTAGTGGCCAAAATATAAAATGAAATGTTATGGCCAGAGCTTCTGGGCAGTAGGCAAGTACCCATGATCCCCTGTCTTTCACAGTTTAGTCCTTTTCTGCCACTGGTCCAACTGATCAAAACCGAGCAAATAAAAACTCCAGCGGTTGGTGCAACTGAACAAATACAGTAGAAAAACTGACGAGCACTTCTGTGGGGTTCGGTTCATTCACAATGATCAAACAAGTCTAATGAACATGTTTATTTTATTGTTTTAAGCTCTCCAAAGGAAAAAAAAAACATGTATCTCAGAATTAGTAAGTTTACAGAAGAAGGCAAAACATTCATAACTTAATGTAAAGAGGTTTTATTCCAAAAAAATTGGAGCATTTTAACTGATACATTCATCATTCAGTTTTCACACAGTGTAAAACATTGAAATGATGTGGGAGAAAAAGAAAAAAAAACTATTTCTTTGAACAGTAATCTGTTATTTTAATCACTTTCATTAACTGTGCTCTTTATGAAGTGATACATAAAAATACTAAAAGAAACTTTCTTTTATTAGGAATTGTAATGTTATTGTAATGTGTTATTGTAGACTAAATTTCAGTATTGTCCTCTTCGAGTTTTAATGGCTTTACAGTTGATTTCAGTGTGGTTTACATTAAGTAGAAGTTCTCTTCACAATGCTGTTGAAAGATCATAAATGTTTCCTGGTTTTTATCATGTTAGGACTGATCTGAGGTGGTCATAAACTTTACTATGGTCATACCCACAGATAAAACCAGTGATGTGACAAAATAGTGCCTGAAATGTTTCGAAAATCGCTGGAGCAGCAGTTATGAGTAAGGCTGGGAAGATATGGTGGTCCTAGTGAATTATGACTGCCTTAAGTGCTTTGAGAATCCAGCCCCTGTGTCGTAGACCCCTCGAGTTTACGTTTAGCGTGTTAAGATGTATGGCTGATTATTTTTATGATAATCGAAGCCCATTGGGTAGAGAAGGCATCGATCTGACACTGGGTACTGGGCTGAAATCAGTAGAAAATGCTGGATTAGATATTGGAGGAAAAAGAATCAATTCTGTAACAAGTCTATCTTGAATAACTATGCACTGTATAATGTGATGTTGTTTCCTGTGTATTTCTTTCTGTGGGGTAGTAGTGTATTATACCATCTCTACATATAGGTTTTATATTACAGTGTTTGTGATGGCAAACATTCTTTTTTTGGTGTAATAACGGTTTTGAGTGCAGTTTTCTGTGTGCATGTTCTGGAGTGTTTGTTTGTGTGTCTCAGCATGTATTTATTGCTATAACATCTAGCCTGATTAATAGGAAGCAGAAAAGGCATCATTTGCTAGTCCTAAATAGGGACTTAATGGCAGAAAACTTTGCCTTTTGCCAGTGTTTTTCTTCACTAATGCCAACAAGCCAGTTTCAGTTTGTAAGTATTGTGATTTACTTTGGGGCCTTGATGCGGGTATCCATCACCATCTGCTTTTCTCCTCATTGCCCTCTAACAAGTACATCAGTGAAAAGATTGGTAATGGCTTCAAGCTGGATTTTATAAAAGATTTCCAAGTTCTCAGATTTAATCTCAAATGTTTTATGGCCTTCCTTATGTACACTTAGAAATACTCTTACTTCTTCCTAGAAATATGTAGTCGTGTCTCTTTTTGTTTTAGTTTCACCACAGTGCTTTAAATCCCACTGTTTTTTCACTGTCATTTTCACTGTATTTTTGAAATATAAGTTTAATGTAGCATTTAACACTGTTAACGTATCCAAATCTACCATTTACTCCCCAGTCCATAAACTCCATATGTGTAAACCAAGCTACGAAAACAGCCCATTTTGAAGTCTTTGTTTTTGTGATGTCACAAAAGCAAGCACGTTTGTATATATCCACTTTTTCAGTCCACAGCAGTTTAGCCCCACCCATTCACCTGAAGAGTGTTTCAGCCCGGGCTGCTTTTAGATAAAATAAAATAAAAAGCCTGGAGATGAGACGGGCTGTGTGGAGTCAGTACAACTTAGAAAATATAATTTTAATGGATTATGGTACAGTTATGTTCCCTGTCTAAAGGTACTGAGATGTACCCTTGAGGGTCCCACCCCAGTGACAGTTTCGTACCTTTTTTTTCTAAGGATATAGGCCCTTTAAAACAAAATTACAAACCGGATTCCAAAAAAGTTGGGACACTAAACAAGTTGTGAATAAAAACTGAATGCAATGATGTGGAGGTGCCAACATCTAATATTTTATTCAGAATAGAACACAAATCACAGATCAAAAGTTTAAACTGAGAGAATGTATCATTTTAAGGGAAAAATATGTTGTTTCAAAATTTCATGGCGTCAACAAATCCCAAAAAAGTTGGGACAAGTAGCAATAAGTGGCTGGAAAAAGGAAATTGAGCATATAACGAACAGCTGGAAGACCAATTAACACTAATTAGGTCAATTGACAACATGATTGGGTATAAAAAGAGCTTCTCAGAGTGTCAGTGTCTCTCTGAAGCCAAGATGGTAAGAGGATCACCAATTCCACCATTGTTGCGCAGAAAGATAGTGCAGCAATACCAGAATGGTGTTACCCGGCGTAAAATAGCAAAGACTTTTAAGTTATCATCATCAACCGTGCATAACATCATCAAAAGATTCAAAGAATCTGGAACAATCGCTGTGCGTAAGGGTCAAGGCCGTAAAACTCTACTGGATGCTCATGATCTCCGGGCCCTTAAACGTCACTGCACCTCAAACAGGAATGCCACTGTCAAGGAAATAATGTCATCCGGACCAGAGAGGACAAGGATAACCCAAGTTGTTATCAACGCTCCGTTCAGAAGCCTGCATCACTGATGGTATGGGGTTGCATGAGTGCTTGTGGCATGGGCAGCTTGCATGTCTGGAAAGGCACCATTAATGCAGAGAACTATGTTCAGGTTCTAGAACAACATATGCTCCCATCTAGACGTCATCTCTTTCAGGGAAGACCCTGCATTTTTCAACAAGATAATGCCAGACCACATTCTGCAGCAATCACAACATCATGGCTACGTAGGAGAAGGATCCGGATACTGAAATGGCCAGCCTGCAGTCCAGATCTTTCACCTATAGAGAACATTTGGCGCATCATAAAGAGGAAGGTGCGACAAAGAAGGCCCAAGACGATTGAGCAGTTAGAGGCCTGTATTAGACATGAATGGGAGAGCATTCCTATTTCTAAACTTGAGAAACTGGTCTCCTCTGTCCCCAGACGTCTGTTGAGTGTTGTAAGAAGAAGGGGGGATGCCACACAGTGGTAAAAATGGCCTTGTGCCAACTTTTTTGGGATTTGTTGACGCCATGAAATTTAGAAACAACATATTTTTCCCTTAAAATGATACATTCTCTCAGTTTAAACTTTTGATCTGTGATTTGTGTTCTATTCTGAATAAAATATTAGATGTTGGCACCTCCACATCATTGCATTCAGTTTTTATTCACAATTTGTTTAGTGTCCCAGCTTTTTTGGAATCCGGTTTGTACATAACATTATAACTTTTTCATCCTTCTCTGGTTATAGATAACAATAAAGCAGGTCATTTATAAAAAAAGGAGCTCAAAGGAACTTGCTGAAATGTGTTCAAATCAAAGATGTCTTCACTTCTGCTCTCAACTAATTAGCAGAAACTTCAAGAGCCCCAAGTAGAATAGATTCTCAAAACATCCTGATTAAGGGTTTCAAAACAATATTCTCACGATTTCCACACTATTCTGTGGCTTCTGGTTCTGATTTTTTTCAAGACTACCAGTGGTTGATTAGAACTTTGGCAGGGGCGTCAGTAGAGATTTATGGATGGGGGCGCTGAGCCTTTACTAAGCGGGTTTGAAGGCATGCTCCCCAAAATGTCTATTCACTATGAACTTTTAAAGTAACAATAAGCAGAAAATTGATCAAAAAAAAACAAAAAACTGGAACACAATGGATCTGCTTTTTTATAGTGTATTAAGCACAGGTCTTTTACCAGATGAACACTGAATCTGTCCATTGTCACAGATCAATACAGTCTCAGTACAGACAGAGTGTGATTTAATTCTGTAGTTGCGCTTACATGTTTAATAGTCTAGCTGACCGGGTCATAGTGACATTCGGCAGCACAATTGTATATTGTACACATATATAAATGTACATTGTGAATGTGGAGACACTATAGCAGAGCCGAATAATGAAGAATCAATGTTGATGATTTGAACTGATAATGTACATTCATTTGGGGGCAGCTACATAATATTTAAGGGGGCGGGGGGGGATTTTTTACTTCCAGTCAGCAAGGCTCTGATGTAACAGTACTTCCACTTGAGGAAACACAGTGCTCTTTCCACCAGTTATGTGATGAGGAGGATTAAGTGCAGTAAAATGGTAATGGGTAAAAAACAACCTCTGCTTGACCCTTGTAATGTTGCTGGCTTGTAGACGATACAGAGAGTTTTGTGGCCACTGTTGTTGCTGTAGTTGTGTACATTGAGCTGCAGCTGCATTTGAATGGATGGGCTGGGATAGTGAAGGGTGTATTTGTGTATGAGACAGAGAGACCAGGTATTAGGAAGCTTGGCACTGGAAAGGTGCGATTGTGTCCCGGCATGAACGCAGCTCTATTGTTCCTGAGCAATGGGAAGAGGGAGCGACGCCACTGGCCGCCTCTGGCCTCTTCAGCCAGGATGTGTACAGACCTACTGCACAATGCCGGCGTGAGTATTCACTAGC
Organism: Colossoma macropomum; assembly: GCF_904425465.1. NCBI lineage: Eukaryota > Metazoa > Chordata > Actinopteri > Characiformes > Serrasalmidae > Colossoma > Colossoma macropomum. Next base: position 19,699,928 of record NW_023494787.1, on the reverse strand, counting down.
TAAATTCCCTTCAGTCGCAGAAACAATGGAACGACGCTCGAAATCCTCCCCTTTCCCATGAACCACACAGTTCGGTTCCCACAACTTGCTTTCACTGTCCTGCTTTGAACTCCATGTCTTCCATTTCTCTAAGGATAACCCCCTTTGACCCACTTAAGTTGTGGATTGGGAATTCTGAGCTGAAGAAGAGTTTAGAGAGGTCTGGTTAGTGTCAATACACACTTAATCTCAAACTTAAAGGTTCCTAAATTGGATGTATGGTTCTAGAAACTATGTTCAGTTGGTATAGAACTATGGCATTATGTGGAGGTTCTTTAATGGTTCTTCACACTCACACATCTCACAAAATGATTCTTAAAAGAATCATCCACCAAAAGCTTCTACACTATTAGAAATAAAGGTTCTGTGCAGGTACATTTTTTATTCATCAAGGAACACAGTGTAAAAGTTCCCTCAAAGGTACAACAGTGGTTTTAAGGTCCAGTTGGGTACCTTAAATAAGCATTTTCAGTGAAAAGTTCATATTTATATTTTTTCATAACCTAATGTTTTAAAACAGAACAAGAAAATAAAAAGCCTGGAGACGAGACGGGGTGTGTGGAGTCAATACAACTTAGAAAACATAATTTCAATGGATTATGGTACAATTATGTTCCCTGACTAAAGGTACCACCCCAGTGACAAGAGGGGCACTGCACCAGTCACAGTTTCATAACTTTTTTCTGAGAGAGTACAGGGAACCAAAAGTGGTTCTTCTGCAGCATCGCTCCAAAGAACCCTTTTTGACACCTTCATACTGGAAAACTGTTGATGTGATCACTTACACTTTACTAGAGTTAAGTTTTAGACATTGAGTCAATTACTGTTGAAGTCCAAAAACAGATTTATGACAGCATGTTGTATAAAACTGTACAGTACTGTGTGAACATCAGAGACCATTCTTAATTTGTGTAATTTCCAGGAATTTCATATATTTTTTTTTCAGTGTCTAGTGTGTCCACACTTTGCCTTTGCTCCAGCTTTTATGGCTTCTTTTCAGGTAACTTGCTTTTAGTTTTTCAAAGAAATCTGCTGGGATATTTTTCTATACCTCCAAAGTTCAGTCTTAGAAGTCCTTTTCTGCTTCTTACCTTTTAAGCACATTCAATGATGTTGAGGTCTGGACTCTGGGGTGGTCATACTATTGTTGTGAAAATATTAGCAAATTCATATGACTGGCAAATTTGCTTTTTTCATTTCTCAGTAAGAGCTTCTTGACAGCTACACATCCTTTCAGACTCATAGCGTTGAGCTGTCTTCTCACAGTGGAAGGATGGACAGAAACTCCTGAGGCTTTTTCCAATCTGGCTCAATAGTGGAGCTTGATTTTCTCCTCTCTCTCAAAGATAAAAGTTTTAAGTACTGTTTATCTGATGCTCACAGTTTTGGTCTTTCACGGTTGTTAGGAGCCCCATCCTCTCTATATCTTTTAATAATTTTTAGAATTCCAGTTTTGGAAACTCCATTTTCCTTTGACTTTCCTTTTCTTATGCAGGTAATGCATCATATGTAATCTTATCAGAAATATCACCTGACAAAATGAACAGTTTGTATCTAATTGCTCTTTTAACTGGAAATAAGCATGTGACCCTGATGCTCTACAAACATGCAACAAGTTTATTGGATCACATCATGCAAAGCAAAACAACTTTAGAGAGCTAAATTTGCATATTTCTTTATTGCATTTTATTTACAAGGTATTTTCCTCTTTTCTCGCCACCTCATCCATCAAACCTCTTTGATGAAGTGGCCATGACATTTGAGCAGCACTTTGGTGGACTTCACCATAAACAATGTAACAATGCCCACCACTGCTCCATTGTCAGGGTGAACAATCCTCTGGACCAATCCCTGGAGATAGCAACAGTGGAATCAGGAAGCAGATACAAACCCATTTCCTCCTAGCTGTCTAAATTAAGGACTTGGCCACGTACTTTTGTCAGTCACAGACAAATGGAAATGGCCCATGAACTAAGAACTCATATATTTGGTATAGATGCTGTAGTTAATGTACTGCAGCCATCTTGAGCAAAGAATAAGAGTTTTGTTGTGTTCTGCGTAACTGACTCGTGATCTGCGTGCTTGTCAGGAAACCTTCCCTTAGGAGACATTTAGTGCTCAATATAATATCTCTCTGATCTCATGAGCCCAACAGGGGCTTCATTTTAGGATCATCCAGGGTTCATTTAAGACTTGTTTATATCTCAAAGAGCTTTTTAGGAGCAATAAAGAGATGAAGAAGAGATTAAATTCTGAAAGGTGTTTGTCACACCTGAGATGATCATTTTAGCAACATTTGGGAATTGAGCATATTTTTGAGACATATATATATATTTTTTAAAATATCTATCATTTTTAAGGGAAACAACACAAATTTAGCCACTGTATTTACTATCCCAAACTGCCAGTGAATCTTCACGTGTCTTCTGAGTTTTTATATGTAATGCTGAATAATAAGTAAATAAGTAGAAACTCTGTAAAGAATACGTTTTCTTTGGGAACTATTTTGCCTCACAATGTCCTGCATGTAGTCCTTCGCCATGAATGGATTAAAATAAACGGATTAACAAGATGTTTTAGGCCAAAACTTTGTCAACAACTATCACAAAACAGTGTCTTGGCCGTCAAACAGCATATTTCTAACAATGTTGTGTACTAGCCTTTCTGTGATGGAGCTTTTAGAGGTCATCTGGTTCCTATCACCACCAATATGAACAATTCTGATACAGTACGTTGCTCTAGAATGGAACATTGGAATGGAAAAATTGGTGGAGTTCCCCTTTTTCCTCATTTCTCAGGAGATGTGGGGGATATGGGAAAGGTCCTAAATCTCATATAGAAAATATAGGAAGATATATGAGATAAAAAGACCCCATCTTGGATTTTGCTTTCCTATATACATATTGACTGTGTGCTGCCATTAGTGGGGAACATCTGATCAGATAACACTGTCTCACTGATTAAACATCAGAGAATGTTCATGCTAAGAGCAAACATCTCTATTTTTAGGTTTCTGCCAAAAATAAAGAGGACTCTGTGATGGCATTGTGTGTTCTGTGCCTTGTTATGGCTATAGCTGGGGAAGGAGATGTTTTCATCACATAAGCTGGCAGGAAGTTTGAGTGTTCTGCCCAGTGGACACTGCCACCTTTGACACAAATGCCAGCTTCCCTCTTAAAAATAGAGATTTGGGGCTCTGTGGAGTGGTGCCATAGAAAAACTTTTATTTCCCAAAAGACTTTGAAAGAACCATTTCTGTAAATGAGATGAGTGTGAAGAACCTTTTAAAAGTTTAAAGAACCAACACAATGTAAGGGTTTCATTAAATCTTACAGTGCCCTCCACCAATACTGACACTCCTGGTAATTATGAGCAAAATGAGCTGTAAAAAATATTCTTTATTACTTATTCCTTTTGATCTTTCATTCAAGCAAAAATCTAACCTTGATTTAAGTTGTAATGATGGAAAGAAAAAAATAAATCTTGTTATGAAAAAAAAAAAAGATTTCTTACATTTATGTGTGCCACAATTACTGGCACCCCTAGAAATTCTTAAGAGTGAAATCTAATTCAAGTGTATTCGCATTCATATTTTACATTTTAAGTTCACCTGAACAATTAGAAACACTTAAATGGTCAGTCATGACTTCCTGATTTACTGGGGAGTATATAAAAGAGATTAAACACAGGCCAAATGTCCCTAGTCATCCATCGTTATAAGAAAGACCAGATAAACCAGCAATGATGTGCCACAAATGGTTGTTGAGCTGCACGAATCAGGAAGTGGCAAGAAAATAGCTAAACAGTCAAAAATGTTTATTTACACTATCAGGTCAGTAATTAAGAAGTTTCAAACAACTGGAGATGTTAAGAATCTGCTGGGAACAGGATGTCTTTTCTGACCCCACACACAGTGAGGAAGATGGTTCGAGGGGACAAAGAATCTCCAAGGACCACAGATGGGGACGTGCAGACATTAGTTAAGCCTTGGGATCACAATGTCTTCCAAACTACAATTTAACAACACTTATATAACCACAAGTTGTTTGATGGGCTGCCAGAAGAAAGCTTTTGCTGTCAAGGACCAACAAACTCAAGCACGTACATTTGCCAAACATTACTGTAACTTTCAGTGGTTGAAACCATGTTCTCCTGTCAGTTGAAACCAAAATAAAGGTTTTTGGCAACAAACAGAGGTGAGTTTGGTGTGGACACAAAGATAGCCATACAGAAAAGTACCTCATCCCCACTGTGAAGTATGGCTGTGGATCTGTGAAACACAAAATCACAAACTCCATCAAGTACGAGCAGAAGTAAAATCAAACCCTGACTATTTCAGCCTAGAAGTTTAAACTGGGCCATAGTTTGGGATAATGATCCAAAGCACACCTCAAAATCAACACAAAAATGGTTTACTGACCACTCAATTAAGGTTTTGCCATAGCCTCCCCAGCCCCCTGACCTAAACCTTATAGAAAACTTGTGGAATGAGCTGAAGAAGAGAGTCCACAGACTGGACTTTGGAATCTGAAGGTTCTGAAGAGGCTCTGTATGGAAAAATGATCTCAGATCCTTGGCCATGTGTTATCCAGTCTCATTAAGCATTATAGGAGACTCAAAAGAGACTTGGAGCTGTTATCTTTGCAAAGGGGGGGGGGCTGCACAAATAATTAAATGAAGGGGTGCCAGTAATTGTGAAAAAAAAACATTCCTGATAAGATTTAGGTTTTTTAACCATTGTACTTCAACAAAGGCTAGATTTTTTTGTTAATATTTTGAATGAAGAATCAAAAGGATAAGTGATAAAGAATGTTTTTTATGGCTCATTTTTCTCATGATTACCAGGGGCGCCAACATTTGTGGAGGGCACTGCACATGAGTGTGTATTTAAAAGGTAAAGAAGGAAATGCATCATCAGTGAGTGGGACAAAGTCAGGATACAGGAAATGACATGACACAAGGGTAGCTCACTCTCCTGCATTGACTATACAAATTACAGAAAGAGAGGAAGAGGCCATGATGGGTTCTCTTCATAGATTGGCTTTGTGTAAATGAATTATGCAATATTATTTTAGATTTTATCATTTTATAAAATGATTTGTTAATCCACTTTGAATTTTATTTAACAGATACATCTGTACAACAAGAATGACAACATTTCTGCTTTCAAAATTCAGTTGGTGTCTTCAGTTAGAAAATGATGTTAAAAGGAAAGGTGATGTAACACAATGGTAAACATGCCCCTGTACCAACATTTTTAGGACATGCTGCAGGCATTAAGTTTGGAATTTGTGTAAAATTACAAAAAAAAAATAAATACCAGGAAAAACATCAAAAATTGATTATACATATTCAGAATTTGTTTATCACTGCCATCTTTTTATTTACATTTCACACACCGTTTTTTTGCCATTGAGGAGTTCTGAACTGAACTGATTGTAGGCTTTTCAGCACTTGTCTGAAAACCTTCAACACAATATCTCATTCAAGCATTTGTTAGAATCTGTTCAAGTGCAAGAAAAAGATGTTCATTGACATTTCTGGCACATATGCAAGCAAAGAAACTAGGTTAGCTTTCTGTAGCTCAAATGGAACGGCTTCACTATTTGGTACAGGAAGGTTAATCGCTGGTTTTATGAAAACAAAAGAGAAAGGCTGATACTGCACTTCTCTGAAACAGAGAGCTGGGTATTGGAGCAGCAGGCAGCTCTCCCAGGCACTGTCCATCTCTTTGCTTGGCAGCATAGGGAAACTAAAAGGTTTGGCCTTCACCAGCTGCTTGCTGACCTGCACATCTTGCAGGGCACCTCTGAAGCTCTGTTTTGGCCACAGATGACACGCTAAACTCAGATCGAGGACAACCGCTGCAGAATTCACCATGCACTGGGCAAAGACTCCAGGTTATGTTTGGCAGCATCACAGCACACAGCTCATTAATCTCTCAAAGAGAGGAACCCAGCAATGCCGGCTACACCCCCTAATAAAACACATTCTGCTTGCCAGCAAAATTCATACTTTTCAACAGAAGAGCCTGCTTTTGTTGAAGGGCACCTTTCTGAACGATGTCAATATGTTCTGTTTTCTTCCCTCCCCTTTCTATTTGCTGATTATTCTTTTGATTTTATCCTGGTGGTCACATTGTAAACTGAAGGTTTCTAAGAAGCTGTCCCACCTAGTAAATTACCCATCATTTCCCTTTCCCGCTAAAGATAACAGCTTATCACTGCAGAGACAGTTCAGTAAATTGCTGGAAATGACTACACTGGAAGGAACATCATAACAAAACTTGAGGGATCTGCAAAGCTCTGGGTTTTGTTGAAAACAGTGGACAGATACCAGCCCCCAAACTGCTTTCTTCAGACAGTTTGAAATACTTGACATTTCTGACAAGTGATTTTTCTATATTTTGCTAAGCGTAATAGATTTAGTACCTTGTTAGCTTCCTTTATTACAATAAAATTAATTACAATAAAATTTAATGTAATGGCTGGTTGGCATATGAAAGAATAGATTTTACTACATGTCTACTAATGTTTCAGGGAAAAACCCTAATTTACACAATTTTACACTCATTCTAAATGTTGTTGATCAGCCAAGACATACTTGGTGTCCAAATTTTGGTGCCTTCGTTTAGTGCTGGACCCGAAAGGCTAATGTTGCTAACACAAAATCAATAGTTAGCATAATTTTTTCCATAAATACGTCCCAAAACTTCCCTGAAACCCCTCAAACTGCACCCAGGTCTTCAAGGTCAAACAGACTTGTCAGTTTGTTTTACTACACAGTAGGGGTGGGAATCTCTAGGCACCTCACGATTCGATTCGATTACAATTCAGAGGGCTGCGATGCGATTATAATCTCGATGCATCTTTTTTTTCTATACATGATTTCTATTCTCTTACTGTCTGAAGACTTTGTAGTTTTAAAACAAAGTATTTGTAATGATCCATAATGCATTTACGTCCAATATCTTTTATTAATAAAACAAATGGAAATGATGTGGTAAGTGAACTGGAAGGCTCTCATTCACTGCTCTTGTTTGGAGGCGCTGCTGCCACTCATCTGTGATAAGACTGCAGGTCACCTAGCAATGAGGTTTCGCCAAGCTAGTAGCGTAAGAAAAAGGAAAAGAGAAAGACAGACGAACATTTGGAGACGAACGGACTTATTTGCATTTATAAGCAGCACAGTTGGTTTTCTGGTACGTTAAATCTGCAACGAGAGACTGTCACACACTAACTAAAAAGTTGCAAAGATGAAGTCGCTTCTCTAATTTGCCCGTTCCACCTTAAATGGTCCCACTTTTACATTCGGCGAGAAGCGACTTCAGTCTCGTAAAACAGCGGAACGCTGAGAGACATTTTACAAGAAACTATTCAACTTTTGAGGAAAAGTTTTCTGGCAGATTTGGAAGAAAAGTGGCTGTAGCTGAGCTAAAGCTTAAAGCAGAGCAAAGTAAGTCTCGTTTTCGTTTAGATTTTTTAGCCTAAACTAGCACATTATCACATACTGGACATTAAATGTTGTGGCTCCCAAGCTGGTTTAATTTTTGTTGAAAGGACAAAATGGTGTGATTAAGACTCCTGATCTAACCTGGCTTTTAATGCAGAGGGAGCTGGTCGGATTTCTCACTCACCCAGTAGTGTTTTTGTTATGTGACTGTTATGTCACACACTGTCTAGGCGCTGCACTTACCCACTTCCAAGTTCCGCCTTTTGCGTTCCGTCAACATTACGTTATAAATTAAATATTTAGAAAATCGATTCAGAATCGTCCACGTCTGCATCGCGATGCATCTAAGAATCAATTTTTTCCCGCACCCCTACTACACAATCTGACTTACTGTGAACCATGACAATGAGCAAAATGTCCCTGTGTAGCTTTGTGGTCAGCCATTTTAGACAGGTTTTATGACAAATTCTTACTCCCCCACAGAATTCAGTTCCTCTTTGTGTGCATGCACATCATGCAAGCATATGGATATTAGATTATATTCACTATTTTCATTGTTTCTGTTTACAAACATACACGGATCATTCTACTGAATTGTTTCAAATTCAATTCAGTTTTAGTCTAAAGTCGATTCAATTCACTTGAATCGACATTAGACTAAAATCCCTTTGCTTTGAGTGACCATATGACTTAATTCTGTTTTTTTTTAAACAAGTGATAGAACATTCAATTCTGTTACTAAAAAAACAGTCATCACTACTAAAACTTCACCAGCTGTTTAATAATGAGAATTGTAGCTAATTTTATTTATTAAAACACAAAAAGTTTTTCTTATTTGCAGAAAATAAATTTCAATGACAATTCTAGTGACAATTCTCAATGTTCTACACTGATTTTTTTAGATTTTGGTGACACATTTACTTTAAAACAATGCGATCTAACTGCTCACCATGTGGCCATGAGGAACAGGGATGAAGTCTCATCTCCTGCTGTAAAATGCAGAGGTGTGGCTAAAATAAAGCTCCACCTATGGACTAAAACTCTTAGAGTTTCAACAGTGATATGAAAACATGGAGAATTATTATTTATGAGTTTTTTATATTTAAAAGTTTTTTATTTAAAAATTAAACTCATGAAAAATCAAAATCTTTCAACTTTAAAGAAATAAAAAAAGATCTAAGTAATGTAAGTAATATTTTCATGAGTTGAAATTTGGGGGTTAGGGTTTGGGACAGCCACCTTCCAACAGAAAAAACCCTATAAATGATGATTTTGTATATATTTAGCTTATTACTATCTCAATTAATGCAATTAATGCAACCTGACATATTTTGAACTTATTGCCTTCTGGCTATCATTAATAAAATGCATCACAGTCTAATAAAAATCTCTCTGTCAAATTAACCAGTGAAGTAATCATGTACACTATATGAATGTATGATGAGAACAGTTTACTTTGGGAAAGAATGTTGATTATTGTATAACAACCACTGTGTCTGAGCATTACCAGTCATTTACAATGTTTTATATCACAGAATTCTGAAGCATTTACAAAAAATACAATGGTTAGGCTGGTTTAACGAACTGAGATTAAGCCTAATCTTAGACTACAGAGAATCTCCAAGGGTGATGCACAATTGGCACTGCAGTTTAGTCCTAGACTAGGCTTATTCCATTTCAAACCAGCCCAAAGACTATCAAAGCAATGTTTGCTGAAAATTGTCTCCATGTCTTGGATTAGAACTAACAACTCCAAACAAACATTTGATGAACAGGTTTTAGCTGGAAAACGTCTTCTAACGCTGAACTGCTTTCAGACTGAAATGACTTTCGGCAACATTTTCGAGATTTTCATTCTCATTCAAAAATGTACACTTCAAATTCCCTTTATGCTTATTTGGTATGCAAATGAAAAGCAAGTTTCTTTCAGTGAATCCAAGCAATGCCATGCAATTATTTCGCATGAAGACCTTTAGTTTGTGCATGCTTTCACATTGTAAGCTTAGACATTCGCCAGCTTCTTTTTTCAATTCCGTTCCACCCTAAATGTTGCAGCAGCTACATTCCACATTCATCTATCAGGCACTAAATTGTAATTGCAGCACCATTTAGGGTGGAACAGTTAATTTGAATAAGAAGCTAACAAATTGATTGAATTGAATGCCTTGTTAGACATTCATATCCTAAACCACTTTTGCTCAATTTTGCACAATTCTTCAAGTTGTGCTCTCCTTATGTGTACTGGCAATCAGTATTAAGTCACCAAGTGTGATGCATGGTTACGTATGATGTAGGCTTGAAAAGAAAAGGCGAGCACAAGTAATGTTACATTGAATAGGCACTTACCTTTTCTGACAAAAAAGCCTTAAATATGACAAACACATGAATGAAAACTAAAGAATAACTTTATTAGAACTAAACAGAATAAATATAAAATTCAGTATAAAATTAAAAAATAACTATTGTTAAATATATTGTTCTTAATTCACATATTTGGCTGGTACATTGGATCAGTGTTTTTTACTAACTGTTACAGAAATAATCTGCTCTAAAGAAAAGTTACAGTTGAACAGATTATCAACTTTTGTTATACACTTTTTAGGTAGCTGTGAGTTTGGCTGCATCAGACTTCAACTTCCTGAGATAAACTATTAAAAGCACTTTTCTATATATAGAAAGTATAGACAAAAACATAAACACTGGCTTACTAATAGGCGTGAGGCGTGAGTGAAAACCTTAAATCTTTTTTAATGGAACATTCATTTAATTGCTACTTTTTGCTGTACCTTAACCACTGAGCAGTTCATCTCAAACTGCCACTTTGGCTTTGCACTGTCCACCGTCACCTGGCTCTCTAGAACCATAATTCCTCTGTGCGCTGAGCATCAGCATTGCTGAAGTACAGACATTAATGGGTTTGGCTGGCTGCTACCTCAACTGTTAACACCTTTAAATGCTTTCGGAGGAAGGCAGTTCAGCCTGGAGCACAGTACATTCCAAACAAGGGAAATGGCCTTTGCCTCACAATTACGCACTGGGACCAAAGCAAGGGAATTTCATCCTCACTCTGATGTTCCAAAACAGGTTCCATTAAACTGGACCCGGCTAATGTGTTTCATTTGTCCATTTTGGCCTCATACATAGTGTTTGTCTTTGGAGCGCTTCTCTTTATGGTCACTTTTACTGTGTTTTTTGGAGTGGATGTGTTTTTTTGAGTGATGCCTGTGATTGCTGCTTCTAACACAGTTTGAGTAGCTAGGGAGCATGTCCTCAGCTAGGTGGTGCTCCCTCTCAGTCCAGTCAAGGCTAGACTGGGTATAGCTGTTGTTGTCTACAGGGAGAAAAAGATGTCCCTTCTCCTCGTATGAAAGAGCATGAACCTCTGCCAGCTCCAGTTTCGTAGGCGTCCTCTCTATCTGCCTCCCAAGCTCCTGGTACTGGTATCTCTTCTCCAGACTATGGGTGATGGCCAGCTTAAGGAGATGGAACAACTCCAGAATGTTCAGGAATGCAGAAATTGCAGCAATGACCTGAGTGTAGATAGTAAAAATGGTCTTCTCGGTTGGCCGCGAGACAAAGCAGTCCACAGTGTGAGGGCAGGGATCACGCTTGCATTCATACTTTGCTGCAACTACAAATCCGTAGAGGAACCAAAGACCAACAATGAAGCCCACCTCGAGCACAACCTTTAGTACTATGCTAGCAGCGTAGGCACCTAACAGCTTCCCTTTGAGCTTAGGAGGCTCTCCCTCTTTCTTCCTCTTTTCCAGCTGCTTCTCATCTTCCTCATCCTCTTCCTTTATTACATCTAGCTTACTCTGATTGGCTTTTCCATTCCTCTGCCGCCCACGCTGCTCCTCTACGATCTCCTCTGCTGGCTTCTGGTCCTCACGTGTCTTCAGAGCCACATAGCCAAAATAAAAAATGGTGGGCGTGGAGACGAAGATGACCTGCAGAACAAAGTAGCGGAAGTGGGAGACAGGAAAAGCCTTATCATAACAGACGGCCTCGCAACCGGGCTGTTTGGTGTTGCAGACAAAGTCGGACTGCTCGTCATCCCAGGCGGACTCGGCTGCCGTGCCCAAGACAAGCAAGCGAAAGAGAAAGAGTACAGTGAGCCACACACGTCCCACGTTCGTCGAGTACTCCTGACCTTCCACTAGCAGGTGCTCCAGAAAACCCCAGTCAGCTCTGGACATCCTCTGCACCTGCAAACACACACACACATATGAACAAGGATATTTTTAGTAGGGCTGCATGATATGGACAAAATATCATATTGTGATTGTATTGCTACATATGCCTTGCAATATAGCGCTGTCATTATCAATTAAATAATCAAATGATTGTTTTTTAAAGGCCAAACAATAAAAATGTCTTAAAATCTCATCCATGCCTGTATGAGTCCAGTATAAAAATGATGTGCAGATTTTTGGATGCTGCTTTACATCAGAGCTGCTTCTTTGTTTGTCTTGCATTGTTCGTGGCATGTTTGTGATTTGTTTTTAATGACCTCACTGGCTCAGGAGATTTTTTTCCACCGTCAACTGAGAACTGGCTGAGAGATTTTTCATTGTGGAGTTTGACAAGTCGGATCACATTTCATCACAGTAGCGGAGTCTGGCTAGGACACAAGCCGAGGACTTTGCACCAAGATAGCGGAGTTTGATTAAGCTTCGAAGTGGGGAATTTGCACTATGACAGTGGAGTGTGACTAGGTTACAAGTCGAGGACTTTGCGACGCAATAGTGGAGCTTGAGTAGGCCATGAGCCAAGAACTTGAAAGCAGAGTTTGACTAGGCCATGAGTTGGGGACGCCTCTATATTACAACACAGTTTGACTAGGCCGCTAGCCACGGGTTTTACATCTTGATAGCGGAGTCTGACTAGGCCGCTAGCCACGGGTTTTACATCTTGATAGCGGAGTCTGACTAGGCCGCTAGCCACGGGTTTTACATCTTGATAGCGGAGTCTGACTAGGTCACTAGCCAGGGGTTTTACATCTTGATAGCGGAGTCTGACTAGGCCGCTAGCCAAGGGTTTTACATCTTGATAGCGGAGTCTGACTAGGCCGCTAGCCAAGGGTTTTACATCTTGATAGCGGAGTCTGACTAGGCCGCTAGCCAAGGGTTTTACATCTTGATAGCGGAGTCTGACTAGGCCGCTAGCCAAGAGTTTTACATCTTGATAGCGGAGTCTGACTAGGTCACTAGCCAAGGCTTTTGCATCTTGATAGCAGAGTCTGACTAGGTCACTAGCCAAGGCTTTTGCATCTTGATAGCAGAGTCTGACTAGGTCACTAGCCAAGGCTTTTGCATCTTGATAGCAGAGTCTGACTAGGCCATGAGCCAAGGCTTTTGCATCTTGATAGCAGAGTCTGACTAGGTCACTAGCCAAGGCTTTTGCATCTTGATAGCAGAGTCTGACTAGGTCACTAGCCAAGGCTTTTGCATCTTGATAGCAGAGTCTGACTAGGCCATGAGCCAAGGGTTTTACATCTTGATAGCAGAGTCTGACTAGGCCATGAGCCAAGGCTTTTGCATCTTGATAGCAGAGTCTGACTAGGTCACTAGCCAAGGCTTTTGCATCTTGATAGCAGAGTCTGACTAGGTCACTAGCCAAGGCTTTTGCATCTTGATAGCAGAGTCTGACTAGGCCACCAGCCAAGGGTTTTACATCTTGATAGCAGAGTCTGACTAGTTTAGACCACTAGCCGAGGGCTTTGCATTGTGATAGGAGAGTTTGACAAGGCCACTAACCGAGGGCTTTGCATTGTGATAGTGGTGATAGACTAGGCCACTAGCCAAGGATTTTACATCTTGATAGCGGAGTTTGACTAGGCCCCTAGCTGGAGACTTGCGTCATGATTGCGGAGTTTGACTAGGCCACTAGCTGAGGGCTTTGCACTGTAATAGCCCATGGCTGTGCATATTATTATATAGCAGACTTTATTGCAGAAACTTTTACTTTACAATGACCCCCACTACCACTGAAACAATAACACTAATTTCTACTAATGCTTCTATAGGAATTTCATTGTTAAGTTCAATGCTAACAGAGGTATATATTCACTTCCCACTGCATTTAATAGGCTTATTTAAGCCCACTTGCAGCATTTGAACTTTGTAACATACACTTAAGTTGCATATTATTTACTTTGTACACTGTAGTATTACAGTTTTACAACCTTTGATAATCTTGGATATTATCAGATGAGCGTGTTAGCTGTCTGCTCAACTATTCAGCCTAGACCCAGTTAAACAAAACCTTTTACTTCATAAGGAATTTGTAGCAGAAAGCCTTTAATTTTATTTCATCTACATTTTATTTGCAATTCACTTTTTTTAAATCAAACATCCAGTTTGAAGTGAGTAATTTTGACTGCCCTATTACACAATAAAACACATCCATATAACAAAGTTAACAGTCTGCATTAGTTTGACAAAAAAATGATTTAGCAATTTATGGTCATGTAAATCCTTTGAAACATATTTATGATTCTCACAGAAACACTCAATAAACATTAACATGTGCAATGACACATGACACATGAGTTAATGGGCTCATTTGCATGTTGCAAAAGCCAACATCCACAGTGACATTAATGGCATTTTTCACGAATAGAGCTCAATTTATGTCCCATTACCTTGTTGTTGTTGTTGTTGTTTATTATTTCTGTGCAAAGTAAAGAGATCCATACTTAAAATAAAATCACTAAAATTAGCATTTAATGATCACAAAAACACATAAAATGTCTGTATTTACTTTTAAAATAGTAACTTTGGGCTGTTCTACCTCACTGTTATTAAACTTCTCTATGACGTATATTCATTAAATCTTCCAGTGACATCATCATTACAATATTATTTAATTAGCATGCAATTTAATGTGAAAAGAATTGTTTTCCTTATTAATTTATTTAACAGAACAAGTCATTTTAACCCGTGTTCCATATTTTATGTACAACCCTGTTGCCCAAACCTGCTCCCCCTTGTACAAAAATGGAACATTCCATTTATTATGATATATACAGGAATTTGCATCATCTTGTTGTTTTCTGCAGACTGACTATCAGACTATCAGTGAGTATTCTTATTCTATTTTCTTAATTTGCACACAAAAAATTGATTCAGCTGTGTGAGTAAAGCTTAACTGTTCAACCGTGTTACCAAAATTATTGTTAGAAAAAAGAATATATATTTATATTTTTTGAAATGTATGTAAACAATATGACTATTCATATATTAGCATGCAACATACACTGCTGATATCTGCTTATTTTAAGCTAAATTCAAACATGTACTTGCAACCCTGTAACTTAATTTATATATATATATATATAAATGAAAATGTCCTGAAACAAATATTTTAATGACAAAAAATTGATTAAAACAATTTTTCCTTCTGCTCTATGTTCCATATATTCATTAATAACACAGCCTGATGAGGAATATGATCTATCTGTTCAACGCTGTTACTCGCTTCAACATTGTCACTAAGTTTCAACCATGTTATTCAGTCATTTGAAAATAGTCAGAAAACATTTAATTTAGTATGTTATGTTACCAGAAGTGTCAGTTTGGTAATGAGAATCATTAGTTCAAATTACTAATGCAAGAAAAATGGCACTATGTGTGAACTGAATTCATTATTTTCTAGCAAGTTATTTATTTATTTATTTATTTCTGAAAATAATTAATTCAAACAGCTCATATAGTTTCTGATTTGACAGCCTGAGGTGGGAAAATTACAAAATTACATTTTCTGAAGGTTAGTCATTTACTTTAATTAATACTTTGTCAAAAATGCCAAATAAAAAAGTAAAAATTTTGAAGAGAATTCTAGAACTCTATTCACGGAAAGTGCCAGTGATTAACAAACAATATGACTCTTACATATAATAATACAACAAATACATCACTGAACTTCCACAGAAGCATTTTGATCATGCTATGTATAACAACTTTGAAGACCCAGTCTAATAAATCTAGTCTGCATTTGAGGTGATTCTCAATCCTTCATAGTCAACCCACTTTTAGGGTAAAACTTGTTGTGTCATCAGTAGAGATTCCTCTACTATCTAAACATAATTGATGTCTAGAATTCTACCTCTGCTGTTTGCTAATTTGATGTTTGATATTTATGGGACAATCATGGGACAGCTTCAAAGCCACAAACTGAAAATACGGGGGAGCCCTTTATTAACAGACACAGGAAATGGGAATCGACAATCACGTCAGCACAAACAGACAGCTGGCAAATGTCAAGCCTGTGACACTTTGACATTTCGGTGAAACCACTTAAATAAACAGTGCACTTTCTCATTTCTATAGCCCACAAAATATGTGTACAACAGCTGTGGCTGAATCACACAGACACTTGCTACATCAAGAGAAAGAGTCTTTATGATGAAGTTCTGTCACAGCTCAGACTCTCCAGATGTCTAGATATGATTCCCAAGCTGGTTATTTGTTTGTTTGTTTTTTCAACCGTGTCACAGTAGGTATCAGCTTTATGAGCCTTGTCCCCCTAATTCTTCAGCAACATAAACCTGCAGCGTGATATTTTCCACAAATAACTGAAGTTTAGATCCCAAAGAAACAAACAATGATGAGCTTTTATTGATCAAACTGCATGATCACTGCACATTAGAGGTTCAGTTCACTGTTTTTACTAAATTTGGGCCGCTGTGGTGTGGTTCTTATGAGTTGACTCAATTAGACAGAAATAAACTAGTTTTATTAGCCTAATACTGGCTGATCTAACAGCTATTCATTGTAGACATGTATAAATGCTAGTAGCATCTCCAGCACTGTAAGTGCTTCTCTGTTAGAGCAGTCCCTGGATGACAAACTGCTCTACATGTGGGTAAACATCCTCTGCTCTGAGTTCTTACCCCTCTGCCCTTATCTGGATGGAGAGGGCTTTTTTTTCCTCTTTGTGGCCGGAGGGAGTATGTTGTTTACGCAAACCACACGCAACTCTGAAGCAAACTACATCAGTCATCTACTCATCAGCGTGTGACTGCAACTTTTTTCGCCAGTAAAAACATTATATAACATTCGAATATACACAAACAAACATGAATACAGTAAAACATAACAAGGTTTTCTTTTTTATAAAAGTTATTAATATCTCAGTTAGAAGAATACAGATGGAAAACAGGTTTGATTCCTGATTTCTGCACTTCAGTTACAAGTTCAGTAGCAAGAATTTGTTAAATTAGATCAACAGCACATCTGGTTTAATTTAATAAAGGATTGATTAGATAAACTATGTATTGGATGGTAGCTGTAAATAATGTACTTCCTCAGTACCACAGTACTTATTTGTATTTATTCTATTACACACACACACATATATATATATATATATATATATATATATATATATATATATATATATATATAGTTTTCGGTTTACATTTTACTCACAATGTAATGGGTTCACAATTCACTATTCTCACAATATATATATATATATATATATATATATATATATATATATACATATATATATATCTTGATTGACTGAGTGGCTGAGAGAACACAGAAATGTCCAAATAGGGGAACAACACGAGATGCAGTGAACAGTGCCAGTTACAACCATTCAGCTTTTTCCTGTCATACAGTGATATAAGTTACCCTCACTGTATAAATCTTGTGTGATACTCTCAGTGTGTATAAAGTGTGATAGCATTTGCTAGTAATGCTACATTCACTTGGTATTCCACTCTTGTACAGCACGGTCTGATCACATCTGCCTGTGTAGATACAGCACTGTCCACTACAGTCCACTAAACACGAGCCGACACAGATGAACTCTTACCTGTCACTCTCTGGATGTGTTTGTGTTGTCGTGATCTGTCTGTGCAACAGTTTCTCCTTCCGAGTCTCTCCCCCGAGCTGAATGGCGGTTATGAGGAAAAGTGAGGGAGAGGAACTTTCCCATGCTTTTCCAGCGGCCCTCCCACAGGAACCTGGTCCAGGAAAAGGGCCGGACGGATTCAAAAATAGTTTTTCCAAGTTATGCCTTTGGATAGGCTCGTTTCGTCATGGAGAGTTTTAACCCTAAGGATCAGGCCTTTATCAGCTCCATCACCACTCCAGTCTGCCGCTGAAACAACATCATTGTCTCATTAAGCTGTTATCAACGTCTTTTCCAAACCAAAGACACTTCATTAACAAGCTTTTATTGACAAACGTTTCTGAGGTAAATAAAGCGAATCAGTCGACACCGATGTATGATGTATGTGTTACAGAGTCTCGCCACCAGGTGTCACTCGCGGGTTGTGGAGCTCTCCATACCAGCACAAGATAGAGACAGGTTGAGACAGATACACATCTACGGGTAGAGATGCGCTCAGTGCCGGAGTGTTTATTAAATACAAAAGGCAAGATAAAATCGAAAAAGATGAGAAGGATGATTAGGGAATGTGTTAAGAGCTATAAACCAAATCAACAACTGGGGCACAAGGCCTCAGGCTTCAAGAGTGAAATCAGGCTGATTAGGCTGTAAGAGCATTTCTGTCAATAATGGTCATTTACCAGATCATGCTGGTCGAAGCTGTTTTTGTTTTTCTTTTTCTTTTTACAGCAAGGAGGATAAAACTTAACAACAAACACAAACACACATATACACACATGCACTGAATTGATATTATAATATTGATATACAATGAAATGTCTTACATTTCTAAAACCAACAGTAACATGTTGCTAAGCATTAGCAAACAGCAGGTGGAGCTTAAAGGGAGGGCTTAAATAATAACCAGAGATGGTTGGATCTTCGTTATATACATATATAAACATATGAATAAATGTCAAAGATAATTTTTAAATTACAGGTAATTTTTGTTAATCCTAGCATTCGATCCATATATATTAGTGTTCACTCTATGATCAACATTCGAGTTAATTAAGACTTTGCTGTATTAGATTAGTTGATGTAATACTTTTCTTAACATTTTTAATTTTGCACATTTGTATGCAAGCTAGTTTATTGGCCTCCATGAACATTTTTCATGTTTCGGCCACTGCTTTTTTAGTGACTCAGCACAGAAAGCTGTTCCAGGGCCATTTTTTACCTTTAAGCCATTCCAATCAGTCCTGGACCATAAAAGCTGTCAATATGTTGACTGAGTGGAAGAATAAAGAATCTGTTTAATCTGGGAACTGCAGAAAGAAAGCATTTTTGAAAGTCTGGTCAGTTGACAGTGAATCATTCTGATAAATGGGCCTGTCTCTGTAGGTGTTCATTATAAAAGTGTTTTAAATTCAGGGAGGCAAGGAATGACATTGTTGTTCTTACATGGAAGTGAAATTTCCTAGTTGGATAATTTGATGTCACTGCCAGTTCACCTCTGTAAATTGTGACCAAAATGTAAGTGTTTTAGGGTGGAGTAGAACGGATATGTTGCAGATGCAGAAGTTAAGACTTCATCAGAGTGCTAGAGGTCACTATTTTGTTCCCAATAACTGTTAAAAGTCCTCATGTGCTCTCCAGACACAAGGCTGCTCCTGGGAGAGACAGGCCATGATCGCGCACTAAATTCAGCACTGACCTTTAACTGTGATTGAACAAAACCCTCCGAGGGGTTTCATTTTTTTCATTCTCAGTTATGAAACTGACAAAATGATTTTTTGTGATGTGTGGGCTCTTTGTGGTGAGTGGACACAAGTGTTTAATGATCTGAGACAAAATTTGACAGTATAAGAATATATGATTTATTTAGTAATATGGACTGTTATTATATATAAGGGAGAACGGAACATAAACTGACACGGGCTAAAAAGAAACATGGATATTTGATGTAGTTAAAAAGGTTCAAGCAGAATGTGCTTTCAGTTTTGTTCTCATATTCTCACAGAAACATCAGCTGTCAATTCCTATCTAAAAAATCACAATGAATTTCATGTGAATAAAACATGTGGTTTATTAGTTTTACCTGGAGAGGTGCTATAATTACCTAGGGAGTGATTACAGATGAGATCCATAATTTTAACCCATGAGTCTGTCATGTCTATAGTTTTTACATGTCCACTAGTCAAGTAAGCAATAATTCCAGAGACAATTTCCTTCTATAATTCCTAAATTCAGAGCTCCCTCAGTAATACTAGCCATGTTTGAATCAACTTAACAGTCATATAATTATGGTAATTTACATGTTTTTCTTTTTTGTGACCTGAAGACAAGCTAATAGCTAAAATGGAGCTTGATTTGACCCAAATCCTTAATCCTCAATGTCATGACCAGACTACTAAAGTCCACAACAATTCATATTCCCTCCCGTACGCTACAATTATGCACTGTCATTTTGAATGGACGTCACCTCACACTGCAATGAGATGTAAAGTCTTATGTACTGAGTTTAGTTTGGAGCCATATCTACCATTAAGCCACAC
The DNA here is from genome assembly GCF_904425465.1 of Colossoma macropomum. Lineage (NCBI taxonomy): Eukaryota > Metazoa > Chordata > Actinopteri > Characiformes > Serrasalmidae > Colossoma > Colossoma macropomum. Next base: position 19,680,033 of record NW_023494787.1, on the reverse strand, counting down.
TACATTTTGTTATTTGTAAGTGTGGCGCCTGTTGCATAATACTGATGTAACATAGATGTGATGATATTTTGATCTGGGCTATTTTGGGGTAATTTGGAGAAATTACACAGATCCTTTATCCCATATAAATCAGCCAGTTAAATCATACACATTACATTACAAGACCTCCTCTGGAAAAACTAATCCAGCTCGAATAGGGCTCACGTGACAGTTTTTACTCCTATGTTCTTTTAATATCCCTGTAATGTAGCACCATTTTGAAACACATAAATAACTCACAGTGAGAACTAGCCAGGCTAAAGTACAGCTTCCAAATGAACTGAATTCCCAAACTCAACAACAAGAGAAGTCCATATCTCCCATATAAGTTCAAAATAGTCAGAATTTTGGAAATTTTTATGCACATTTCGTATTTAGGTTGGAGAGCATGTCTGGTTCAAACAATACAGTATTGTACTGAAAAAAAAAGGTTTTGTATCAACTTACCTGATTTTTTTAGTGACTGTTTCTAGCCACCTGTTTATTATTATTTTTTTTAATTTTGCTAAAATCCTTTTAAAATTATTAAGCAAAATTCAGACTGTGTTAGGTTGTGCTCCATTCTCCCCTACCATATAAAACACATCTGTAATTGGATGATCTGGGAGGTGAAGTGGAACAGGGGCCAGAAAGGTAAGTGGGGGATGATGCCATGTGCACAGAGCTGCAGTGATCATCATACTTTATCTGTCCCCTGTGACTCACACCATTAACACCAATAGACTCTATTGGCTATGAGACATCTGCTGGGAAAACTATTCCCCCTCTTACATCTTACATCTGACCACTGACCTTTATTTACACCACAGTTAAGAGCCTAAGATCCAAAGAGACCATTCCTTCCTGTCTTGCTGTACGAGTCCTTGAAACCAGCAAGATACACCAAGTGCTTTTGTCCACCTAATTGAGAACGGGGATTAGTACTGTCATTGAATTTTTCCTTTACGTACATTGTTCTTAGATAGCCTGCAAAGGCATCAGCCTAATTTTTAACATATACACACAATAACTGTACCTGTCTTTATAGTACGTCGTTTAATTAACTATGTTTGCAAGATGTTGGAGGAGTGCACATCACTCATGTACAGTGGGGTAACTGAGCTAGAGATATGGTAACCATGGCTCCTTACATTTCCTCACAGTGATGCATGTGAGGCATGAGTCAAGGGTGGATGCATTTGGAGAGAACCTTTATTATGACTTTCTAGGAATTATAGTTGAAATGGGCAGAATGGGTAAGAAGACAGACAAACAGGGCTATCACACGTAAACCCATTACCACAACACACAAATACAGTAACTGTAAAACAGCGTAATATCTAGCTAACAAGACTTTGCAAAACTATAGGGAGGATATACAGTACAATGCAAAAGTCTTAGGTATCTGAGAAAATGGTATGTAAGACTATTTATCTGAGCAGTAAACATTTAATTCTCTAAAAATGCTATCATTAGAATAAATACAAATAAACAAATAAGTTATGTGTCAGTGTGTTAGCTTAACCATTTCCAAACCTCTCCTCAAAGGAGCCCAGTATTAAGAGTTACTATGCAACCTAGCTTGACAAATCAGTACTTCATTAAATCAGGTGTGCTGCTGATGGATTTTAGGAAATCCATACAAAAATCAGCAACCAAACCTGTGTCATTTGAACCAAGATATTAAAGGCTTTACTGAAAACATCAAAATCTTGTTACTTTTTAACATGCTTATCTTCATTTGTGTATATTCTGATGTCATATGGTGTTTTCATTGGTAAAAACACCAGGAAAATAATAGTTTTAAACAATTTGGTATAGTACTTTATGCATTTTTTAATGAGTGAAAGTATGAACAAGAAATAGGTGCAGGTGATAATGGGCAAAGCAGAGCCATGAGCTGGTCTCAACCAATCAGGAATAGAGGAACATTCTCCTACAGGATAAGGAGACTGTGACATTGGCAGTCATCATGAAAATCCTTCAGTGTGTTAGTAAGACTTTATTTTGCTGTTTTTCTGTTGCAAGTAGTGCAGAAATATAACATTTCTGTTAACAGTGCTGTTTCATTCAGCAGCCATATCTCAAAGTCAAGGCTGCAGCCTGAAGGACTCAACTGGTGTATGTTTGGAGACCTTCAGCCACCCTCACTCTTTCACACACTGCACAAAACCATTCAAAAATGCTGGAAACAGCTGCAAGCGTCAAGATGCCGCAACATCAGAGTTTGCAAAGAGATGTACAGTTTTATTTCATGTTTTTAAACTTGAAATTTAAACATATCAGTAAACCTGAGTGAGCACTGAAAAAAAACTTGTATTAGGAATTGTTGCTATCTGGAATGGTCATCATTCCTAGAAGGGGCATCATGGAAATTCTCAAAGAATGGCTGAATGATAAGTTCATTAAGAAAGGTTTACCATATCATACAATCGTTTACATTTATATTCACATTTATGAAATATTTGGTATTTTCTGTGCACGGGTCACATATTCAGCAGGAAGTTGCATCATTCCATCTTCCTGAAGATTATAGAAAGAAAAAACTTTTGTTTTTTTTTCCTTATTTTTAGTGATTGTGACATTGACTTAAGAGGTCACTTTGAAAGTTAGCCTATTACCCAAATTTATTGTAAATTATTGATTGAAACATAAATTTTAAAGAAATCTATAGAATGTCCTCATACTATTGATATGGATGCTACTTTCAACCCTGTTACTCGTTTAAGACATTAACAGTAAAGAAACCTTGTAAAAACAGATTTGTAACACATTTTTGAATGGGTAAATGCATGTTTTGTTAGATATAGTGTTGATTCTTCAAAATAAAATTTCATTTTTAAGAATTAAAAGGGCCAAATGGCAGCACAATCATTGAATCACTGACAGTAATTTAGTCATGTTTCTTTTTCTTTCAGAAGATTCATCACAAGTTCAAATCTCCACCTCAGAAAAAGAGTGAATGTGAGAGCTTTGTAGCTTCATGGTGGTCACTTAGTGGTGGTTGAAAATAGACGTAGACCACCGATGTGTCAGTGTGATCACTATTACTTGTCTTTGACACAGACTGTCACAGGAATAAAAGTTTAATCTCAGTAAAGTGTTATTTTAATGTGTCATCTGCTGCTGTGTTTACTAATTTCTTACATAATTAACTTATTTGCAGTGGATCATCAATAATACATGACAAGGTTAATAGCGCTAACTCCAAATGACAATCTTCCATTAGCTGCCTCAGAGAAAAACAAATCTGAAATATTGGGCCAAATTAAAACCCAGGAAAATGAGAGCATTGCTGTAAAACTGAATAATTGTAGAAGACAAAATGGTTAGTTATTTTGCAATTTTCTTGCAAAAAGACGCAAGACAGCTACAATAAAACAGAACATAGCTGCAATTGCATTTTTCTGAACTAATAAAAGCAATGGAAACACACTAATGCACAGATAGACTCCTTCAGGCACATCTGTCTACATTTTTGTTTTGCTGTTTGGATAAGAAAATCACCATCATTCATTCTGGTACAGCTAGATAGCCTTCTGGCACTGAAACAGATCCTGTAGTTGCTGGCTCATGGAATACTACAAAAGCCATTTTGCAAAATAAATGGACTGTGGCTTCACAAAATAGCAGCCCACTTAAAATCCTCCACCTGCTCCCTGACTCCAGCTCCTGCTTTCAGTTTTGACAGCTTTATTATGAATGAGAACTTTTTCCCAATTTATTCAAACTTTATGTGGGTTTAAGTCTTACTCAAGCAATCTATACCTGTCACTGTCTAGAGTATCTTCAGAACACAGTTTAAATAGTGTGACAACTGCCTTAACTGAACACTTCATAATTGCCATTGCAGTTTAAGCAGTTCAAGACTGGGTCATTTTTTGCTTGTAATCAGGCATTTGAATAGACAGCCTACTGTAGCTAATTCTCCTTTCTTTCATTTCTATAGCACTTATATGGTGTCTATTTTGATCGCTGACCAAGGTGCTGAACATAACACCATGACTGGCCTTTTGAAGGCCTGTTGACTCAGTGATGCCTCATACGCCGTACGAATTTGAACTTTTGTGAAAAGAAACGTTTATTTCTTCACATTTTTATCATGCTGATGTGCGTGTAAAGTTTGCTACCTCATTCTGTGACATTACACTGCATTCATTTGCACAACATCTGAGAATTTGGCACTGGAGGTGGTAAAATATTGCCTGTGAAAATCAGTAGGTTTACAGCTTGGTGCAAAAAATACTGAGACGAAATTAGCCATTTTTTTTTCTTTTCAGTTTTGCCCAATTTGTTTTCCAGTGTACAGTGAGCAATGTACGCTATAAAGGGAGGTGTCGTATGTTCTTTGGCATTACAGGATGTTACCTCACTGACTTTGTAGCTGTTGCTTTGGCTTCAGCTTTTGTTTGCATTCAGCTTTTACATGTTACATTTTCTTTCTATCACTTTCTTTCTACATCACTGTTGCCATATAACAATGCTTATTCTGTTATTTAATGGATGGAGACCAACTTTTCTAAAGGCTTAGTTGTTTTAATTAAAGTAAAGACACAACCCTATTGATTCTGCATAATTCCGTCCCTTAGATATGTCAGTTACCTGGTATTTTTCTGCCCCTCTGTGAGCCAGACTGCTGTTGCTTTTGATTCCATAGTTTCTGTACATTGAAAAGAGTTGTACAGCTTTTAGATGGGTCACTTTGTTTTGATAGTCCACTACACATGTGTTAACTGCTAACAAACCTTAGAGGGAAGCTTGATTTAGGATTAGGATTAGGTTTAAATTTCAGGTAGATGTTAAGCTTAGGGTTAGATTTAGCCTCTTAAAAAGCCAGGCTTATTACATACTAAGGCTTTTTTATTCAGTAATTACAGGGACTTGTTAAATTTGCTGAACTATTCTTAGGTTATAGAAATGTGTAATAAAACTTTGGCCTTTTAAAGGCTTAATAAAACCTTTTATATTCAACTTAATGTTCCGTTACATTTAATAGATATTCACCTAAATGCCAATTAAAGGCCAGATAAGCATCTATAGAACATCTACAGTGGACTTTCAAAATTAAGTTACTTTTCACTTTCTATAGTTTTCCAAGAAGGCAACTCCTTTTTTCATAGTTTTTAAAAAGTTATTATTGGGATCATACTCTTGTAAATCAATAGTTTCAAATCTGTGTAATAACCAGCAGATCATTTTATTTTTACAGGTGCAGGGATTGGTAAACACTGCTCTGAGCTCCCTGACCATGGTTTAAGACTAGGCCTTGGTAGTGTTCATCCTTGTAATCCCTTGTGAAGATAGACTGGTACTGTAGCACTTGGATGAAGTCTTTTGACTCATTTGAGTGAAAACTGTGCCGCGAACCTTATCGCTTATTGCATTTCGGCGGTTAATTTAATAGCTGAGAATATGCCCGGGAAGTAGATCGCCCTTTGTGTGAGAAAACGCTGGGAGGCTCCCAGGATGTCTCAGGAGGAAGTCGACAAGTCCAAATTAGGTTACAGCCTGCAGGAAGAACATGTACAGAGTATAAAACAATTGTATTTTGTCTGGCTAGCCTAGTTTAACGGCAGCGTCCATGTGATAATATGAATATGGGTAGTGGTCACAAAATTGTGGATTGATATTGAAGCATAAAGACCACTGAGTGTGTTTGCTCTGTGAGCATCGGACTGCTAGACTGTAATTTTGTAATGTTATATAGTAGCAGGGCATGATGGTGATGGTTATTGGTTATTTGGCAGGGATATCAGGGGCATACAGTTGCTCCTGATGCCCCTGAAATATTATTACACAACCCCCATGTGAAATGAAAATGGCAGGCTGACTGTAGTCCATCCGGCACAAGCATGGAGACTCTTTTCGTACGAATGAGCTTGAGTTTAACACACCAGATGCTCCTTTACCCAATACACTGCAAGTGAGTGTGAGAGAGAGAGACAGAGAGAGAGAGAGAGAGAGAGATAGAGAGAGAGAGAAACAAAGATGGAAACACATTTTGCATGACTGTGACACCTTATTGTTTTCTTTCTTCTTAATTATGATAGACAGGTTTATTTCACTATTTTTTCTGAAGATCTGCACTCTGCAATAAAAATAGTGCTGTATTCACATGATTCCAATGTGTCATTTGGTTTGACATGAATAAAATACATCACATAATATTTTAGAGGCTACCTACATAAGGACTTCATAGCACAAAAGCTTTGAAATAACATTTATGAAGCAATGTTTGAGTATTTATGAACAGATTATGCCATTATTCACAACATGGCATAATAGTTTCATGAAGCAAAGGGTATTTGTAACACTATTAGGAAACATCATTATCAAGTAATTAAACTTATAATGCTTTAATGTCTGCAGCCACACAGCAAACAGAAATTGTTTATCAATATAATACGACATAACTACAACAGCTGGCCGCTTGTTTAGTATTTAGTATTTTGATACTTCAGTACTCTTAAAAGCAAGTGATTTTGTACTGTTGTTCTCAAGTAGAAATTCAGGGCAAGTAGAAATTTTTGCACACGTGTATATTCATATATATTGGGGTGATGTTTTATAAAGTAAATGCAATATCATTTACTTTATAAAACATCTGTCATCGTAGAACTGATGGCATAAGCTGCTCATCAGTGTTCAAGTACCGCCTTACAAATGCGCTATTCAACGCTTATACGTATGTTATGAATTCGCAATGTTGGTAGCCTTCAAATAAAGTGTTGCCATTCATTACATTAACACAGTTCTTACCAGTTCTCTATGAAGCAGTGTTTGTGTTGATATTATTTATGTGTAAATGCAAAGCACCATATTTTTCACTGCTGTTAGACTGAAGCATTAGTGCTCATCACTGCACATCGCGTTCCACGTGCCCTCTTATTCGCTGCTCTATTTAAAACAATGTGGAACAGTATTTTTCTACGTTTTCTCTCTCTTGTTGTAAATAAATGAGGCCCTTTTTGGAGCTGTGCCGCGTGTAAGACGCTCCTCACAGTGGGCTGTGTATGATGCTCTGCTGGCCCCTCCCGTTCAGCTCCGGGCTGGAGGGGAATCCTGAGCTCACATACTGAGCAGCAGCCGCACCGTCAGCGCCAAATGCCGGAGCCTCCGCGATCCGGACCGGACTGCCCAGAGGAATTACTGGCCACTTCCAGCGCGGGGATGAGAGCGTGAGGATCTGCTGCTTCCTCGGTCAGGTAAGGCTGATGTTGCGATGTGGACACATGAGAGATCAGGTTCCTTCGTGATCGCGGTCAGTTCTCATCAGCGCTAATTAGGAGGGGTTCCAATGGAACCAGAGTCCAAAACTGTCTGTCTGACTGAGTCGCTGGCAGGTTTATGCAGATTTGCGTGCGTTCTGTTCGTTTGATTCGCAGAGCGCTCGGGTCTCGCGCTGAGACTGAGAGCGCAGGGAAGTTTTGTCCGGGCCACCCGAGTACGGGACCCTCATTGCTGGAGCAGCACCGCGGCTGATCGGGCTGTTTAAGCCGGCTGAGCAAGCCGGACGGGGGTCTTTCAGTGATTGTGTGCATTTCGGAGAGGGGCACGAGCCCACGGCGCACGTTCAAGCGCCTCGATGTGAAGACAAGCGAGACACCAAAGAGGCGAATGAAGTGCACGTCTGCCCCAGCAGTGGCGACCCCCGGGGCAACCGTGCGCTTCAAGCTCTATGCACGGAGCGGTTTCACCAGAAGGGAAGGAAAAAACGTGCTGCTTATCGAAAACACGACTGGTAGTTATTGATACACCGTGTTCACGTGATAATGGCATTAATAGAGGGTGCAGCTGCTCGTGGATTCATAAGCAGGCTTGACGTGTCATTTGGGTCACATCTCGACTGTAGATGACTGACAACATACATTTTATGAAGTCAATCATTATTTCTGTGAAAGAGGTACAACAGGACAGCACGAAATACACATAGACCTCCATTCTTATATGCAATTTCCTCATGGAAATGACTTTCACTGTGTAATAAGCCCTATTAATAGCATTTCCTTTTATTACACCAGTAAGCATCAGCTGAACCTGGCATAAATAAGAGTTTCTTAAAGAGGTTCCTGTTACCTGATGGACATGACACCTGAAATGGGATCGGTGTATTTGTGCAAGTTACTTGTCCTCCTCCTCAGTAAACCGTGTAGTAGGTGTGCCCTATACTCATTTACCTCTTGTTTATGTGGTTTGGAGTAAGGCCTACTGGTGTGGAATAAAACTCCACGCACCGTCAAGAAAGCCATTTCCAATATAAACCATCAGCCTCACTACGCTGCCACTGGCCACTCTCGTTATATTTTTTTCCTCCACTGCTATAGCGACAAGCCCCGCCTCCCTGCGCTCCGATTGGCTCTCAGTAACCCTTCTCCCGTGCCTCCACCACCTCGGCTAGAATTGACAAATAGTTCCTAGCCACAAGCAACTTTGCAGTATATGATTGTGTGATAAATGTAACTGCATACAATGTTATATTGTAAACTATAGATAATACTAAATGGACCTAAGTGCATAGGCAATTCAAGGCGTCCGAGCACTTTTTGTAAATAGTTCCTGCTTTTCAACCTGTTTCAGCATGATGCAGAGAACAAGTTCATTGCATTTGGCGATGGTTAGGCAAAGTTTACTGACACGTTTGTTGGCATAGTTGGTAAAAAAAAATAAAGAAATAAAAAAATAACCAGCTATAAATCAAAATGACGTCTTAGACAAATCAGAGAAATAGATCTTTTGTGATTCCTAATGATTGTCCTTGTTGTTGGCAGCACTGGTATTTTTCTAGTCCATTTTAAAGAAGATTTTTAAATTTTACCTATTTGACACATAACTGAGCATTGTAGTGTCCACCAGTCTAATTTAAGGCATACCTATCTGTAAAATTCTGTGACAACTGGACAATTAGTGTGGAGAACCCCTAACTTAATACTTGTGTTCGAACTAGAACCACTAGTGTGTAGAATTGTTGCTAGTGTTTCAAACTATTAGACCCCCCCAGCACCCCATAAGTAAGTAAGTAAGTAAGTAAATAAATAAATAAATAGCAGCTTATTTGAAGCTACTACATTCTAATGAACGGTATGTGTGCTATACAATGACTGCAGCTGACTGGACAAAAGAAGAATGACTAGCCATCTTTCTGATCCTCCACTTTCGCTGTCATTGAGGAAAGACGTTTGCTGTAATCTTTCTTTGGTTTATATGGCAGTGCTGGCACAGAAATATATGTTTGGTGGTGGAGAAAAGCAGATAGGCCTATAAGTGTTGAGAAAAGGATTAGAGTTAATTGCTAGAGGCTCATCGCTTTGGTTCTTTATGCCCCTGCAAATCCGTTTTAATTCTTTTCACTGCCACATAAAGACTAAAATAATGGCACTGCATTGATGCGTGTGTGATTAAAGCGGCTGAGTTTGTTGTTTAAGTTCTGCTATCCACCTCAACATGAAGTGGAAAACAATAAATTGTCAATAAATGTCTCACAGGGGCTACTTGTCCACCCATTTTCTGACAATTCCTTACCCTAGGAAGCAAAATAGCCAGCCTTAGCATAGGACACAAGGTGCGCCCTTAAAAAAGGGGGGTTCTTCAAAGGTTCCTTAGGAAAGGTGACTCAAATAACAATTAAATGGTTCTTCTCTATCATGAAGAACACTTTGTATATGATCCTTTTACCTCTTAACAGGCCATGAGCCCACCGGCAGGCCCAAAGTTTTATTACACACTTCTACAACCTAAGAACAGTTTAAGCAGTTTGTACTGAAGTCCCAATAGTAACTGAATATTAAGCCTTTGTATGTAGGAAGGCTGGGAAGGGGTTAAAGAACATTTTAAAAGTGGTTCTGTAAGGCATCAGAAAGGGTTCCACTATTATTTCAAGTCAATATTTTTATGGTACTGTGCAGAAGCCTTTTGATAAGAGTGTCCTGCAAGCAAGTCCTAATGCAGGAGGCAGACTAGCTCCTTACCCGGAAGCCACAGGATCTTATCAATGTGACGCAGATATGAAGCAGCCAGTACTAAGCGTGCTGTCTCTTGAGTTCCTCGAAGACAATTTTACAGTGGAAGTGAGTGGAGTGGAATCTGCTTTCACTGTTCTGTTCAAACCATCTTGACTGACAGCATTAAAATCAAGCAAAGTATCTTAGATAGCTTGTTGTTACTCCATGCCACTGTCCTGCGAATAAATAGGGGGCTTTAAAGAGATATAGTGCAGACTGTACTTATAGACATAGTTGTAATATTGACAACTGCAGAAAAGTGATTGCATTGCAGACAGTCTGAGGCTCACTACACTAAAAATGAAAAGATTCCTAAATGTTTTTGGCTTGGGTGTATGGTTCTAGGAACAATTTTGTTAGTAGAGAAGAACTTTTACAACATTCCTTTTTTAAAAGGTTCTTCACATGCTTGCATCTCATTTACAGCAATGGTTCTTAATAGAACCATCTATTGAAAAATTCTTTCGCGAAAGAAGTTTCTTCTATGGCATTACTCCAAAGAACTCTTTTTGGCACTGTTATTTCTAACAGTGTAGAGGTACAGGAATACTTAGAACCTCATTCATGCTTTTATGGTACATTCTGCTTCTCTTCACTCTTCACTGCTTTCACTCATGGACGTCCTTTTATTTGGCACTCATGTTCATAGCCTAGCTATTGCTAAGATTACCTCCCCACATGGGCTTAACGCATTGCGGTCTCAGGCCTGATTCTGTCCCAGCAGTCAGAATGTGGCTGTCTCATCCTGACAGGGAGATCAGTGAGCCTCCCTCAGACGATACCATGGATTTACATGCTGTGTTTGAGAGGAATGATCCATCCCTACCACGCCGCATAAAGCTGCTCTCCCACCAACACTCGATAAACCACACAGAGCATCCAGCCATAGAAGGCCCATTTTGCATATTGCATATCAATAAAGGCAGTTTGTTGAGTGCTGAGTTTTACAAGGCTTAAGGAGGGGCACTGTATTATGTCTGTGTGTTTTATATGGATTATGGATGGGCCTGAACATTCATGCTTCATAGGGTTTAATATGAACTGTAATGGTGCCTCCATATGCCTGGTGCTACATTCGAATTTCATATATGATGAGGGGATACCATTAAACACTAGCTGGAATGACTCTGAATGAGTTTGCCAAAGGCTAAGTGCATCCTGTTGAAACATCAGCAGTTGGCAGGCTTGGTTTGAATGGCAAGCACTAATGATAATCACTTTCGGTGGCTGTTCTGAGGCCTGTTAGTGTTGAATGAGGGAAATTAATTTAGCTTTTCCACAAAACATTGTGAACTATGCTCTCCAAATCCTATCTGTTCAGGACCGAACAAAAGTCAGAGACCAGCCTTTGTTTATTTAATTTCCAGACAAAACAGCCATGAAGAAATCATTGTACATAGCACCAGTAAAATGCAGAAAAAACATTTAAAAGTAAAGCAAGTTAAGCACTGATTTATTGGTAACACTTTATTTGCAGTGGTAGATGATTAATAAACTTTTAACAGATTAGTAACACATCAGTAACATATCAGTGAAGTAGCAGTGGTGCAGCATCTGAATACATTGAGGCAAATATCTATTAATCTATAATCTATTAATCTTTATTAAATAGCTATATATTTTTACGATTAGCATTTAGTGTTTATTTAGTGTCTATTCAATTCACACATTTCCTGTTTACTGTCTATTTAATATTATTGCTACACCATGGGGTCTGAGAGTAACACAGTTTCAATACTCTGTATGTCCTGTACATATTGTAGTATTGACAATAAAGCTGACTTGACTTGAAAATGTTCTGTTGATACATTACTTACATCAAGGAGTTGTATTGTTAATATGATACTTCTATTACGCAAAACCTAACCCAACATTACCCAAAACCTAACCCTAACCCTGGCCCTAATCCTAACCCCAACCTTAACCTCAACCCAAAGACTGTTGTCATTTACGTGATGATGAATAGACCAAAAGAAACAGCTCAAAATGACTTGGAAAAAAGTCTGGTTACTTTGACTAACGTTAGAAATAAAGTATGTTTTTTTTTCTTTTCTTGTAAAGTTATCATTTGAAATTTGAGGTTTTATAGTTATCCCAAATGCATTCCATGCAAATCTTGTTTTCACAGTAACAGCTTACTGACAGCTACACATACTTTCAGACCCATAGTGTCTTCTCACAGTGGAAGGATGGACAGAAACTCCTGTGGATTTTTTAAAGATCGGAAACGATTATAAAGCTTGGTTTTCTCCTCTCAAAGATAAAAGCTTTCAGTTCTATTCATCTGATGGTGCAGTGTTGATGTCTACCAGGTCTTGCATGGTTGTTAGGAGTCCTATTTTTTCTATATCTTTCATATGTTTCTCTATATCTTTCAAGTTTTGGACACTCCTGTTTTTCCACTTATTTTCCCATTTCCAAGTGGACTATCTAATCTGACTGTATCTAATCTACTCAGAAATATGTCCTGAAAAGTGTATAATGAATGTACATAAGTTAATTTTGACTGCAAATTAATAATTGGTGGTCTCTGACTTTTGCACAATATTGTAGTGAGGAAACATTTTTTAATGAGGTCTAATGAGTTCAGATTAACTTTTTTACCTCATATCATGCATTAGTTTGAGGCTTCCATTAAATCTATTTTTACATTTTAAAGCAGTTTCATATAGGTTATTTACTACTGCTCCCTGCAGCTAGTGCTCAGGGTTTGTTGTAAATGAAGTGACCAGGTCACCACTGCATTTCTCAACAATCATGACATTTAAAAAGCATTCTAACATAATCTCTCCTACTGGTAGAACACAATTGTAACGATCTTTAGCAAGAGTTACAATATTGTCAAAAATTACATTTATTATTTAATAAAGAAGGAAAAAAGAATGTTTAAAGGGCCTAGCACACATGGGCCTAATATAAAGACAGAGGGGAGAGAATGATGTAATATACTGAAAGATCTAAGTAACTTCCTAGAATTTGTGAAGACCCAACTTTGTCAACACTGCATGTAAAAAGTCTCAAAAGGATAAGAGTCTAATTGAGAAACTGTATTCAAAAGCAATACTGTACACTGTAGTGCAGAACACTGGAATAAAGCTTTGTGTGATTGATTGGGAGTCTTAAGAGACTAAAGGTAATTGACTGAAACGTAACTGCACGGGAACAAGGTTTTTATGCGCATCATCGTGCATTGTCTACTTAGGCGCAAAATAATCCCCTTCCTCTCTTCCTACTCAAGTCTTTCCCCGGCCACGTGCACAGACTTCTGTGAACAAGGCAAGTTGCTCCTCAACCAGGCTGATAACAGCGGTGAACCGCAGTATTTCAGCAGCAAGCACATCAGGGAGGGGTTGGAGGGCATGAGAGCATAGTGAATAGAGAAAGAGTGCAGTGTAGAGTGAGGCTAACAAGCTCATCACTGTGGTTGTGCGGAGATGAATTAGGAGAAAATATGGCATGATGAAAGAGAAAGAGTGGAGAGAGAGAAAGAGGCACGAACATGACTAACAGTCGCGGCACAAGTGTTGGTTGCAATAAACAGATTAGCATACATTAATTTACTTATTAATGAAGAGGCTGTGGTGCGTATGTGTGTGCGTTCACATACCTTTCATCTTCTCCCTTTGTAAGTGGCCTGACACATCTCATGCATTTAATCACGCATGGCTAGGCTTACTTGCTGCTACGTTCGGCAGCTTCATTTCATGACAATAATAAACACCCTTATTAAGATCCACATCAAACTTCGAGTGATAGATTTGTTTATCTTATCCCCAAGACACCACTGCCCCCCAATCTCCCTCCCCCTTGCCACTGTAGCTTTCAGTGTGAACAAACCCCTGCAGGCATTTGTGTCATGGAGCATTGTTTCCAATCCTTCTGATGTGTTGAAGTATGGTAGCCAGAGTGGACATCTTCATCTGTGCAGCTTTACCCCAGCTGTTGCCAAGAAAGAGAATGACTGGAGAAAGAGATGGGTAGAGAACAAAGGGGATGGGGAGTGGGAGATGGAGGGGGGAGGGTTGGGCATGGATGGAGAGGAAGAGCGATTGCATCAGGGACTTAGAATGAAGGGATGATGTGCTGGGGCTGATGAATGGATGATTGGGGAGAACAGGTGAGGAGGGCATAAAGGAGAGATGGAAAAATGATAGAAGGGAAAAGACACAAACTGGTCCTGCAAGAATCTATCAGTACATTTAATTTCCTGTTTTTTTTCCCTGGCCTGCCGGCCTGCCTGCCTGCCCGCTCCTAACCAGGCCACGACAGTACCACATGCAGGCTTTGGGATGAGATTCTGTGGATTTAAATAGATAATGGAAGGCCTACAGTTGTTAGATGCTGAATTATTCATCAAAACCTTCAAGCATTGTTGCAAGGCATCAACGGTGACATTTGCCAACTTTTGCATTTGCAATATTGATATCTAGCAAGACACTTGCCTTTTGCTGTATGCAGTATAGCTACAGCATGTAAATGTAAACGCTAAAGAAAGTGCAATAGTGTTTTATATTGTTAATTTATAAAACATAACTGTATAACTGTATCATCTTTTCAGACCATCAGATAATCAGATTATGATGATCGGGGCCCAATGCACTAAGCTTTTTGTGCAAAAAATGAGACACATTCTGCCTGTATGTTATGTACGGAACTGCCACATAAACCTAAATGCACAGTTTATGGGCATGTAAAAATGCAAATTGCGCTGCCCTTCCACATCCATATGCATTGGAGGGAGGGCCGCACAAAATGTGGGAGGGTTGCAGAAAAAATAGGTGAAGTGCAGCTGATTACATAGGTATTTTGTGTATTTTCCTCCACTTTTATAAACCAGGCCTAAATTTTCAGTGGATGCTCAAGGTTGTGTTGTTGGGAAGTTTCTTTTAAGAGACATTCAACCAATTTTTCAAAACTTCTGCATAATTCAATAGTTGAGATGTAAACAAAATCATGTAGCATAGTTTGATGTGAAATGGTTGGGTTTCTTTGCAGTGATGGGTGATGGTAACCAGGGGTCCCCACATCTACAGCACAAATATAGCCATTTTATTTACTATCCAAAATAAACAGTAAACCTACAAACGTTTTTTTTTATATGTAATGATTAATAATGGTAAAATAGTGGTAAATCTGGAAAAAAAATCTTTGGGAACTACTTTGCCTTACATCACCCTGCATATGCCTCTCTGCTATAAATTAATTTAAAAAAAATAATAATAACTTCTAAGTGCAGAACTTTTTCATTACATACATTTTTTTTCTGTATATTTGGTGCAGCTTGTTAAATTGAGATGTGTGTGCCCCTTTAACCCTTTGTGGTGTAAGAGATTTAGCTGCAGTCTCTTTGGCTGCTGGGTAGAGTGTAGAGTTACCGAACAGCATCTATCCAGCTAGGTAATGGAATCTGAGCTCATAGTTTTTCCCTCAACTGTAGCTGTGATGTGACTATAGAGGTTAAAATAAAGGCACAGCACTGCTCTTTCCTACTCTCATTACACAATAGCTTGCAACGCTGGCCACACTGAAAACACAATAACTCAAAAACCAACATGACCTCAGTGCCCCTGAGCTAAGAGCCTGTCAGTCTCAATATGGGCCACCCTAGCCCTGTGTGTCAGCCAGCTGACTGGAGCTGTGTCCCTACAATGAGAAGCCAGTAATGGCCTTAATGGAGCCTCAGTTTTAGTAAAGTTGTGCAAGAAAACAAACCCATCCTCTCAGCAGAGAGATAGATAGATTCATAGGGAAAGAGAGAGAGAGAGAGAGAGAGAGAGCAGAGAAAAAAGAAACGAAAGAAGGAAAGACAGCATGTGTTATGTAGAATAAAAAACTTTGTTGGCTGTTTGGTCATGTCAAGATGAAAAACAAGATCCATGGAGCTGATCCAATCACTCCAGGGCTGTTTTCCTTCTTGAGAAGTAGGAGACAGGCACTTTGCTTTGTGATGCTATCGCACTTCTTCACTCTTTTGCTTGTTACTTTTCACCCTCAGACTTTTTTAAAAAGCCCCTGGGGGCCACTTTTGCTTGTTTGTTTGCTGCTGGGCTTTGCTGTCAGGCAGCTTGCAGTGAGTGATGAGAGAGGTTTCTCTGCGTAGAAGCACAGGTGTGTAAATGTGTGTGCATGTGCATGTAAAAACGGCTATGTAGGTACTATAATGTTCAGGAAACACTTTATTTAAGGATCACATATGTTTTTTTTTTTAAGGAAACCCCCAATTAAACACTTCAAAGTGGTTTATTCACTATCTGTTAAGCTTTATTCATTTCGATCTGTATTATTATAAATAACTAGAGGTCTGTTATGGTAGAATCACTAAAAATTGCTTTATTACTTGTAATAATGCATGATAAATTCTTTGTTTGTGCATGAATTAGTAACCTAAATTCACATATATAATTGGCAGCATTTCATTCCTGTATGTTGTAAGTAGTGTCAAGTAATGTCTGGATTTAATTGCTTTAGAGCTAATAGTTTTAATAAGAAATAATAAGAAACCAATACTTCAAGATGTGTTCCATTGCCTAGAGTTTAATCATCACAAATTAGAGGCTAAAAGTGCTGAATAAGTTTGAAGAAGTCAGGTTTGCATCATATATTCAGTACCTATCCATAATGTTTTAATTGCAAAAAACCATCAAAAACTTGTCCATACAACAGTTCTGCATTTCGCTGTTGTCAGAAGAAAACCTTGTATCTCCAAAAGCAGAACTCTACAGGAGAAGGAAAAAACATACTTTACTTTTAATGTAAGTCAATGGAACCAGACGTTTTTCCCCAAGTCATTTTGGGCCATTTCTTTTGGTCCATTCTTCATAAAATTTACAAGCAATGTAAAGGACAGTAGGTATTTTCAAATTTTGTCAACAACTGAAAAACGTCAAAAATGGAGATACAAGTTTTTCTCCTGACAACAGTGACTTGTTTGTTAAAAGGTATTTAATTAATTTATAACAATACATTGGTATACATTTATTGTTTTGACTATGAATAGCCATAAAACAATCTTTGCATTACTTTATTTTGGAAAATGGAAAGCAGATTAACTTTAGCACTTTATTAAGATTTACAAATATTCATGACTAAAACTGTATTAGAATATGAAACACATTTTGAAGTATTTGTGACTTATTAAACCCTTATTATTTCTAAATTAACAGCCTCTGAAAATGACTGGAAGCTACCAGCAGCCTATAAGAGTCAAATGCTGGCAAGTGTAAACTAATAAGATGTAAATTTAGATGTTTATTTCATGCTCAGTATTAAAATGCTCATATCCTACCCCCACTGCAATTAATCAGTTTCACAAAACATACATAATGAATAAAGCTTAATAATGGAGATTAAACCAAATAAAAGGTCCAGTTTGGGCTTTACTAAACAAATAACAAAGCCTTAACAAACATCTATGTGTTACCAATTTTCACCATGTTTGTTCATATGGTCAACACAAGCTATGCAAGTACGACAGGACAAATATGGTGTTTCACTCGATGCTGTAGTAATATAAGTACTATACAGTACAACTATATTAATAAAGTGTGAAAAGTCATTTACACCCTGTACTGTACATAACTCACACCAGCTATGTGAAAAAACATGACCACAATAATAATACCTACCTAACTGGTACCTTGTGTGAGGAGCCATCTATTGTGTACCTGCATGTGTTTACATTTAATTTATTTTTTTACCTCTTAAATGGCCAGGACCCAGTTTACTACACACCTGTATAATCTGAGAATAATAGTTTGTGCAGTAGTCCATGTAGAAGTCCATGTAGTTACTGAATAATAAGCCTTAGTATGGAATAAGCCTGAGATTTTAAGGGGTTAATTTATTTTTTGGTAGCTCTTATGTATGATGCAACGGACAACACAGGGAAGGTAGACTGTTTGTGTCAGTATGTGAGCTCTTTGAGAGTAAAACCCATGACAATACTAGCACCAAGCTTTACCAGCTGAGTTACAGGAACATCATCATCTTGTAGTCACTTCAGTTATAAGAACCCTGAAAAAACAGTACCCATGCGGTATTCTCACAATCATGCACATTTTCTCCACTTGGGAAATGCTTTCACAAGGAATATGTGCTCTCAAACAACTGTCATTCTCTTGAACAATTCAAGGATATTTTATTCTGCTACACTGTTGGCTTCCTCTACTCTATCCTGAGCTTAGTTTGTATCTTTATTTTTGTGAATAATGTCTTGTCAGTTTTCAACCAGGGTGATCACAGGTTATTACAGTCTGCCAGCTCAGACTTTAGCCCATGATCTATAGATTTTATTCACTGTTGGCTAGCAATGATTTCTCTTTGAAGAGAAACAGTCAATAAGGGGGGCAATCTGGGATCAGTAAGCTGGAAATCTTTAGGTTCTTTGCATGGCCTTTATTTGCTGTTGCAAAAGCAGCTGCAAGGATTCTGGTGTAAGAATCAAAGAGTCACAAAGAATCAATGAGTTAAGACTCATCCTTAAAACTGAACATGGTAGGGCAAGCCTTGACATTTGGCCTCAGACATCAAAGTTGCACCGTTTGATGAGAAGCCATTGAGTGTAGCGCCCACTCAAAACACCTCGGCTTGTATCAGCGTTAGAGAACATGGCAAGGATCTGTTACATTTGAAGCAGGTTTAAAGGGTGGTATGAATAGGTTTGTTAGGTTTCTAAAAGCGCAAAAAAGTGGACAAAACATCTCAAGCTGGAGAACACGCAAAAACAGCTCTCCATTCATCACCACAGTAACAGCAGGCCTGCCGGGCTTCTGTAAAATAAAACTGTTATTAAAATCAGACACTAAATATCTGTGCGCTAACATCTGCTGTCTCAGCAGGTTATTAGGTAAGGAGACATCTTGAGATATCTTACAAGTATATATCACACAAGTTCCAAATGAAGAAAATATGTATAAACAGGGAAAACAAAAGTAAACAAAGGGCCTTAAAATGAGAGCTTACTAATTTCATTGCAACCACTCTGTAAGACCTGACCTCCAACTTTTGCTTTACTTTGTGAATGCAGGCCAGTTCCTGAAGAGTTCCTTTGCAAAAAAAAATCTCAGTTTTAAAGAATTTTCATAAATCATGTTTTTTATTGTGCATTCCAGATAATGCCAATCAAACTGCAGTTGGTTTGTTTTGATTTTGATTTCATGTTTCAGAGTTAAATGAAGCCATGAAACAAGTTACTTTTAAGTGCGTTATTTAACATTCTTTAACAGAAAACAAGTAGTAAAGTGCTGAAAATTGATGGGCAATACTAAACATCTATAAGATCACACCTCAGAAAATCCTAAAGCAGAATCTCAAGTGGCTCACTGCTGCCTATATAGTGCACTGTGTGAGTTATGATATTTTGACTTTTACGCACAAATATTGCACTTCATGTCCAGTATGGAATTGTGCACACATGGCTGAATCCACAGTGGTTTTTTTTTAGACATACTGTGCACTATTTAGATGCAGAAGCCATTATTTCTATGGGATTCTGCTTGAGAACAGCACTGGTGTTTAACTGTTTCTGCTGTAAAAACATGAACTTGCAATGTCTTGACAATGGGCAATAACGGCTTTGTGACAAAACGTATTTAGGGTTCAGAATGTGTTAAGAATAACTCACAACACTCAGCTCGTTTTTGTTTTTTGCAAATGAACTCTACTTATTGTTTGGTAGACAGTCTGTATTGTAGGCAGCTGCAGCCAGAATGCAGAGGTTATAATGAAGCCACAGCCCTGCTGTGCTCTTCACAGTAATGCAAGAATGTATATGAAAGATGATGTGGTAATTGGGGATGGTTTGGATGATTTCTTTTGCCTGCTGTGTTTTTCACAATTATCTAGCCTTTAGTAGAAGAGGTTTCTTAACTATTGCATAGAAATAGCCAATAAAAATGCTACCTTGATTTGAGTGTAGATTGGTGATATATAAGCCAAGGTTAAAAGTATATAAGTTTCAATATATGCGTGACACTTTTGGAATGAAATGTCAGCAGGGACAAAAAGTTCAGAAAGTAGAGGCTGGGGACCTCTGACCCTCATGTCTATGACTGGTCAGATGAATTTGTTTGAGCCAGTCAAAAAGACTGTTGTGTCATACCTGATTTGCATGAAGTAGAGAACATCTCAAGATGTGTCTCGTCACCCTGCCCCATGTCATTTGTGGCGTCTCAATAAATCATGGCTACTTCCTCAGGAAATGACTGGTCACTGGTCTCTCTGTCACCTGCTAATGAGAATGTGTGGTTAGAATCAAAGAGGCTCTTTGTTATTATGCCTTTAAAACTGATATGTGTGAGTGGTCTCTGTTCTAATTGCCCAGCCTAAATAAAAAAGGAGTTCAGACTGAAACACGCCTTATAACTTTACTGTGAATGGGCGGGGCTCAACTGCTGTAGGCTGAATAGGCAAACATCATAAAAACAATGAAATCAGAACTGGTTATTCCTGCAGGTTTAATTTCCATATATGGATTGAATGGACTGTACAATTTGAGACTTGAATCGTTTTTACTCTTCTTCAAAAAAAGTTATTTCAAAATAGTGAGGACAATCCATGATACGTGTCCTTTAGCATGTTCCTGGTAATGTTTAGGATTTCTCTTGCCACTAGAAATTGAATGAAGCATAGTTAGGCTATAGAGATGTGTGCTTAATGTGTGCACTCAGTGAGTGATGGAACTATCAAGATGGTTCTCTCTCTGTAAGACTTAAATAGGTTAAATAACAACATTACTACTTCATCTGTTTATAGCTAGTAAATTACTCAGATGTTCAATGATTTACATTGTGCATCTTGTACAAAGTCTGTGGGAGGTATGTATGCTGAAATGTTTACAAGAAGTGTTGTGCTGTCACCTGGATCAGAGAGGCTTTTTTTTAGTAATTAAATCTCTTTTTGCATAAATGAGCTACATACAGTGGTTTGTCAGGTAAGAGTATGACAGAACAAATTTGCAGACAAGGATGATTCTGTTATTCACTTTTATTACTGATATCCCCCATTATTCCAGTTGCAAAGTTAACCTTCAAATGACTTAGAGATAAAAAGACCACCCTTTACATGCAATTTTTATTCAAGCCAGAAGTGGTTTCGACAATTTCCTGAGATAGAAAAAAGGTTTGCTATTTTCTGCCTGCTGTAGTATGATAAGTACCTAAAAGTGAGGGTGTGAAAAATGTTAGCTACTTCTCTTGGGACAGCTAAAAAGCTTAGGATAGTGGTCACCAAATGTGGTCCTGGAGATCTACGGCCTGTCCCTTGTGGGTTGTGGTTTTACTTAAATGCACACTAAAGGCAGGTTTACACTGTATGATTTTCATCACAATAATGCTGTTACATCACAAATAAAAGGATTGTTTGTGAGTTAAAATCAATGATCTTTGAACATTTAATGTAATGTGCTCCATGGTGGTCTCTATGACCAAAGAATTTCTGACTGGGTCAAAAATTTCAGTCCTTCATCTCACAGTGCAACTGCAACGGTGCATAAGAGAGAGAGAAGATGTTCATAAGTTATATATTGCTTGACATCTGTTAGCCCAGTGAACAGTTCACATATGTCAACCTGCCTTGACATGACAGAGCTAACTGCTATGTAATGGACAGAAAAATTAGCCTACTGAAGTTGGAGAATGGACATTTCGTTCCCTGGTTTTACAACTTTATGGCCCCAAAATCTCCTAGTTTGTCATTTAATACATCTTTTTTCAGGCAACTATGCTGAACGCTTTCTTTTTTCTTTGGTTGTACAGCATTATTTTTCAGCAAAAAAGAAAGTCACACACAGAATGTTGTCATTTTCTTGAATCATAGATCTATAGCCAGAAAATGATATAACCTATTGTATCTTGTGCAGTATAATATGCAATAAACACATAAGGCTGCTGTTATCACATAGGCTACTGAGGGCTTAACATGATGCATTACCAAATTTATCAAACTTGTGCAAGTACTTGTCAACCTGGGAGTGTGCAGACATGGATTGTATATATGTGGGACTGGCAATTGTGGACGTTTATTAACCCAATATTTATGAAACAGAGCATTAAAATGTCCCCAAAATGTTGACCAGTGGGATATATACTTAGCCTAATGCTGCTTCAACACTCCCAGAAATAAAGGTGTGAAACTGTCACTGGGGTGGTACCCCCATGGGTACATCTCAGTACCTTTAGTCAGGGTACATAATTGTACCATAATCCACTGAAATTATATTGTCTAAGTTGTATTGACTCCACACCCCCAGTCTCGTCTCGAATTTATTGTTCTGTTTTAAAACATTAGGTTATGAAAATGTACAAATACATACTTTTCCACTGGGAAAAACTTATTAGGTACACAATTGGACCTTTAAACCACTGTTGTACCTTTAAGGAAACATTTACTTTGTTTATACCTTGATGAATGAAAAATGTACCTGCACAGAACCTTTATTTCTAACAGTGTATGTGGTATTTGTGAAAGGTAGGCCTATGTTTAATGGGCATTTTGTGTGGTCTTACCAGAAAGCACAGGAAAAGGCACACCGTGCTGATGTGAGTTTTGGGACAGGCTGTCTCCTTCCTGCGGAGTCTAGTTCCAACCACAAACTGCCATACCTTCTCCAGCTAATTAACTTCTTCAGAAGTCCTTGATTGGCTGGGTAGATGTATTAGTATTGATTAAGGGGAAGGAGAACAGAATGTTAGATGCAGGTTGGAACTAAACTCTGCAGGAGAGTAGATCTCCAGGGGGAAGGTTGGTGACAATTGCCTTAGGAGGTCATTTTGATAAGCTGTGGGAAAAAAGTGCACAGCATTCTCATAAAGCTTGTTAAGCACAAATTGGAGCACAAACTGTGATCCAGAATATTGATAGTGAAGGTCTTTCTTTTTTTATGTCTTTACGTCTTAGAAGAAGCTCTTTCTGCTGCTGTATTTCTGATTACACAGCATTGAGATCTTCTTGGAATTTAGTAAACTCCTCTGAGACCTTGCCATTTTTTCCAGGATGTTTCCCGGATGCATTCTGTGATGAGTTGAGGATATCTGTACTGAATGTTAATAGTTGCAGGGGTGGTGAAGCTGTAGGTTTGAATTCAGTAAATAAATTTCCTTATTTCTTTGTGTGCATGTGAGTGTTGGCTAAAATCAAAATTTGAGCAGGTACTACTTGGATGGCGGATCATTCTCAGCACTGCAGTAACACTGATGTGGTGGTGGTGTGTTAGTGTGTGTTGCGCTGGTACGAGTGGATCAGACACAGCAGTGCTGCTGGAGTTTTTAAACACTCACTGTCCACTCTATTAGACACTCCTACCTTGTCAGTCCACCTTGTAGATGTAAAGTCAGAGACCGTAGCTCATCGGCTGCCGCACAGTTTGTGTTGGTCATCCTCTAGTCCTTCATCAGTGGTCACAGGACACTGTCCACAGGACGCTGTTGGCTGGATATTTTTGGTTGGTGAACTATTCTCAGTCCAGCAGTGACACTGAGGTGTTTAAAAAGTCCAGCAGCACTGCTGTGTCTGATCCACTCATACCAGCACAACACACACTAACACACCACCACCACATCAGTGTTACTGCAGTGCTGAGAACGATCCACCACCCAAATAGTACCTGCTCTGTGAGGGTCCATGGGGGTCCTGACCACTCAAGAATAGGGTAAAAGGGGGTTAACAAAGTATGCAGAGAAACAGATGGACTACAGTCTGTAATTGTAGAACTACAAAGTGCACCTATATAGTAAGTGGAGCTGATGAAATGGACAATGAGCGTAGAAACAAGGAGGTGGTCATAATATTATGCCTGATTGGTGTACATTGAAAGTAAAGACTGTTTTCCCTCTCCAGAAATGTTACTATTTTGAAGATACTTGTTTTTTCTTTGGACAACAACATAAATACAAATAAACATTTTCATCCTGCCTCAAACACACAGCTCTAACCTCTCAGCTCCATCGCTGCCCTCTCTTCTGGTCAATGGACACTGTTTGATTGGACACTGTTTGATTTTTTGTCTCATAGCTGGAGCTGAGGAGTTTTACTTGAGAAAAACAAATAACAGTTGGCAAACTACAGCAAGTGTGTGACCATCGTTTGGTGTGTGGTATATATTTTGGCCAGTTGGTTACATTTTGCCCATGAGATTCATGAATTTGCATGTAATAGAGTTTCACTGACTGTTCTTGCACTATATTTCAAGTCTCAGTTATATTTTCAGTCTCAGCTCTCTGCCTACTGGTTTCCTCACAGATCCCACAGCTTATATTTATCTGGGACACTGCTTGCACTTGATACATGCCCTGTGTTGGCACTTTAATGTTTTGTGTTTATTTGTGAAGACAGTAGGGACAGCTCAGGTTAAATGATGCCCATTATGGCCCAGCAGTCTCTTCACACCTGCAAACTGAAGTCAGCAATTTTTCACTTCTGTCTCAGAACAACAATTCAACTTTGCAAGCAGATAAGAGGACTTAACAAATTCAAAACAATTTGAGGAGGAACTATTTTCACAGGGTAGTGGAATATAGATAATGAAATCAATATAATATTAGGCTATCATGATTGTAATTGACTATAACATTCCAAAACCAATGCCGTTACATCACCACCATAAAAAGGGGAATTTCTTTGATGTTAAAAAAAATGCATAATTAAAGCATTAAGATGATTTAAGTCTTTTAGAGAGGTTTCATGTAAAATGTACTATTCTAGAGAAACTTACCAAGTCTGATTTGATCATAGTAGTGGTGATAGAAACCAGATATCCGAAGAGTTTAATGCCTTTAAAAGCCACAGCCTAGAAAGTTATTCCAATAAATATTATTCAAATGTGTTTCCTGATTCCTAAGACATTGTTTGACGATAGTTCTGCCAGAAAGACCCAGGAGGCAAGAGTGAAAGAGGACAATGTTTTATATCCTCAATGGAATTTTACAAGTTGAAAGATGCTTTGGCGCAGGCCCCGTCCTTGGTCCAGGTTTTGGAGTGTTGAGACCTTCGGTGATCCTGCCGGATAGAGACGGCAGGGGCGGAAGCCTACCCCCCAGACAACCAGACAGGGACCCAACTGGTGGTGGTAAGGAGGAAGGGGGGAAACATCAAAACTTAGACACTTGAAAGCAGCAGAATAGATATGTAAGTCGAGTCATTTTCAATTTTTTATTGGTCAGGACCAATGAATGACGTAGCATTAGGGTCTTCTTGGCGGAACTTTTGCTAAAGCTTCCATTTTTACATAAGATTGTAGTCGAAGACCTTTTTTTTCAAATCTATTCATAGCAGAAAGGTACATGCAGGATGTAATAAGGCAAAATAATCCCGAAAGAAAATGCATTTTTTCAGATGGTCAGCTATTTTTCGTTCATCAATATTGCATATAAAAAATGGCTCAACAAGCTCAACAATAGAATTATGCAGAAACTTTGAAAAATCTGTAGAATTCTCCTGTAAAATCAATGTATTTTTACAACCCAAAATTTAATCGTAGTTCTTGTGCTTTATGCTGTGTTGCTGAATATTTAAAGCAGATAAAAGCCCCTTCCTACTTCTGTAGGGCACCATGGGTTAAGTGACAGTGCAGCTGGGGCACGTGTCCTGCCTGCAGTGATGCATGGTAGCTTAGCTCTGCTGCTGAAGGGAGTAGTGGCCAGAGGCCGGATCAGCGGCTCGGAGCATTTCTGAGGCCTGGCAGGGAGTGTGGAGAGGAACTAGCCAGGCAGGCTTGTAGGGACTCACCAGGCTGCTAGCAGGCTCCTTTGCCCAGCCTCCACCATGACAGCAAATTACATTGACTGGCCGTATCACCCCAGGCTCTAGTGCTCAGTGCATTAGCAGCAGTGCTCAGGCAGTAGCCCTGCCCCTCTGACTCGGCCTAATGGAATGTTTTCAGAGTCGCGCATGCAGAGGCTGGCGCTGGCTTTGACCGAGTGTGTGACCGCTCTGCTGAACACGCTTATATACTCGCACATACCAGCTCACATAGCGGGCACGCGCACACATAGTGAAGCATGTAGACTCTGCATGCGTGTTCTCAATGATACAGTACTCTTCCATTAATTTAATGCATTCTTACATTCTTACTTACAGAGGCTTAGAGGCATCAATAATAAACAATGCCATTTACAGATAGATGAGTCTGCTCATGCATGGGAAATGTGCAGTTCAGATTTATTTATGACATGCACTGTCTCTATAAAAAACTTCAGCTTAGAACTCCACCCTCAACGGGTACATAATTGAGGTAGTCAACAAAGTCCAAATTCAAACCCATTAACTCTGCCTTTGCCTACATACACTGACCCCTTGACCTGCAAACTATCTATGCACACATATGCATATTTATACCCTCAATGAAACATGCATGGAATAAAGCATAATTACTGTGATGCAGAAATGACCTAATTTGTGGGAAGCATTTAACTGGCTGCTCATTAATCTTGCCCTTTCTGCCTCCCACATTTTCTCCAATAACACCTCCTACTCTGCTCTGAGCTCTGAATTCAGCTACAGTCAGCTTCATAGTTATTGGCATCCTTGGTAAAGATGAGTAAAAAAGGTCATGAAGTTAATTAGGTAAACCATATATTGAAAATATGAAAGAAATCTAGTCTTTAATTGAAATACATTTAGTCTAAGAAAACAAAAACACTGACATTATTTATATCAAAACCACATATGTCTTATTGATTGGCACCCTTGCAATAAGTTCTTTGTGCAGCTTCCGTTTGCCAACATAACAGCAATGAGTCTTCTCCTATAATCCTTGGTGAGATTGAAGAATATAGAGCAAGGAATCTGAGACCACTCCTCAGTACAGAATCTCTTCAGATCCTCCAGGTCCTCTCTTTTGGACTCTCCTCTTCAGCTCACTTCAGAGGTTTTCAAAGGGGTTTAAGTCAGAAGACTGAGATGGCCATATTAAAAGCTTGGTTCTATGGTGATTAATTCATTTTTGTTAGGATTTGAAACCATTATGGTCTTACTGAAGATCCAACCACAATCTAGTTTTAACTTTTTGATAGAGGCAGCCAGATTTTCATTTAAAATCCCTTCATGGACTTCTTGATGCTGTGTATCCTAACAAGGTCCTCTGGGTTTTTTGGAGAATAAAACATCACAGTGTGTGTGGGAAAAATAAACACACTTCCTCATCCAGGCAGGTTCACTACAGATCCAGTTGTTTGAAACTTCTTATTTGTTGCCCTAACAGTGGATATGGGCATTTTCTGGCATTCACATGTTTTTTATAGCCACTGGCCAGTTCATGAAGATCAATAAAACAAGAAGTCAAAGGTGACTAGTTTCTAGCCACTCAGGTGGGCCTAAAATTAAAATTAGTAACATATAAATGTGAGCATTTAGTTCAGAAGAATTTCTAGGGATGACAATTATTGTGACACAGGTGGTTTTGTTAAAAAGGGGGTTAAAAGAGGACTTTTGTTTTCTTAGACTTCAATTCTTAGACTAAATTTACTTCAACTAATTACTTAAGACATTTTTCATGACCAATCATGTCAATCATTTTTGACAATATTTTTAATAATATAAAGCCAAATTGCCCAAAAAGAACTGTATAACATAACTCTGAAATACTAGTCCTGTGCAACTCCACAGGTTTCAAATAGTTGGTAGAACAAACAAACAAATAAAAGACCTGTTATATGTGCCCAGAATGATCAACAGAACCATGGAAGGCTCTCAGAACTTTCTCAGAGAGAACTGAGAAAGTTGTATAGCATGATGAATGAAAGTTATAATTAAATGAACCCATAAAACCTTGCATTTCAAAAACGTCAGTTGAATAATATTACAACAAAATGATTGTAGATACATAATTTTGGGAACCTAGTAATAATAGTAAAATTATTATCATTTAATAACATCTTCATGTTGAAATATGGAAATATTGACTAAAATATCTAAAATTACCTTTTAGTTTTAAGGTTATAATAAATAAAATTAAATCTACACTGTATAAGTTGTTATTGTCTATTTAAAAATAATAATAATAAGAGAAGTAAATCCAAACTTTTGTGAGGCAGTGTAGGTGTGAGAGTAGCTGAGCCGTGTTGAAGCTCAGGGGACTGCAGCCTGGCCTGCTGAGCTGTGGGCCTGGCCGCCTGGCTGTGACTGTGCTGAGTGACAGGGCAGGGTAATGGAGGCCACGCTCTGAGCCGTGACTGCGCTGGCAGCAAGTCAACTCTACCTCCTCTCCTCCATCTCAGACCACTCCCCCTCACCTCCTTCACACACCTACATTATCTGTGGTCTTCTGACGCTGTCACAGGTGACACATGACCAATTTATCTGTGCGCCCATGTGCCCAAAGCTTTGATTGTGTGGACCCTGCCGTGCGTGAGCAGACAGGATGAGAGTACAGAGTTACACTCAGCCGCCCAAGCAGCTGTGAAGCATCCATCACCATATCACAGGAGAAAATGCCCAGGATCTGTTGTTTGGGTATCATCACTGTCATAAGAAAACCTTGCAACTCTGTTTTTTGTTTGTTTTGTTTTTTGCTCTTTTACACTATTTCACTGCTGCCCTTTACATTGTATGAACATTTCATGACCCATAAAAATTGCTTAGGATGAAATATCATTATATTAAAGGATCAAATATATGGAAGACTGACTTCTCCTTTGTTTTGGGGAATAAAACATTGTTTGTAATGTGTACAAACATCCAGTGTACATTACTCGCATCCATATGGTCCATATATGGAAACTAAGCTGCAAAAACTGTCCTTGTTGGATTCAGTTTTTGTGATGTTACAAAAAACAACTCTTTTTAATATATATTTATGTCTATTTATTCAGCCTACAGCAGTTTAGCTCTGTCCATTCACACTGAAATTATGAGAAGTGTTTCAGTTTGAATGTTTTTTGAATGAGGCACAATACAGCACAGCCAATCAGAACAGTGCTAATTTACATACATCAGTTTCAGTGGCACAGTGACAAAAATAGCCTGTTTAATTCTCAGAGATAAAGAGAGGTTGGAAAACAGTTGTGTAGAAATAAATTGTGACTGTTTATGGTACCCACACAAACCTCATAAGTGGACCTTAGGGAGAAAAAGTACAAGGAAAATGTAGAATATGGCCCATTTATGGAAAAATTAGCACACTTAGAATGTTGATTTTACTTCACTCTGCTTTATTTGATCATTTAACAGGGACAATACATATTAATCAGCATCATTGTTGCAGGATGTAAATGTGACTCATTTTCATCTGCTTCTTAAAGCAGCCACGTAGCAGCATTAAAAGAACAGAACAGATAAAATAAGCACATTAAGCACCATAGAACTTTATGTCCATTGCATGTATGTTCAAAGGTAGACAAAACAAACTTGTCATACATGGTGTACAATTGAATGCAAATTTGTGTGAGAATAAAAACACGTTGCATGATTACATGCTATACTGACACTTTTGGTTGTCCAATAACCATATATTCCTTCTCATATAAAGCCACTGTTTTAGAGATATGAGGATCTCTTATGTCAGTGATGATACGTGTGTTGTAGGGGTCTCCTCCCAGGTGGCTACCTACACCTAACTCTTTGATTCAGCTTCCAACAGCAATTTAAAAAGCTAGGCTATAGATCATGTAATGAAAAGCACACAGCTGCATGCGCCACATCCCCCACTTACAGTTCCTATTTACACTACCATGACAACAGCTACCTCTGTTTTCTATATATGGACTTGACTGCTAGTCAGAGAAGACCTTATAATCCTCAGTGATGTCATTTTGACATCATTAGATGTTGGTGGTAAGCATGTGGCCGATGTGGAATTGAGAACATGACATGATTGTCTCTGTCTCACTGATTTTTCTCCCATCCTGCCACTTCAGTGCTCGGGCCTCATTCATCATAAGCCCAGTCCAGTGAGACGCAGGCCAAAGAGGGGACAGCAGAACGGTTTGTCTTCCACTGCCCACACAGACGCTGAGGTCATAACACTGCTGGCCACATAGACGGTCATCCAGCAGCAATTCATTTTTCTCAGGTTAGAAGTGACGAAGGGAAAAAAAAAACACAATAATAACTTGGATATTATATCCGAAAGCTGTGTTAGGATCATTACCACATCCATAATGATTGTCATTGAGCTCAACGGAGGTCACTTTTCTTGCTGTCAATTCTCCTCAAGTCCCGCTCGCTCTGTTTTCAATTCGATTGTGATTCTAAATTCAGCCCCGCGAAAAAAGGGGGTCACTTTTAATTACCGTGGCGGAATTGGAATTGGCGTTTCAATTTTGACGTGGCACTACGGAAATTCAGGCTCGCCCACACAAGGCAAGGCTCGGCACTACCGGTACAGCTTATTATGGATTAAATGTTTACCTCAATGCTCCAGTGCTAGAGGTAGCAGCCACGACTCAGTCTGCGAGAGTGGTGGAGATGAAGGCGTCTCAGCACCCTGCAGTAAGCCTCGTGTCTGCGTCTCCAAGAGAATGCACTGCAGAAGATTAAAGTGCACAAGCGCCCTTTGAGGTTTGATTGTATAGATGTTACAACATCTTTATGAAGATTGCTTTAGAATGCGAGAGCATATTAATTGCTGCTGAGCCTTTGAATTAAACTGTCTTCAGTGCAATTGTTTGGGAGAGTCATGATGTTATTTAACACTGAAGGGAAAAATCTCATTTTACCATGTATAAGAGCTCAGAAGGGGAAGGGAAAGTAAAATTGATTATCTCTCCACTCCCTAGCTTATTTTTTCTGCTCTGTTGCAGGGGCTTAACATGGAGGCCATAATAACATGGCAACTGAGTTGTAGTGTCAAATCTTAGAAATTACAAAACAGGAAATAGGGGCAGTCACTGACTATACTAAACATACATGAACACATAAGCACATGCATACACCGTATGTATGTACTTTCATTAGCCTATTTATGGTTCACCTACCTTATGGGCCCACTGTATAGGTATATAAATATAGACTGTCGCAGGACCCCTGGTTTCTTGGTGTCTAACCATGCACCCACCAATGGTTTGATACTTTAGTGGGCCGTTCTCAACACTCAACAAAATGAAATGTACAATTTACTTAAAAATGTTGTCAATTGATTCTATGCAACTGTGTTGATTAGATTTTTTAGATAATCTACTGTAATATGTAATCAATCTTTTTAAATTAATCACATAAAAGGGATTTGTGTAAATGCTAAATAATTGGACTCATCGTTTTCATGCATGATGTATTCATTTGTTTAACTTGGTATGGTTATATTCAACTATTGGTAGTAAAAGAAGCAATACAAGTTGAGAAGTTTGAGTTAGATACAAAATTTGAGCTAGTTGCAAAAACCTGCTCTGCAGCCATACACATGGTAGCTCACTCTTTCAGCTAGTGAGGCAGAGCAGTTAACCAAAAAAACAAAAGAGAAACATATACACAAGGGAAGGTAGGCTATGTGGAGTGACAGTACATAGAAGATAAGTAAAACAAGGAGGGAGGACCCAGCTAATATGCAAATAAGCCAATGGAAAAGATTGTACTGACCAAACAAACACTTCAGTGAAGTTACCAAGTCCCTGTATATCATTCAAAATAACACAACTAACCCAGCTTCACTCCAGATATTTGTTGAGTTATATCAACAAGAGAGAAATGATTACAACCAACAACAGTTCAATTTCATGAATACAGTAGTGACACTGACATTTATACATATGCCAGTGTCTACATACTAGTGGACAGCTAACACCAAATGGTACATCAACAGATGACCTACAGTCTCTAACTGTACACCATGAATACCTATAAAGTAGACATTTCTAGTGTTTGGCAAATTTACATGTCAGTTCAGCCTCAAGCTATCAAACTCATCTATACCACACACTGACTAAAATAAGGGAGGTTAATAGGGAGCTCCATATGACGATGTTAAGTGGTAATTACGGAGACTATTAGCAGTGTGGTAAAATGGTCCCCCTATACTTGTCCTGGTGTCAGCTCACACATTCCTGCTTTCCTGGCCTGATCATCATATTCTATTGAAAGGGTTCTGCTGTAACCCACTGAGTAACTTGTTATACGTCTGTAAACATTTCTAAATTAATGTGAATGACAGAGGCGCATGAAAATGTTGACACTCAATTATGCATGTTCCATAGGGCACTGCACAAGAATGTTAGCAGAGCAGCAGCTAAGATAGGCAGTTCATCTCTTTATCTGAAAATAGCACTCCACTGGCAGACACAAAAGTAGGCAATGGAAATAAATTGCTATTTAATGTCCCTGCCATGTTAGATAGCTGTTCACTCGCCTGTGCTTTGGCACTGCAATAGATTCCCAGTTCTTTTTGACTTTGTGTCAGCGCTTGACCTTGGATCAGACAGAAGAGTCAAAGTAAGATTATCCTCTTTTTATGTGCTCTCTCTCTCTCTCTCTCTCTCTCTCTCTCTCTCTCTCTCTCTCTCTCTCTCTCTCTTTTCTTTCTGAAGTTCTCTTCTGGCCATATCAAACAATTTTCTTTTCTACCCTGCAGCTACTGACTGATCTATTACAGGCTAAGTGCCCTTTATATTGGGCTATATAATGTATCGTTTCTCTATACCACAACAGTGTATTCTAGTCAAGCCAACTGTAAGTCTGAAGTTTCTGATTAATTGAGTTCAACGTTTTGAGTTGTGTATTTTTAAACTAGCTAAGGAGAACTACATTGTAGAACTGAGAAAAAACTTTATTTGAAAGCTAACCTGATATGGACTTCATAACATGTGCATGCATTGAATAAAGTATCTTTATGTGTTATTTGTATGCATTACATGTTTTATTGTATTAACAAAATGGCCTTAAACTAAAGTTGCAGAAAAAAATAAATAAATAAATAATATATATATATATATATATATATATATATATATATATATATATATATATATATATATATAATATATATATATATATATATAAAATATATAATATATAATATATATATATAATATATATATATAAGTGCCAAGTAATAGAACTTGCAAAGTAGAGACTTAGTTAAGAATAACATATCGCTGCTGTCTGAAGAAAACCTTGTATCTCCATTTTTCAATTGTAAATTTAAAGATGAATGAACCAAAAAAACAGCCCAAAATAACTTGGGAAAAAATCTGGTTCCATTGACTTACATTAAAAGTAAAGCATTTTTTTCCCTTCTCCTGTAAAGTTACCATTTTGGAGATACAAGGTTTTCTGCAGAGGTTAAATGTTGCAACGGCTGTCCAGAGCCTACCTCATCGCTCCAACAGAGGGGCATCCTGGCTTGTTCAAAGCTCCATATACTGAGGAGCACATTGCATGTTGTTTCGTTCAGATTGCTTCGTCCTAACAAGAGTTATTACAGAATATTAGGGGCCTCTTTCAAGTGAATCTCCCTGTAGTAATATTATATATATATATATGTATACTTGAGTTAAAGTACAAAAGCTGAGTTTGTGTTAAGGAGTCCTTTTTATGTCTGCAGCCACACAGGTCTGCTTAATAGAACTTCATTATCACATACTTTTGTACTTTGTTCTTTTGTGCTCAGACAAGGGATCTTTTATTGGAACAATATTTTACAGAGGGTATTTCTACTTTCACTCAAGTACATGTAAATTCATACAAATGGGAAAACGCGTTATAATGATCACTTAAGTTCAAGGGCATGAAACTCTTCCATAGACAAATGGATCAATGATACATGGGTTTTTGTAATTAGCCGTCTGCCTTCTAAGATCCAGGACATACTTGTACTTAGGATATGCTTCATAGCAGTGTTACACATGGAACAAAGGTCAATTATTTTAGCTTAAAGCCCCTTATGTCAGTACATATTAGGCCCTCATACACTTTCTGGACAAAAGTATTGGGACACCTACACATTACACCCACACAAGTTTTATGACATCCCATTCTAAATCCATAGGCATTAATATTGAGTTGGTATTCTATTTGCAGCTATAACAGCTTCCAATCTTCTGGGAAGCTTTCTACAAGAT
The DNA here is from genome assembly GCF_904425465.1 of Colossoma macropomum. Classification (NCBI taxonomy): domain Eukaryota; kingdom Metazoa; phylum Chordata; class Actinopteri; order Characiformes; family Serrasalmidae; genus Colossoma; species Colossoma macropomum. The sequence continues at coordinate 19,646,036 of NW_023494787.1, read as the reverse complement.
TTTGGAGTGCGTCTGTGGGAATTTTTGCCCATTCATCCAGAAGAGCAAATGTGAGGTTGAGAGGACCTGGCCCACAATCTCTGTTCTAGTTCAACCCAAAGGTGCTCGATGGGGTTGAGGTCAGGGCTCTGTGAGGGCTAGTCAAGTCCTCCCATACTAAACTCACCATTTGCTTTGTGCACTGGGGCGAAGTCATGCTGGAACAGAAAAGGGCCTTCCCCAAGCTGTTCCCACAAATTTTGAGGCCTACAATTGTCCAAAATGTGTTGGTATTCTGAAGCATTACGATTTCTCTTCACTGGAACTAAGGGGCCTAGACCGGCCCCTGAAAAACAACCACATAGCATTATCTCTCCTCTACCAAACTTTTGGCATAATGCAGCCAGGCAGGTAACGTTTCGCCAAACCCATAATTATACATCATACTGCCCCAATCAGCCCACCCCAATAAATGTCCCAATACTTTTGTTTATATAGTGTATGTCATCTTGTGATTACTGCCATAAGCTGTGTGCAAACATTCAGACAGAAGTAGTGCTTCATTAATATATTATTGAATGCTTATGCATGAGTTATGAAGTCCTTATGTATGTACTACCCAGAACAGTCATAGAAGGAATTCAAAGTGAAACCCGCTTGATCATCCCATGGAGCTTCTTGCACTGAGCACTTTTGGTCGCTTGACAGTGCACAGCTCTTATATGAATGTTTACATTTGTGCCTCAGCTTCCTTCACTGATGGCTGGGGAGGCACTGAAGGAAGGAGAGCAGCTGAGGCAGAGCCAGCTGAACCCTGCAGGCTCTTGCAAACAATCATAACCAACAGATCAGTCTGCTCAACTGAGTGACGTTCCTATATTCAACAACTCTCCCAATATCATAGCAGCTCACAACTCTCTGATGCACATTCTGTATAATCTGAAAGAGCAAAGACAGTTACTACATCAGGTTTGCACAGCAGTGTGTCGTGCTGTGGGCTGGCTGCCCGTACACATCCCTGCTATGAACAAACGAACGGATAAACACGTTACACCCAGTAATTCCTCTATAATCAGCCTTGACTCTGGGCTGTGGTGTACATTATGACCCAGCTGTAAGTGAAGTGAGCGGGTGTTGAATTATTGATGACCCATAGAGAAAGAAAACATGTTTAACTAACTATGAAGTTGGAGAACAGAGTGTTCGGCTATGGCGTCATCCTGCTCTAATCCTATGGGTTATTTACTTATTGATATGTAGAGCGAAACATCAAAGCAGAAGGAGACTCTCAGAGGTTATTTAGCTAGCTATGTAAGATCACATCACGCTTGTGGTAGATATTACTTGGAAAAAAAGGATTTGATTCTGATGAGGAATGTGTGAGGGAAGGAAGATGATTCAACACAAAGAATGTGTGCACTGGTGCTTTAACAGTTGGAAATGTTGTGGGTCTGTAAAGCTTTGATTTTCATGGCTGTTGTTTCATCGTTGGCTAGCATCAACTGCGTGAGTGTGCCTGCTTGCTTGTGATTGAAGAACTTATCTTGCAGCTGTGCTTTGCGGCTGTCCATGTGAATGACTTGGCGGCTGAAATGCCGAAACCTCTGTGCCAGTGTTCACAGTGGCAACAGCTGGTCCTGGAAAATAGACAACAGTCCCTCTTGGAGACGCTACTTCTATATTTCATGATTAGAAAGTATCTAATCATACTCTACAGCAAAGTCTGTAATTAGTGTCAATAAATCAGAAATGAGTCATTTTGAGGACACTGATGTTAAAATCCCAACCTCATCTGGGTTTGTACAAAATACATTATTTAGGAGCTGGCAGCATTAATTATTGTTCAGTAACACTGCTCAAAAAAGAACCACAACTTCAGAAAAGTGCCAAAACAGGTTCTTGGAGCAATGACAGAACCTTTTTATTAAAGTTTGAAGATTCTAGGCCAATTAAAAGTTGTTTTACAGTTCCCCTGGCCAGGTTCTGCCGGTCTCGTCTTCTCTGTTCAACCCTAGCTTGGCCTTCTCGTTATCATGTCCACCTGTGTTTTGTTTGTAACTTCCCCTTTAATCACTGCCCCCAGCTATGTATTGGGTGCATTCCAATTGTGCAAGTAGTTCCCTGCAAAGTGGAACATTTGTATTTTAGGGATGTTCCATTGAAAGAGAACTTCAAACTGTGTAAGGCAGTAGTCACCAACTCTGCCCCCATAGATCTACTTTCCTGTAGATTTTAGCTCCAACCCTAATTGACCCCACTTGATCCAGCTCATTTTTGTCCTCATGAATCCTTGATCATCTGAATGATGTGTGTTAAGTTAAGGTTAGAACTAAACCCTACAAGAAAGTAGAGAAGGAGCAGGATTGGTGAACACTGGTGTAGGGAGTAGTGAACAAGTTTATTACTTTGCAGGACGTTCCAGGAACATTTACCATGTCTTGAAGAGCATGTGTTGCTTTGTGCTTCATGATCATGTCGCAAGTTAATACTACTGATCAGCTGCAGTTCACCTAACCGACGTCGGATTATAATGGTACTGCATGTGGATTCTGTGGAATAGAATACAGCTCTTGTGTTTTGCACTGTTCCTTGCATAGCATTGTTGTTAGTATGTGCTGTTTACTCCTGGTTTTTAATTAGTTCTCCTAATTGTTTCCATTGTCTCGGTGTGTGTAGCCAACAATTCGTGTCTTCATAGTTTTACTTTACATTTGTTTTTCATGGATATTACTGGGTTCCTCATATTTGCTTCCTCATTGTCTCCCACTTAACTCCAGCCTCCACATCTCTTGCATTACAGGTTGCTCCTAGACTGTAAATCCAACCAACTTTCATTTGTAAGTGTATAAGTCTTTGTTCATGCGCTCAGTTATTAAGGACTGGAACCAGAAGCAGTGTATGGGTGTTTCCCAGCACATTACTGGATTTTACTCTTGACAGCTTCTGTCACCACAGCTTAGCAGTTGTGGGCGAGATCCTTCTACTACAAAGGCAATGAATGAATACAAAGAGAGAAAAAGAAAGAGATGGATGGATGCATGGAGGCATAGGTTAGTGCTAGAAGCCCAAAGCTTGAGCATAGCTGAGGATAGCTCAGGCAGTCACCATGGCAACCCCATAAAGACCAGCAGTCCCAGATGCAATTAGAGGTGCTTTGGGTCTGTGGTTTAATGGTCGAGGTTGAAAAATAATGAGGGGAAGGAGCAGCATAAAAGAGACATAAAGAAAAACAAAAGGAGGCTGAATAAGCAGCAGCGTTAACCTGTGCCTTTAATAACTGGGATGAAACAGGATGTCAGACAATTATGAGAGTTGAGAAGGAGGTGAGTTAAGGCGGGCAGGGATTGGCCAAGAGAGCTGCAGGGGTCTAATGGGAAATGGCCAAGCAATGCAAACAGTCTACGTAAGCAATGTGTAGCATTCAATCAATATTGAAAAGTAGGCCATTTGATTTGGACCAGTGCCGTGGGATGAAGTGTAAGCCAAGGAGCAATTAGAATTGCAATTAGAACACAGCCGAGAGACGCAGGTTAATTCAGACTTCAGGTGCTATGGCCGTTTCAGAGGGGAGGTGGGAGAGAGGGGGAGGGCAGGTGGCTGACAAAGGGGTGAGTGCATGTTCTGGCTTCTCCCTTCAGCTTCCCCACAGGAATGGGGAAGAAACATCAATAGCTTTATTGAGTTTCTTTTTTCAGGAGATAAACGTTATTTAACCACTTTAACTGCAGGCTTAGCATTATAGATCTTATCTATCTTAAGACTTTTTATTCAGTAACCAGCAAATTCCTCATTAATAGCTATGAATCTAATATGTCAGTTATGTAAACTAAGAGTGTGAACTCAGAAGTTAATAGACAGTTGTTGTTTTGTTTTATTTATGGTTATGCCATTTTCATCTGTGCATTCAGTAGCTGCTGTGTGTAGTAATAATACCTCAGGTAATGGAACATATTAGGAATAGCCACAGAAATAGCAACATAGACTGTGTTTACAACAGAAGCAGATTAGTTGACCAATCTTCTACTGCTAACAAGCTCTAGATGAAAGAGGATGCTGTATTGAGTTTCAGGAGGGAAATGTGAAGAAGATTGGCATAGTGAACTTAATAAGAAATGTGAAGAAGGTTGATGTTGTGAGTTTGAGGAGAGAAATGTGAAGAAGGTTGGTGTAATGAGTTGAGGATGAATGTGAAGTAGGTGGATGTAGAGAATTTCAGGCCAACAGAGTAAATAAGAGAGGCTTGCAAATGCCACTTTTGGCAGATTGTGGCTGAAAAAGATTGAGAACAACTGGTAAGTGGTTAATTCTCTATGTCTGTATGTCTATTGCTCTGATACTAAGCATTCATTGGCCCCCTCCTATGAACTTAATGTCACTAAAGTCAATTCATGATTTTTTGTTTGATTCACTCTTCTGTGGTCATATCATGAGCTTCAGTTACTGTTGCTCATGGTGCATTGATCGTGCACAGTTTAGACAAGCATGAATAGGGTCTCCCTCTCTCTTTTACTGAGCACAGCGTCTCACTGGCCTTCACTTCTCCCTGAGCAACCATAATGCTGCGTGACTTCGGATCCGTGAAGTAGGATTCCTGCTGCTTGGATGGCCTTCGCTGGCACCTCATATCTCTACCGATGTTCTATCACCTTTGCTCACACCTCTTCTCTCTCATGCACACCACTGAGAGCTGAAAATCCAGTAGGTCTCTCTTAGTTTTATGCTTATCCTTCTGCTCTCTCTCTTTCTTTCTTTCTTTCTCCCTCCCTGTCTCTCTCTCTCTCTCTCTCTCTCTCTCTCTCTCTCTCTCTCTCTCTCTTATTTTCATTCTTTTCACATTCTGTATTTAATTTGATTTCTGAGTTATTGGATTATTTTGAGTAATTCTTGCAGACAGATGACTCCTCTTCCCTCAGCAATTAAAAATAGCCCATTCAAGTGCAATCACATTCATTGCTTTCCTTTTGAAATGTACAGCGGTTAATAATAACTTTTGTCAGAAATGTAATAGAATCACTTAGATGCTTTTAGCTGTATTTTATTGTATTGTGTCTGTAAAGCCGCTTGAACCACCGCTGCAAATAATGATGCTACAACAACCTAACAAACAGTGTCTGAACTTCGTGCTGGGTCTGTCACACAGCAACTTGTTAGGTCCTAGCCAGTCCTTCAGTAACACATCATTAGCTTTGAAAAACATCAAATGGAACAGCAGCCATAGCCTGTAGGTGAAGGGATCAGAAGGTTTAATGGTGTCCTGTATGCTCAGTCCAGGCTCTTGCTTTGAGGCCTGAAGTGACTCATGGCTGAAGAACTGGCTGCTTCTGCAAGGCATGGAACCAAAGCTGTGTATATGGATTATATGTTCATGGTGGGAAGAAAGTTACATCTCTGTTCTCTGCTCAAACTAGAGCTACTTACTCATTCAAAAAATCTTAATGTTACTATATAATACAAACTATATTGGCAGGAGTTTTAATTGTAGGTGCACAAGCACAGTCTTCACCCCTTTTCACTATAACCATAAAATGCAATTTCTGAGTGTTTTAGAGGTCCCTCTATTTTAGCACTATGCATTGTTTTTTTTCAATAGCATTGATGGAATGTATTTTGATGGAAATGTGTGCAAAACCAGATATGCACTGGATTTTTGCCTACATAGCTGAGCACGTAAGTTGACATTTGTATAAGTGTTTTTTGGTTAAATTCTACACAATTCTTTTTATTTCAGTAAAGCTACAGAAGTGCTGTCTGTGTTATCTCAGTGCTGGCTTTGTAGACAGGTGTGAATTGTTTTCACAGCATCACCCCTTCACTTTCACTAGCAGCTTAACACAGATTCACAACACAGAAAGTCAATAGCATCCTAGTTAATCTGACAACAGAGTTATGAGAAAAAATACTTGATTTGTTATATTAATTAAGTATATTCAAGTCCGTTTCCATTCCAGTGAAATGGCTTCTGGTGGGCCTGCAGAAAGAGGTTAAGAATTGTTTTATCATTGATAATCATTTGAAGGCTATTAGAAACCTAAAAGCGAAAATAAATAATTACCTTTAAAATCTACAGTAGACGTCTGCTACTTGATGTGGGCCCAACAAAGTATTGGATTTCAGGCCAAGATTGGGCTGTTTTTTCACATACAACATGATGCTTGAGTCAGGCTTGGGTTGGGTTTGGGTTTGTTTTTTAATTAGTGCTCTTTTTATTAGTAGCAGATTGTTTTTCATCTGAAGAAATATGCTTACAAAAATTCCATGCATTAGCATGCATTTTCTCGAATTGGTCAAGGACATCTTCACTGTAGAAGCATTATGACCTGGTCATTACATCAAATAAAAAGCATACATATCATGTACAGTGTAGAGCTTACCATGGTATTTTGAACTGTGACACCAGGAAGACTGTCACATCATGTCTTCAGAGACACTGTGACTGTGGATGCATCCACTCTGCAGTAGTGTGAGTGGATTCAGGTCAGGTTTGGGTTTCAAACTTTACCCAGCATTACCAGGCCTCGTCAGGTTTGGTCACAAAGTTATGAGAATAGGTCAGGATTGGGTTTCAATTTCATGTCTGTGTAGATCTCTAATCTACAGGCTTGTTAATTGTAGTTAGGAGGCTTAATGATTGTTTCAGTGTCACAAATAAGTAATTGTACAAGAGTATGACTTAGAAATAGCATCAAATTAAGAAGAATGAGCCAAATTGGATCAAATTAAACTAGGCTTTATTGGAGGCAGCTCTTGATTGAATTTAAACAACATTGTTTTTCATTTTTGCACCATCTGAAGCTCTAAACTCTATCACAAAACCACCCTCTGTCCTCAGGAGTGCTTTTTATGGCACGATAGATCCCAAGGCTCTGCTTGTATAATATATGTTTTGTAGGTTGTTAAGCAAGCATTATAATAGCAGTGTTGGTGGCCCTGACCTTAATGACAAGTATGTAGTGTTCCAGCTCTTCACCGGAACAAATTGGCCATGATAGGCATTTGCATTAATGTGTATGTGTGTGGGGGTGTCCTGTTAATTACTAATGCTTTAACTAAGGCTGCCAAACTCTTCTCCATGTTGACAGAGAAATCGTCTGAGAAAGCTACTACGGGTAGCGTTTGGCTGAGCAGTTCATTTTTCTGACTTCTTTAAAAGTGTAAGAGTTTATTTCCTGCCTGAAATGCAGCATTTTTCATAGCTCTTCTCTGTTTTGTTTTTCACTTGCTTTATCTTAGAGACCAAAAAAAAAAAAGATGTAAATATTGCTGAAACGTGAAGGAATAGAGAAAGACTGGAGGCATTATTCTGAACTTACGCAGTCTTCATGCTGAAAAGCAAGCATAATAGCAAGCCTTATGCTCATCACTGAACTGAGTTTACTGAATGCTTTGAATATACATTATGATCACACTTATAAACTTGTGGTCATGCTTACAAACTTGTTTAAAGGCATTTTTTCACCGTGTGACGTACAACATGGTACGGTCACTAATATGTACCCTGGATGAGTGAGTACCTGTGTCCATCTCCCATGGCGCAATGGAACTATGAAAGTAGGTGCGGCTCTCTGGAGGTTGTGTGGTGGTCATGATTACACCTTCAATCCAACTACTAACAATAAACACAAATAATTGTAGTTTAGCGCTCAGATTTAGCTTGTACTCAGCATTTCATTTGATGTGAAAAGTCACAGACAGCGATACTGGCTAGTGGGCGTTTAAAAATGGCAGTCTGTGATGATTGCTTTTGACCAGATAATGTTCTGCACTCTTGCTAGTTCCACCCACATATCCTAGTTCAGTATGCTTGGTACTCCAGGAAGAAGCATAACCAAATTCAGCACATCACTCGGACAGGGGAAACATTACAAAAAGCATGATCATGGATTTGTAACTGTACTGCATCACAATACCTTGTGGAAAAACACTACATTAAACATTACAAAACATTCTACATCAAAATCATGTAAACAAATCTGTTCTAAATAGGAGAGTCAGGGATGTCTGAGTATAATTCTTGAATGATTTATAATAGCAAAAACATGATAACTGAATGTCTGTGATGTAGTGTTTTAATGCCTGTTTATCGTTCTGTTTGTAAAAACCTTCCAAAGACTCAAGCATTTAGTAATGAATCCTGAAATTATACTAACTAGAACCCAGAACTAGAGGCAAGGTAGATCACCAACTCAGCACAAGTACCCAGGTAAAGCATGTTTTACTTAGCAGAGGAAATGATTACGAACTGCGTGATCATGGATTGGTAACCATACTGTACGACCAAAATTCTGCCTGTGATGTTTGAATGCCTGTGACTAAGTGCTGCTTATCGTTTTGTTTTGTTTTTCCCAAAGACTCGAGCGTCTAGTCTAGTAATCCTGAAAAATGATATGAACTCTTCACATGCTTTGTTGTCACTGTCTGAAAGAGAAAACAAAAACCTTTCCTATTGTGCTTGAGTTAATTGCCTGCATCTTGTGTTCTTTTTCATGTATTAAACAAAATGAACGCGCCGGACCTTCAATGAGCATGGAGGCATTGTGTGTGTGTGAGGTAGAGACAAGCATCTCATTGAAAAGCCATTAGGAACTGGATCTCATTAGTGTAGGTATGGTTTATTCAGCAGAGTGGAGCGACATATACTCTGTTCTCTGCTACCTTTTACACTTTAATTGCTGCATGTGTTAGCTCTCGGAGTGCTAACAAGCTGAGGAGCAAAACTGCTGCTCTTCAGAAGTGGTTTTTACCTGTTTCTTTTTCAATCAGTAGACTTTTTTCTTCTTCAGCAGCTATTCATCTGTAGAGTGGCATGGCACGGTTTTAGCAACTTGGAGGGAAATGACATTATTTCAGTCTTGTAGCAGAGACTGCTGCCTCACCCTCTTCACACTGTGATTTTGATGCTAAAGTCTAATTTTCCATAGGACCCCTTCTGTTTATTTATTTATTTTTTTTACCTGTCCACAATCTAATGTAACTCATTAGAATGAATATTCCTTACAACATAACCATAATTGCTTTTATAACCGTTATTTATGCTTTGTGGAAAACCTTCAGCCTGCTAAACCTAAGAGGTGCCTTCAATGCCAAATTTATTTATATGCACATGAATATATCATATGATGAAACAACTGGGCAGTGCATATTAATGGCATCCAACACACAACCTAAATATAACCAGCACAAGCTTTTTCAAAAACAGTCAGTGTTTTTACCACTAAATACATGAAATTTCCAGGAAGTCTAGCAAAATGAGGTCCCAATTTTAGCCACACTTTTAGCCACAGAGCTGAAATATCAACAACTAGAATAATCAAAATACAGCAGTTATAAATGAGACTGATTGTCCCATTTCTACATGAATTATATATGAAATGTCCATTTACCGTTTACTTTTCATGAGTCCTTTCAAATGGGTTTAAAAATAGCACCTTAACTTTGTTAGAATAGAATATGCTAGTCAAGGTGCGAAATACAGGGGATCATGGGAATCCGGGACCCTCTAAATAACTTCTTGGATCCCCTGAATGACTCGAAATCAAAATTCAGCATAACATCATCATAAACTTGATGATGTTATGCTGTCCATTAGGGTAAAATAGACTTTCATAGTCATTGTTAAACTGCTTCTCCCCCAATCAGCCAGCTTCTTTCTTTGGCATTCTTAACTAGCAATTTGCAAGATGCAGTACCTAGTTGGTCCTTCATAGCCTAGCAACTGTAACTATGCTCAGAATACCTCTAAAATACTTTACAATATGCCATAGCATATTTGTAAATCTGAAAACTTGCTAAATATTGGTGGAAAGAATGAATTGTTTACTCATTTGTCAAACCAAATACAAAAGAGATGTGTAAGATCTCAATTAACGCGTGGAACTAGAAACGAGCATTTCTAAAAGGATAACTGTAAACCAAATGTTTTGTTGCCATTGAAGCTAGCATTAGCGTCGTCGCCGCTATGACAAGCAAGTTAGCAGCCAGCCAACCCTGGAGCGGCCAGCCCATACGGGACCAATGTCAGGGGGTATTTTGCACACTGATGTTCGCCATGTTTACTAAACCTCGTGCCAGACGCTTTTGATTGGAGAAAATGTGGCTGATCATTTTAAAGCAATGTGTTCATTTTGCCTAGCAATGGTTACTCAGTTGGTCAAGGTTGCCCTGAGCCAGAGTTTTTGCTACTCATTAGCCAAGGGCAGTGCACTGAATCTGATGGAGAGTTTGGAAGCCAAAGAGAGCTGTAATAGGTAGAGACCACAGCCACAGTCTAAAGCAGTTGATAATATGATTAATAATATGATAATATGATTAATTAATAACTGGCATTATTTTTTTTTTTTGATGTTCCAGCTAGTTTCACAGACATGTATCACTGCTGTCAAAAAAAGTAACCCCAGTTTTTTTTCAAACTTTTTAGCTATTTACATCATTTAAACACAGCAGTTGAGCCCTTACAATGAAAAGCAATACATGTGACTTTTTTTGTTTGTAAAAATCACTAGTAAACAAAATAACTGAAAAACCAAAAAAGGTGGGATGGTTGATACATGGTTTTTCATTGGAGGGGTTCAACTGTCATTTATATAGTGTGAACACTTCATGATGCATGGACCAATGGAAGTGCTCTAAAATGACTTGTAATAAAATCTCGTCACATTAACTTCCATTAAAAGTTAAGATTTGTATTGATTGTAAATGATCACATAGTCATTGATTATGTAGTCGAGTTACACAGGGCCTCTGAAAGGCCTTTTAGCTTGAATGGAATAATCTTTCTTTCTAAGTAGTAACAAGAGAACATTCTAAACAATAGGATTTGTAAATCGTATACTTTTACACATCTGCATTTGAAAGCAGTAGGGTGGTGTACATAAGGACACACACACGCATACGCAATATCATTTTGCTTCATTGTTGCATGGCTGAGTCCACTGAGGCTATCATTTGTTGTGTCAGAGCGAAGCGGGGTGGGAATTTAGATAAATATAATCAGACTGGCTGCTGCTAGTGCTGCATTGGTAATACCCGGGCAGAAGCATGCATTATCTATTTGTGTGTGGAGAAAGCACTCTGCTCTTTAATCTCCATGTCATTACTGCAGGGCCTGTAGCAGGCTGCAAGTGTGAAAGGACAGGGCGGGAGGGGAGAGTCCGCATTTAACCCACACAGACCATGACACACAGGGGCATCCCATTCACCTTCACCTGTGAAACCGCCCCCTCCCACTGAGCACCCCCCAGGGGTCCCACACCCACTCACAAAAGGAGCCTCTGATAATGTGTAGTGAATCACCCTGCATGAGGTGCTTTTCCAGGTAATATCTAACAAAGCGTGCGCTATGAGACAAGCCCGAGTGTGAGTTATTTAAAAGGCAGATTCTGACACGGCCCTAACTCAGGCCAGCTCCATTATGAAAGCAGGAAAGATGGCACGTGAAAAATTGATGTGGCCTATTTTAGCAAGGCAGAGAGGAAGAGAAATGGGAGGGTGAAAGAGAAAAAGGGAGAGAGAAGGAGAAAGAGTATTTATTTGTGTCTGTAAATTGTGAGTGTGATGGAAAAGATGAAACAGACTGTGCGTGTGTGTGTCTGTGTGTGTGTGTGTGTGTGTGTGTGTGTGCATGTGTGTGTGTGTGTGCGTGTGTGTTGGCTCCATCTCCAAGAAACTAATGTTGACTACAAGCTCTTTTGTGTGTGATGTACACAGATGCTTCACTTATGAATCTTTTTCACACACATAAACATATGTTTTTATACATTATCAGGACTTGGGGTCATACATATGTCCCATATTTAGTATCTTCTCAAAATTATCTCCTAAATAATTAATAACTTGTACTTACTGGTTGTTTTTTACTGGAATTTAAATGAATGAAAGGGGGTCTCTGACTTTTCTCTTTTGTTGTTATGAAACTGGACCTTTCTGTGAGTCAGTAGTGTACTGTTGTGTCAGTTTCTATGAGGGACCCAATAATGATTTTAACCCCATAGGCCCCAATACAATTGCCCAATCTGCCCCCCCTAGTAGTATCTCCACTGTCATCTGGCTGCTTGCTGTGGTTCCTAGTGTGCAACCCTTTTCCTTTCCTGCACCCCATCCTTTTCACTGATATAGTCAAGCTACCTGAAAAATGAGGAAATTGTCCCTAATGGCCATTTTATCAGGAAATTAAAAAGTATATAATGGTGGTCTCTGTGTGAGTGTGTACATGTGTGTGCAAGTGTGTATGTGCCTGTGTGTTTCTTGTGTTTGTGTTATTTTCTGTGTGGGTGCATCAGACAGATGAGCACAGTTTGTGTGATGTATGTGTGTGTTTACTGGGTCCTATATGAGTGCATGTGGGTGTGCGTGCGCGTGAGTGAGTGAATGTGTGTGTGTGTGTGTGTGAGTGCCTCTGTTGTCCAATTAAAGTAGAGATTTTAGTGAGTTTATCTGGGGGAGGGAGATTGAGAGAGAGGAAAGCATGGTCTCCTCTGTGAGCCTAGCTTTATTACTGTAAAGTCCTGCTTCCCCCAGGAGACCCTGCACACTCAGAAGTTCCTTACACACACACATGCTCTTAGACACACACACACACATACACACACACACACACACACACACGTACAGTTCACTTTCATTAGCTCCTGTCCACACTGAAATATCACAGCAAACAGCGTTTCCCTTTTGCTAGCATGGTAGAGAGCTGCATGGCAACTCACAGCACAGTACTGCAAATGGTCTGTGTTCTAGTGACTTTTCTTCTTCAAATAAATTAATATAGCAAAGGTAGAAGAGAAAATCAGAAACTATCCAGTGACCCTTTATAGTTTTTTCTATACATACGTTCATAAATCATATACATACACACACACACACACGTGTAGATTTATGTGTGTCTGTGTGTATGTATGCAAAAGTTTGAACATATGAAAATAAGTTAACAGTTCTACAAGGAACAAATTGAAATGTGTCATTTTTCTGCAAATAGTTAATAATTTTTGCTGAGGTTAACATGCTGGAAAACATAAAACATAAGACTAAAATGTGCCATAACTTTTGCGTATGCCACATTTTATGTTTTTTAAATATGTTAAATTCATCAAATGTTCAGTAATTGTGCATTAAAATGTGCAGGGGTTTGATCTCAGTACCACTAACCCTATTTACTTATTTTTACCTAGAAAGTCAACAAAACATGCAATTTGCAAAATGCAAATACTCCAACACTGGAGCTATAAACTAACATTAACTTTAGCATTGTGCTGAGCCTGGGCAGCACATGAGAAAATGTGTGTGTGTGTGTGTGTGTGTGTGTGTGTACTAATCAGCTTGCTCTGCTTATTGAATATCAAGGCTGTTTAGTTACTTTCAATAGGAAATTTTATGTAAAATGTTAAATGATTTCTGTACAACAGAGACACTCGATCAAATAACATTACTTCACAAAGTAGCAAGTGTAGGAATATCAATAAGCCTTAGGTGAAGGAGAATGATCAGGGATAATGGGGTTTGTTCTAATTATGATATTTTGTTCTGTGCTTTTATATATGGTTGAAAATAATTGGGGCAGTTTTTATTGTACATAGTTAAAATCCCTATTCAATTCAATTACCAACGGCAGATCGGATTCTGTTTCGTGCCGGAGAGGCCTAATATAGCTGCATATGGTCCACATCTGTTTATCCGCTATAAGCATTATCTCTGGGGACTTTCAGAGAAGATCTTTCAGGCATTCTCTGTGTGCTGTAAGCTTATCCCAGCTAGTCCCAGTTCAGTGCAGTAGGCAGAGATGTGTCACTGCTTTCACTGAGGGATGAACCAGCTCTCCTCTCATTTTCTTCCTAGCCTCTGTTCCTGCAGTTCCTGAAGGCAAAGCTCTGTTCTACACACTCAGAATGACTGACAGTTGCTCATTCCCATGACACCCTTCAAAAAAGGTTTCAGGAAATGACAACATTTTGTGATTCATTTTTAATGGCATGCCTCTTTTGCACGTTGCGCAGACTTCACATGCTACCTGATGATGAATCCATGTAGCAACAAAGTGCCAAAGTTCTGTTGAGGATTTTTGGAGGTGTTTAGTGCCTGGGGTTCACGGTGAACATGAATATTAACAGAAAGACATTTGAACATGCATGCTGTGGCATCACGCTGTATTTGATGAGCAATTGCATGGTGCTGATATTAAGGTGAACTCCCAAGCATAAAATTGAGGCACAGCAGTTATTGCCTTAATTTAGTTCCTTATGACACAAACACAGACTCATTTTGTGCTTTGTGCTGGTGGTGGTGGTAGAGGGTGCAGCGTTCGAAAGCACATAGAGGACCTATTTTTCAGCATCAGGAAAAAAGCAAATATTTTACCGAAAATTACACAGAAGTGTTAATAACGTGTGGAGTATTTTTTTTAGGTAAAAATTTGATGAACACCAGGTATTATGTGGTGAGCAACAGATATTATCAGGTGAGCACCAGATACAGACGTGGTACATTTTTTTGATAGCATATGGTGCTCACAGTATAGTATCTGGTGCTCATCACTTAGTATCTGGTGCTCACCACTTAGTATTGGGTACACACTTGATAGTGTCGTGCTCACCACTTCGTATCGGAAGCTCACTGCATATTCTCGGATGCTCACTATATAGTATCTGGTGCTCACCATGTAGTAGCTGGTGCTCACCACATAGTATCAGATGCTCACCTGATAGTTTTATCACACATCCCTTTAGGGGCTCTATACCATTTGTCTTTGTCACAGCTTCCATTCCATTCCAAAAATAGTTCTTCATAGTTCAGTCTTAGAAGTTGGTTGGATCTTCTGCTTCTCACAGTCCAAGTAATCCCTAACACATTCAGGGAGGTTGATGTCTAGATGTTGAAGTGTTATGATATGAAATTCAGTCCAGTATACATTAATTGCTTAGTTTTTTTTTCAGGTGAAACTTTACACAGAAAGGCTACTGTTTCCATCAGTACTAATTCTCCTCCTATGACTGCTCTGTAGTGTGATTATATTTAGAGCTGGAAAGCAGCTTGTGCGCTCACTGGGGTGTATCTAAATTTATTTTGTCTGATTTGTCGGCTCATTATGTGAATAAATAGCACAACACATAAACAATATACTTTGTGTTTTTTACATAATGCTCTTACCCATTTTAAGAGTTCTGTGACTATAGACACTTAATGCTTAATGAAAGTTTGTGTTATATTTCAAGGGATGCAGAATTGGGGGAGCAAGTGGGGTGGCAAGCACTACGGATGCCATGACAGCTGCCACCCTACAGATTTGCCCATGTTCTGGAATCAGGCCATAGTTCTGAGAATACCAGCAGGCTCTTTGCTTGTCTTTTTTTGTAACAGTTTTTTCAGTAACAGCTTCTTGCCAGCTACACATCCTTTCAGACCCATAGCGCTGAGTTGTCTTCTTACAGTGAATGGATGGATAGATTTTCTTGATTTTGATTTCTGTCTCTCAGAGATAAAAGCTTTAATTAAATTAAATTAAATTAATTAAAAAGATTCTTCAAAGATTCTTCAGTAGAGACAATGGCTCTATTTAGAACCATTCTCTTTCTTTGCATCATGAAATGGTTCTTCAGATTGATTGGGAATGTGTTGTATATGATTCTATATAGAACCTTTTTAAAAATGGTTCTGTATAGCACCAAAAAGGGTTCTTCTATTGTCACGATGCCAAGCTTGTAAACAGAACAGAATCCTTAAAGAACCATCTTTTTATCTGATTGTGACAGCTATCTAATCTTTTCAGTCTCTTGAAAAATGAGTAACTTGTCCTTAAAAGCCATTTTGAGAGGAAATGAAATAAATGAAAATGTCGTTACTGACTTTTGAAGAACAGTGTATGCACACAGACGCACAGCTACGCACTCAATAAGGCCGTAATTTACGTATCTCTGGGCATCCATGACTAATTGCTCTTATCTCATTAAACACATTGGGTCTAACACATCTCCCTCAAAAGAACGCTGGCCTAGGGTAATTGGTGAAATATGTCAAGTGAAGACAATTAGAGGCACTCCTCTAGGGGAGAAAGAGGAAAGAAAGGAACAAGAGGGAGAAAATAAAGCAACAAGACAGAACGATAGAGTATGGAGGGATGGGGAGAGAAAAATGGAGGCTGTGTGTACAGTGAGGAGGATAGAATCTATAGGACGTGAATGAAAGAGCAAACCTGTCTCAGTGGGCCACAGGCAGCATGTATTTCTAAATCGGTTCTTTCTCAAGGCTCATAATTTCTCTGAGCTGAAATTGAATTCCAGATTTGTGATTGGTTAACAGATGCTGCCATCTTTCTCCACCATGTTCACAGTCTGGTTTCCACAAAAAAATGAAGATTTCAAACCCACTTTGCTCTGTTAATGGCACACTGCCAGTGAAACATGGCCTTTCATCAAGCCCCGGTCTTGGTGCTCCTTCATGCGTGCTGCACCGTGAATGGATTGCAGGCCTCTCCCGGGACCGTCCTGTAAGCTATGCAGTAAAGTAAGCAGGAGGCCGCTTTCATTCAAGCTTTGGGAGGGAATTGATTTCCACTGCTCTAGCTTACTGCAATGCTTGACCCCTGTTCAGTGGCAGTGCACTACAATACAGCACAATACAATATAATATACTCCAACATTCAGTAAATCTATCCCATCCCAGTGGACAGAAGCTGCATCATTACAGCATCTTTTGAGAAGAAGCAGAATGAGGGCTGTGAGAATATTGTTTCCTATGAAAGAAATGCAATAGGATGAAACAGTAATGTCAATAGCAAAACTTTACAAAATGACAGCATGAGTCTGAGCATGGGATGGTTACCATTCTTATGTGGGTGAATAATTGGGTACCTAAAAGGTTCTTGACTTTGTTCGAGGAAAACTTTCATTATGTCACCATACAGTGGTGCTTGAAAGTTTGTGAACCGTTTAGAATTTTCTATATTTCTGCATAAATTTGACCTAAAACTTCATCAGATTGTCACACAATTCCAAACAGTAGATAAAGAGAACCAAATTAAACAAATGAGACAAAAATATTAGTTCATTGTCCCATCAATTATTGCAAGCCGTCCTGGCCCAGATGCAGCAAAACAGGCCCAAACCATGATCCTGCCACCACCATGTTTCACAGATGGGGTAAGGTTTTTATGCTCGAATGCAGTATTTTCCTTTCTCCAAACATAGTACTTCTCATTTAAACCAAAAGATCTATTTTGGTCTCATCCATCCAAGGCCCAAGGTTCACTTACCTTTGCCACTCATAGATATTTAATATTGGATCATTTTCCTCAACAAATAAATGACCAAGTCTAATATTTTTGTCTCGTTTGTTTAATGTGGTTCTTATGGATCTACTTTTAGGACTTGTGTGAAAATCTGATGAAGTTTTGTGTCAAATTTATGCAGAAATATGAAAAATCCTCAGACATCTGGTTCTTCAAAGATACATCAACTGAAAGGTTCCTCAGTGGTTCTTCTATTGCATTTTAATAAGAGTGTAGGAGGAGTCATCAATACATACCAGTTTTATTAATTAATTATTTTTGAGAAAAGGAAGTTCTGGGGTTTTCATCCAGAAGGCAGTGGAATGGAGGAGTGCAAGTCCCTCAGGCAAGTGAATATACCATAGAGGATGTGGGGGACGGATTAGCATGGCAGAGGTGTTTATTCCCTCGAGGCAGAATCAAACATCAGCTCAGAGAGAGGGATTGAGAATGACAGGGAGCTGGCCCAGTCAGAGAATCGTGATCTATGCAGACCCAAAGCTTCATCCGGCTCACTCTCTAAAGACTAACAAACAGGACTATGCTGGAACTGCATAATGTATG
>NW_023494787.1:19413245-19623245 GCF_904425465.1 Colossoma macropomum | reverse complement strand
AGGCTTGAGTTAGAGAACTTTACTATCAAAAGGTTGATCCAGTTAGAGTCCTGAGTCATGTGACGAAGCAAGGGGTTCTGGGAACTGTAGTGGTAGTAGTTGAGGTAGTAGTTTCAGCCGGACCAGAGGGAGGCGTGACAGCTGTATGAGAAAGCTTGTGTTGGCCACTGAAAAGCTCTGATAGGTATTTCCACTGATATCAGTGAGGCCTTTATCTAGCAATCAAAGACATTGAACACATCATATAACATATTAAAATATGACTGTCCTTTTGCTCCAGCATCAATAATATCATTACCAAAAAAAAGTGTGTTAATGTCTTCATATGTCCTAGCTGAAGTGTTTTTATATAGTACTGGGTGAGTACACAGAAGTCCACTTCTCATTCATTGAATTTCCAACAAGTTATTCATTTTCAGTGTCAGCAGAAAGCATGTATTTAATAGAATAGTACACAAACAACTAAATATAATTATTTTTCAGTATTAAGTGTGTCTACACTTTGCTTTTATTAAGGCTTCCATTTTTTTGGGGGGGGGAGACCTGGTGGGATATTTTTCCATAGTTCAGTTTTAGAAGTTGGTTGCATTTTCTGCTTCTCACTCTTTCTTTGCTCTTTCTTTGCTTGATTTGCAAGTGTTCTTCTTTTCTCAATAGCAGCTTCTTGACAGCTTGACAGTTACCTTTCGGACCCATAGTATTGAGCTGTCTTCTAAGAGAGGAAGGATGGACAGAAACACCTGTGGATTTTTTACGATCTGAAGGAAGAGTGGAGATTAATTTTCTCCTCTGACTCTAAGATGAAAGCAAAGGTTTATCTGAAGGTGAGAGTTTTGGTGGTTTATCAGGACTAGCACAGTTGGGATGAGGCCCATTTTCATTATATATTTGAATAACTCTTGTTTTAGAAGCTCCTGTTTTTCTACATCTCCTGAAAAAGAATAAAGTTGTACTTAATGGATATTTTGATTGAAAATAAATGAAAGAAGGATGGTCTCGAACTTTGCACAGTTTTGTATAGAGATGACATGCCAGAATTTACAGTTGAGCACAATTACTCGACTTCAAATGACAGCTTCAAATGATAGCTCTTTCTAAAGCACACTGCATTTTGTTCTTTCATTTCTGTTATTCTGTATATGATGCTGGGCTTATGCTTCACAACCTCCTGCAATCCTTTGCTGCTTGTTCTTCTTTCTCTCCTTCTGAAACCATGTGGGTTTTAAGGCTGTTCCTCAGTGATAAGATGGATGCTCAGAGATGACAGAGAAGACAGCTTAGAAATGTGTGTGTGCTGGGCCGGGTGGGTTATACACATTGTCGTTATCTTCCCAATACCTCCTCTCACCAAAAGAAGACAAGAGAGGAGCGAAAGAAGGGGAGAATGTAGAAGGAACAGAAGTCCAGGGAGGGGCAGCGGTCTCAGTGAAGAGAATGGTTGTCAGTACACTGTCACTCAATTAAATGCTGCAGGCAGAGTTTAGCAGTTTAACGGTGTTCATTCTAATTTGAAGGTGACTTTATTCGACTGTCAAAGTTTTCTCAGCCTAATAAAAGAAGACATTTGTACTTCTTTAATAACAAACACGCTTTCCCCTTGGCTTGGTTCCATATGTTCAAATCAGGGAAAAAAAATGGGAAAATCTTTTAAGTATCTTAAGGGATTGTCATTTAAAAAAAGAAAAAGAGGGGAAGGACTTTGAGGGAATGAAAGAATGGATAAACCAGCATCCTGCGTTTTATTCTCAGCATAAAGCAAAGCTGTTTTGATAGGGAGGGGATGGAAGCATAGAGTCTTACTGTGTATCTTCTTTACACAGCTGGAAGAGTGTGTAAATAAAAAAGAATTTAATAGTGTACTTCTGACTGGTCTATAGAAACATTATTTTAAATGACCATTTCGCTGTGTAATAACACTGAGAGGAGCAAGGCCCACCTCTACAGCCTGTTAAAGGATGAATTGACTTAAATGTGTCCACATAATTGCTGAATTAAAAATAATATAGCTGTTGGTAAGCTAGTCCGTATCAGTACTTGTAGACAGGTATCTTTACCATCCCGACACATATACGACCACATTTAACAATAGTTTGGAAAAGAAAACTGTCAGATCACCGTTTAGACAAAACATGCTCTTCATATCAAAGGCGACACATTGACGTGCATGAAACTGAGCTTTGAGGTGAAATAAACTCATTGGCTAATAGATATTTTATGTTAAAAAATCTACTCTGCGGGTATTTGCTTAGTTGAAAAGTGAAAAAGTAAAAGATTTCAAAAGGTGAAAAAACTTTTGATAGGCAGTGTACATGCCCAGATATGATGTCCATCTGATTATATCACCTCCTCCATTGCCTGCTGTCTCTCCCTGGTGCTGCAGGTACTGTGGTGGAGGTGACAGTCAGCAGGCCAGCATCCCCAGAAAGTACAGGCCTGTTCTGATGGTGGGTTTTCTGATATTAGTGCTGCAAATCACAACAGCCACAGTGCTGAGGCCAGCACATCTCCATGGCTATGTGAAGATGGAGCAGAGCAGGCAGAGGCCGCCTAGGGTCCATGCTCTCTGAATTACTGTTATTGTAGCATTAGGAGATCTGTTTTATATTAGGGTTAGGATAAGTGCTGCATAAGGCCCAGTCACTGCTATATAAACTACCTTTCAAAAAGTTTAGGGATGAACATAAAGCCTAGTGGGAAAATACATGTTCAAATGCAAATTCAGCAAGATGTCACTTTTAAAGTGTTTTACCTAACTTCTACTTAGTGACTGTAACTAGACCGAACACCTCTGACAAGCTTTCAGAAGTTTACTGTATTCCTCAGTGTAGCCTGCTTGCAAATATGGTGTGGTAGGGAACTGAAATTATATCCATTTTCAAAACTGTAGACAGTAGAAGAGGTGCAGGATCTAGACTAAACAGTCTGGAACATTACCAAACAAAACAAATAAAACTCACATGAAAACTTCATATCCTCAATGAATGTAACTAGTAAGTCTGGCTAACTAACAAACTCTTTCTTTATTTTGAGTCATTGGATCTAGCAAGTGGGTTAAACCCACAATGTGTGCCCAAAATCTCAGCTTTAGAGAGAAATGGACAACAGTTACAGCCCAATCACTGTTTGCTAACTAGCTTAGCTGACACTGGAAATATCCAATGGTGCATATAAGGTACACTTTGTCTTTATAATTGATATAACCATTCATTTACCTACCATACACAATATGAACAATACTGCTGTTTTAATTCAGTATCATCTACAGTGTTCATGAGGCTTCATACTGTCTGAAAGTTATCTTCATCCTTTAACACTTTTAAGTGGCTAGGGCCCAAAGGTTATTGCACATCTCTATAACCTAAGGATAGCTCAGTCAGTTTGCATTGAAGTCCTTGTAATTACTGAATAATAAGCATAAGTATGTAATAAGCCATGGACTTTAAGGGGTTAAGTGCTATTAGGTTGCTTAGAAATCACAATGTTATGTACGTAGCATTTCATATGACCAAAAGCCATTTTCTTAGTTCAAAGTTTTGAAACTTTGTTCCAGAATGAAAAAGAGAAAGCAGTTGTTTCTTAGAACATTTTGGATTTCCAAATATCAAAATCAAGCAGAGCAATTAAAGTGTTCCAAACAAAGGAAACCATGGCTGCTGTTGAAACTAGCATCAGCACTGCTACACTGAATGAGTTTGCAGCTAGCCAACACTACAGCACTAACAAGACCCCTGGTTTCTAGGATATTTAGCACACTGGCCATAATCAATGCATTCTGTCCCCTTGAGGATAAACATGTAATAAAATGAATATCCAAAATGCCTCACAGATTTAAAAGTGGTCCTAAATCAAAGTCTTAAATGACTATGATTTCAGCATATTGTTTATCATTTACTAATGCTGTTCATAAAACATTTAAAATACATCTCAAATATCTTATGGTGTGCAATATTATATTTGACACTAGTGTACACATTATTATTGAACAAAATAATAACAACTATTAATATGACTAGTGATTCTAGTTATTTGAATGGTGTCTTTCTGCTGCCTGGTGCTGTCTGACACAGATCATTGAGGAAAGCATTTGGACATATGACTGTGTGCAGGTGGGTGAGGGTTTAAGAGTAAGCGAGAAAAGCAAGGTTTATGTAATTGCTTTGTGTGTGTATGTGTGCGTGAGCGAGAGAACCCAGCCTGTGTGTTCTGTGGCCCTAGTGTTTTGTAAATAAATGCACTGGATCATGTGTGTGGATTGCCCTTGTCCATTATTTGTTGCCCTGGGCTGTGTGCTGTTTTGCTGCTCCTCTCCAGAAGGGGTTAGATACTGGCAGCTGCTCTATTCTACCATACTGAGCCTATACAAGCCTGACTATACTGTGCTCATTGCACTGAGAGTCAGAAAAGGTAAGGAGCTGAGAGAGATAAAGAGAATGACAGTGTGTTTTTCAATGACATGAACAGTTAAGATTGTGTTTTGGCCGTATTTGTGTGAGGCTTATTTAGTAATGAGTACGGCGACACAGAATAATTACTACAAGGCAGTGAACACAAGTTCAGCACTTAAAGACTGGACAGCTCCACTCCATCCAGCCCCTAAACACAGATTCCTTTAAATAAATGTTTACTTTTATGTGTTCTACAGCTGGTCATATGCATCCTAGCCAAAGGCACTCTGCCTACAGATCTACATGGACTACATGGATATATTTATGGTGCATTTGGATGCCCTCTTCAGCTCATAAATTTGGAAAATAGTCACATTACTAGATCACAACTTCCAGGTGTTCAAGTGGTCATCAGTAACTGGGGCTGAGATGCACCAATAACATTGTTTGCTACAATTGTTTATGCACATTATGAAAAAAAATTGAAGTGTCAACAATATATTTACCATTAATCAGTGTGCGAAATACCCCTTGGTATTCAGGGGGTCCCATGTTGACTGACTACTCCATCGCTGGCTGGCTGCTAACTCACTGGCCAGCACTGATGGTAGCTTCAATGGCAATGTTTGGTTTAACAGTTCCTCTTCTGGAAATGCTCTTTTCTTCTTTGATGATGCCACACATTAACTGAGATCTTACGGATCTCTTTTGTCTCCAGTTTGAGAAAGGAGTAACAGTTTCCAACAGTCTCTAGGAAAATTGGGCGTTTTCCAAAGCCATTTACTAAATTCAAAGTTTTTGTTCCAAAATGAAAAAGAGAAAACAGCTATTTTTTAGAACATTTTGAATTTTCAAATATCAAAATGAAGCAGAGCAATGAAAATGTTCCCAACCAAGCAATGTCAACAAAACGTGGCTGCTATTGAAACTAGTATCAGCAAAAATCTGTATTGTAGATTTTTTCAAAAGTAACTCTGTCTTGGGAGGCATGGTGACCCAGCGGGTAGCACTGTCACCTCACAGCAAGAAGGGCCTGGGTTCGGTTCCCTGGCCGGGCGACCAGGGTCCTTTCTGTGTGGGGTCCAAAGATTGTGGGTGAAGCGGCTAAACAATGAGCTTTCCCTGAATTTGTATTTGAGCATTTGTTTTTCCCTAACAGAGAGCATAGCATTATAATAAGTTCAGCTTCAGGGACTCCCCCAGAATTTGATTTTGAGACATTCAGGGAGGTTAATAAGGGGTGCCAGACCTGGCCTTTAAGTCAATAGAACACACTGTTTGCCAGCTTGGTCTGCTAAATTCACATGGTATTTATGGCTTTATTAGTCATTGAAGTGCAAATGCCTTGTGTGAGATACAGTTTTTTAGATACAGAGTTACAAGGATCTTCCAAAGTACCATTATTGTATGCTCAGCTAGCCACAACAATCAGAATTTTGCCAGTTCTGCTATGACTGGCTATCTGTACTACTATGTGGACAGACTTCCATGCACCATTTTATTACACATTTATGACCAAAAACTTTCACTTATCCAGCTAAATGGTAGCTAGTCACCATTAACAAGGAGTTTGTTTGAGGCAGTTAGTAGCAAGTAAACTAGACATCTCACTTGTTTGCTGATGGGCACATAACATTGTTTAACAGGGGTCTGTTTTTGTTGCCTCACCATTTTGACAATAGCCTTCTCCTCTACCTCATGCCAAAACAACAGTGTGTGGTTGATCATTTTGCATATCTGTCAACCCACCAGACTCTCTGATAAGAAATGTGGTGTCAGAGCACCCTAAGGCCTAAATGACAGGCCACACCCCAGATGATAATAGAAGAAAAAGTCTTATCACTCACCATAAATATTTTGAGCATGATCGTCAACTGTGCAGGAAGGAGATATGAGATCAGCTGAGAGGAGAGCAAAAAAGGAGAGCAGGAAGTAGAGTAGACCTTTCATAGAGGCAAAGTAACTGAGATGAGTGAAAAGAGGAAATAACATGTGCGCATGTGTGTGTGTGTGTGTGTGTGTGTGTGTGTGTGTGTTTGTGCGTTTGAGTCTTAGTATGCAAGAGAGCTTTGTCATGCTCTGTTAGGTTGCTCTGTGGAGAAACAGATTTTTAGTAGGTACCTCTCTAATTCCCTGTGCATTAAACCGCAACAGAGAAACAGTGTTTACATAATTAGTTCAGAGACAAATAGTTAATTTGCACAGACTGTCTTATTGTTTTATACCAAGTATGTTTACTTACAGTTTTAAATGTCAGCTGTTTTTGTTGCTCTTGTAAATAAATTTTTGCCCCTCTGTGTACAACTATGTGTGTGTGTGTGTGTGTGTGTGTGTGTGTGTGTGTGTGTGTGTGATGAGAATGTGGTGATGGTTAGTTTAGACCGGGCTGAAGGAGAGCTCAGTCAGCTTTAGTGTTCTGATCCTAGGAGCTCAGGAGGAGGAGTGGGCCTCACACACACACACACACACACACACACACACACACACACACACACACTGTTCTATCGTGCTTCACTAACATAAACTACTCTATCTGCACTGAGACCCCTCACTCTTCATCCTCAACGTTCTTAACCTCCTACTCTCTCATTCTCTCTCTCTCCTTCTCTCTAATTCACTTTTTCTATCTTTCTTTCTTTCTTTCTCAAACTCTCTCATTCTCTTTCTCATACTCTCTCATGCTCTTTCTCTGTTTTTATCTCTCTATCTTTCTCTCTTACTCATTAGTTTTATCTTTCTGCTCCTTTCTTTTCTCTCCTTTAGTCATTCTCTTACCCTTTCACTCCTATTCTCTTTCTCCGTCTTTCTTTCTATTTCTCACTTCTTTACCCCACTTCTATTTCTTTCTTTCTGTTCATTTCTCACTGTTCTCTATCATTTTCTCTTCTCTGTCTCTATCATCTAGTTCTGTTTCTCTCTCTCTCTCTCTCTCTCTCTCTCTCTCTCTCTCTCTCTCTCTCTCTCTTTCTTTCTCTCTCTCTCATTCATTTTCTGTCTGTTGATATATATCTCATTCTTCTCTCTATCTCCCTAATTCTGTTTCACGCTTTCCTGACTTTCTCTTCTCTATCACCTCTCTTTATCTCTGTCTTTCTAATCTTTCATTTCTCTCTTTCCTCTTTCTATCTTTCTCATTCTCACTTCTCTCTCTCTCTCTCTCTCTCTGCCTTTAGCACACACTGTCTCTGTCCTCCTGTTTTCTTTCTTTCTCTTTAACTCCATCTCTTTATCTTTCTCTTTCTCCTATCGCTCCTTCTCTAGCTATTAATCACATGTATGTTTTTTGTAGTCTCTCTCTCCCCTCTGCCTTTCTTTCACCTCCCTCACTCATTTTCTCTCCCTATGATAATACTGATACTCCCTCATCAGTATCATCATAAACATTCTCTGCTTGCGTCTTTCTGCTTATTGCTTCATCGTTACTTGCCATATTCTTACTTTCTTTCAATATTCTCACCTATTCCTCCGCTTCTCTGAGCTCTAAATCATTTCCACCTCTCCCTCACTCTTCTCCCTCTATCTCTCTCCACCACAGTATCATCATTCCTCACTCTCCCTGAAACCTTCATTTCCTTTCTCCACTCCTCAATCATGCTCAGTTGCTGTGTGAGCATTTTGCTTTGAATGTGAAGAGAGGCTCAGGTAATTGTTGGTAGAGAATTGAAATGTGCCGGTTAAATTTTTCCCTTTTTCTGCTTTTGAGCTTTTTTTATCCTGCAGCCTTGTGCTGGCTTTGGTGCACTCCACAGTGAGCTGAATCAGTAATGCTGAAGCTGCTCTCTCATTGGCGCTCTTTTACCCTGCTGGGTTGACTCTGCATACACACAGACAGCTGGATTTGTTACAGGACACTGAAGCACCATTGATTTTAACTTCCACTTGAATCATTTGCTGAGCTGGGCATCAGAAATAGAACTCGGAGCTTTTTTCTGTATAACAGCTTATAGTTCAGATGTTAGGAATATATCTTTACTGATCGTTATATTTTCTTTTATGTGTGTGTGTATGTGTGTGTGTGTGCACACGTTTGTGTGTGTATGTTTAAAGTTCTTGTAGATGTAGTGGCCCTCTAGCTCATTTTATTGATGAACGGCAGATTGCCTCATCCTGTCCACTCTCATTATTACACATGGAGAATAACCACAGTGTGCCATAATCAGTGTTAGAGCCATGCTGGGCTATTCACACAGACCACTTAGCATGGAAATCTCTCTCTGTCTTGCTCTATCTTTCCCTTGCTCTCTATATACAGTACTGTGGAAGACCAGAGACCACCGTTTATTAATTTTTAAAAATTCAAAGCATGATTAAAAGATGCAGAGAACATGGGACTCCTTTCAGCCATGCTTTTATCTTTGAGAAATAGAAGAAAATCAAGCTCCACTCTTGCTTCAGACCTGAAAACATCCACAGGAGTTTCTGTCCTTCCTCCCTCTATGAGAAGACAACTCAGTGCTGTGGTTCTGAAAGGATGTGTAGCTGTCAAAAAGCCACTACTGTGAAAAGGACATAGACAAAAAAAAGAGTTTCACACCAAAATTGAACATGTGAGAGTTGAAGTAAGGTTTTATGGACTGATGAGACCAAAGTTGGGTAATTGGGATTGTTTGGACCATAAGAAGCAGAAAATGCAACCAACTTCTAAGACTGAACTTTGGAGGGTTATGGATTTCTTTTAAAAACTGAAAGCAGGTCTCCTGAAAAGAATGGAAGCTGTAATAAAGGCGAGTAAAAAGGAAACCTAACATTAACCAAACTCTAACCTTTGAAAACAAAGCAAAAACTTTCAAAGGTAATGTAACAATGGGGTTTGGAGGCAGGAAGCAGGTGCATAGTTTCTTTATTAATAAGGGTTTCATGTGAACAGTGAGAGTCCATGACTGGGGAAAACAAAACAACATCTACAGGACTAAACCAAAGACACAGAAATAAAACACAAAGAGAAAAAAAACAAACAAACTGAAAAGGACTTCACTACCAGGAAAACAGTGAGGAAATTGACCATAATACCATATGAAGACTGAAGGGACAAGGACTATAAATACACAGAAGAGGAACAAGAAACAGCTGAGTCCTTTGAAACCTATAAAAGAAGGATCCTATAAAAGGAGACAGCCTCAAATGCAATCCTCCTCGGCTGTATCCTTGGCTTTGAGTCATGAAGGGGCAGAGCCTGACCAGGGAAACTGTGGCCAGCAGGTCCATTTTGCTGGTACTGACATTGTATCACTGTTTTCTCTGATTTTCTAAGAAAATCAGAATATAGTTTTCCTGAAATTTGTATGAAAACAAACAAACACACACACACACACACACACACACACACACACACACACACACACACACTCATCTGTCCTTTTTTAATCTATTCCATCTGCTCACCATTCTTGCAGTCAGCCTTTGTTTGATTTTCCTCTAAACATATCAACAACAACATCCTGCTCTCCTCTTTCTCTGCCTTTCCTCTTTCCCTCTCTCAGCCTCTTCCAGTGAGCTCATATCTCTTCCTGCACAGCTGACCATCATGCATTGTTTTAAAGTCTAATCCAGCAGCAGTGAGAACAGAAAAATGAATGTTTCACACATTACTCACCAAACAATGCAAGAAATGCAAATAAATGACATGAAAATACAAAATATGCAGAAATAATCAAGTCTAAACACATAACACTTTTTTTTTTCTTCTTGAAATTTCACCATTTGTTGCTCACTGAAAAAAGGAAACCCTTACAGAAAAGTTACATATAATTCACTAAATTTTACAAACAAGTGTAATTACGTTTTTTCACACATGAACACATTTTCACACGATAATACATTTTAACATGTGAAGTGTGCACATGTGAAATTCATGTGCCTTTTTTGTGGGAGCTCAAGTGACAAATTGCTTCTCAATGCAAATAGTAACTTTGGGGAGGCTACTTTCTATTTTGGAAAAGCAAAAGGAGAATGGTGAGTTCAGCAATTCATTCAACTTCAAGAGTGCGTTCAGATAGGCCAGTTTGTGCTGGTTTTGGAGATGCTAGGACCACACTTGATGAAGCAGAGGTTTGTTAAAATGTTCATAGTGGATCAGTCTTTGTTGTTGCCATGCCAACATCACAGACAACATTAATTAGTCCACGGAGTTCATGTTGCCTGCAAACGTTATCAGAAATTGAATAAGCGACAAAGAAAAGAATTTTTGCTGTGCAAGATATCATCAGGCCTTTACACTGGCATTACACTAAGGTGGTTATATGCACCATATTTAACATAGATGCATGGTGTATCTGCTTTACTGTTAAAGGTTTTAAGCATCAGGTAATGGTTTCATGTGAACCTGTGTTAAATTTTTATCTTTTTGTGAATTTCAGTTTTAATTTGGATGTTAATAGAGTTAATATCCTTTCATTATGAATAGACTCAGTGTAATGGTAGAAACAAGGTGAGACACAAAGTGAGAGGGGTGAGAGAGAATAAAAGCCATGCCTATCATTCTCCTCACTATTTGCTTGGCATTCTTCCCTTTTCATTTCATAATTGAATTTATGCTCTTAGCATACTGCTGTTTCCGTGCCGTGTGTGTTAGAGAGTGTGTGTTCACATGCTCTCTTTTAAACACAGTTGCTGGTTTTTCACTCTGGTCACGTTGGCCAGCTTGAACCTCCACACCTTATTAACTGTACAGTATGCTTTTATTGAATTAGCCCTGCGTATTTAGAGGTGGTTTGTCTTGGGGATATTTTCCTGTGAACTCATACAGCTTTTGCCTCATTTGCTCCCTTTCATGTCTTTCCTCTTTTCTCACTCCAGTTAATCACAATTCACAGGCAGTACAACAGCAATCAGACCTCAAATGAAGGTGGGCTAAAGGGGGATGGGGGAATCATTGAACAAAAACTGGCTCAGTCAAAGGATGATGGGATACAGGAGCATAATTACAGAGTAGGTCATCATATACCATACAGCACTGCTTCAGGCCTGTACAAATGTCAGATTTAGTTTTACGGCTAATCATTCAGCCCATTTCTAAAAGGATAGAGAGAGTACACTCCATTCTGGTATTGATTGGTCTAAGTAGTCATTTATTTCAATCAGCTAATGAATTGCATGGTTTGGAATGGAGATCAGTGTAGTTTGTCCATGCGTCCATGGGGTTTTGTTTTACATACTGTAGTAAATAGGATGAAGTCCACTTTTACGTTTTGAACTGACCCCTATTCCCTCCCCTGGTTCAAAAGAACAGCTGGCTATAAATCATTTGATTCATTCAGTAGATTGTGTATTGTATTAGACACAGAAATTAAGATGGTAAGGAAATTATGCGTTCTTCCATAAGTATCTGTGGAATACATCCTCCATAATTGGATATTAGATATTCTTGCATCATACTCTTAAAGGGAAAAGCTCATCGTCGAGCCGTTTTGTGGTTCTTCAGATCGTTCCTGCAGGGGAACTGTTGTTGCTGTCTGGTAGAACTGTTATAAACCACCTCTCAGTGGTTTTAGCCTGAACCTAAATTGATTTTTCACATTCTCTTCACCACATGCCAAATATGCAGTGTTCCAAGTTCATGCTGGTATAGTCTTTTCTTTATGGTAATCTAAATATTTTGGGGCAGATTTACTAAAAGAGGTGCTAATTATTGATCGTCTATGGACAAATTGTGCTAGTGAGGGGTGACCAGTTTAGCGGAGTTATCTACTAATAACATTCATACAAATTACAGAATAATATAAGACCCAGTACAAAATAAAGCCCTGTTTTACTCATGTCAATTTGCAGAAAAGCCTATCTTTGACTTTTTTTACTATTTACCATTCATATCAAAACGATGACCTGTTTTACTAAGTCAAAATATTATTGACTTATTATTTCAGAATTATAACACATTTTCTGGAGAATTTGACTCAACATCAAAATAAGATGACAATAAGTCGTTATTTGGAGAACATATGTCATTATTTCATCATACTAAGTCAAAATATCAACATTTTAAATGGTTAAATAAAGGCAAAATACCTACCTGTTGGATGCACATCTCTGAGCAAAAAACAATGGCAGCCACATACACTCTCAAAAAAAAAAAAGGTATGAAACGGAAAAGGTATGTTACTGAGGCAGTGCCCCTCTTGTCACTGGGGTGGGACCCCCAAGGGTACATCTCAGTACCTTTAGTCAGGGAACATAACTGCACCATAATCCACTGAAATTATATTTTCTAAGTTGTATTGACTCCACACACCCCGTCTCGTCTCCAGTCTTTATTTTATTGCTCTGTTTTAAAACATTAGGTTATGAAAATATACAAATATGTACTTTCCCCCTGGGAAAAACTTATTTAAGGTGCACAATTGGACCTTAAACCCACTATTGTACATTTGAGTGCACATTTGTACACAATGTACCTTGATGGATGAAAAATGTACCTGCACAGCACCTTTATTTCTAACATTGTATAGTGCCAGAACAGGAAAGAGCTTTGGAAAATCAAAGTAGATTTCCTCCCAGTGTGTTATGCTTTGAAAAGGAAACTCCCAAGAATGCACATGCAACAAGCAAACAAGGCAAAAGCGCAAAAGAGTATTGACCACCCCTTTAGTCTTATTATGGGAACTGAAAAGCTGTTGCACCAAATCATGACGGTCACTTTTAATTCCAAAATAATTGTTTTGACTGCACAAAATGTTTGTAGATCAGCTTCTTTTTGTTAATGGATTTTTTTTTGCTCTTGGTCTTCCGAGATATATGAGGTATTTTGCTATTGCTAAGCTCACTGGCTATTGCTCACATATTTGCTTCTGAATAATGTAGTGAACAGTTGATTTGACTAGTTGATTTTACTGTTGATTTTACTGCTTCACCCTCAAATTGAAATACAACAATTCCAGATACAAATGTCACATGTAGAAACAACTGTGGCCTTTTTGTTTGCACTCTTGTGCATGAGCTAATGATGTAAAGATGCAGCTGGCTGAGAAACAACTGAGCAGCCAACTGTCCAATTACTTATGGTCCTGTGAAATGACAGAATAGTGTGTAAAAACAGCTGGGTTTCCCATATGGCTTAGCTAATGTGGATGTAAATATCCTCAAATTAGAGCTGACATTCTGCACTTATACCACATAATGATGTTTCATTTCAAATCCAAAGTGATGGACTACAGAACCAAAACAACCAAACCTGTCCAACTGCTTACAGGCTGCAGTATATATGGGTTTAGAGCTCTCTGACAGTTAATCTTAGTTGTTTGCTGTACCACAGAGGGATTTGAAACTGTGACCTTGTGGTTATAGCTGTGAGTCACTTTATAACCACATCAATGTCACTGCTTGTGACAGCGTCCAGATTTCTTTAAATGGTGTTTGCTTAGAGCTGGACAGCAGACGCTGCTGTTTGTACACCCACCAGGCCTGTTATTTTCGCACACACAACAGATACGTTTGCAATGCTCTAGTTTCATCACAGTTGCAGATTAATAGAGATACACTAGCGTGATCTTATTCACTGAACTCAGCTTACACAACCTCATCACATGATCCTTGTGGATCGATTCTCTCATTTTATAGTGGGGGAAGGGGATGTGGAGGTGTAGCTGATGGCTGTAACCTCTCCTTTCCCCTTCAGTGTATGTGTCCTGCCTGATTGAGTATCAGAGAGTTAAACACAGATAGGTGAAGCACGGTGGTGACTTAGGTTAGAGGTCAAAAATCACATTTACCACATTTGCCCCTTTCTCCAAGTGTAGTCAGTCAACCAAGATAGTGTACAAGGTTTACTACTTTATTTCTGCAATGAAGCTACAAGACTAATGTAGCTAATGTAGCTAACATGTGATGGAGTTTAGAGATACCAGTTAGCATTTTGCAAACTACATGGCTAAAGCATTACTTGCCTCAAAGCATGTCAAGTTATTAAGTATCTCAAATAGACTCGCTAATGTGGTTTCTAACACTGAACAACATAGTGTAATCTACACAGATGTCCAGAGATATGTTGCATAGCTGAAAACTGAAGCAGCAGCTATTTTTAAGCCTGCATTTTCTCTGTGCTTTTGTCTATTTAATAGATAACTAAAATGTCTGAAACCATTTTGAAACAACATAACTAATTCTGTCTGAGACGACTTAATAATTCAACACATTATGAGGCTCATGTGATCAATTGATCACATGAGCAAGGCATGTAGTTTGTATAATGCTAAGTGATAACTATAAGCTTCAATTACTTGTTCTATTACTTGGGACTATGCAAAAGTTAGAGACCACCTTTCATTTATTTAATTTCCAGTCAAAATAGCCATTAAGTACAAGTTATTTTTCAGTGTTACGAAACAAACAGAAAAAATCTTTTTTTCATTTTTGTCTATTTCGTTTTCTCAGTAACTGCTTCTTGGCAGCTACACATCCTGACAGTTTTTGTGGTCTACCAGGTCTTGCATGGTTGTTAGGTGTTCCATTTTCTCTATATGGGATGATAATTCCAATTGTGAAAACTCCTTTGACTTTTCCATTCCTTGAGCAAGTGGATTATCCTGCATCTAATCTGTTCAGAAATATCTTGTATACATTTGATTTTTGGCCTAACTATTTCTTTAAGACCAACATCCCCTGTATTCTCTGTTTTGAAAATATGAAATAAGACAACCTGTAGTATAACAGCCTCACTGCTTAGGAAGTTAAATAGGCTGTATACTCCACCTAGCTAATCTATCAGTTCAGCTCTGATGGGTTGACATACTCTGCACTCGACACTTTAAATTCTTTAGTGGTTTATAAAAGAGAGAATAGGAGGAAAGTGCATTATACCCTTGCAGGAGAACAGATAACAAAGCCATGAGGTGAGAGACCCATTGTTTTTTTCTGTTATTCATCTTTATTATAATAACATGGTTTGTGTTTGTCATGCTGGTAAATAACACTGACACTGTTTGGGAAGAAGAAATTCGTAGAGGTGCTCGGAATGAACTTGAGAACAGTTCCAGTTTTTGACTGCACAGTATCCACCACTACCTGCCACACTGATCGGCCAAGTGTCACGCTGCACTAACCAAGGCTGAAGGGAAAACTCTGAGGAGAAAAAGACAAGAGGAGCGCAGCGTGGCGGGGCAGTGCACTCAGGAGCAGCACACCCAGCAAGAGGAGTAAATACAGCACAGTAACAGGCTCAAAACTTAACAGACTGTGGAGAGCAGATGGTCTCGGCGCTCTCGCCTAAAGCAGCCCGTACTCATCGAGGGGAAGAAACGAGTGAGAAACATGGAGATGGAAAAGAGAACGCACACAGACACTTTTAACAAGGCTCAAAAAAACGAGCTGACAGAGAAAGGAAAGGCTGAGCAAAACGTGCAGGGCATCAGAGATGGTGCTGGTTGTTTTTGACAAATCTCTGACACTATGTGTCTTTGACACTGAGGGGAAACCAGATTTTAAGATGCCTTTAAAAAATATATAGGTTCCTAATAGTGGTGGGCAACATGACTATATTTATCATTACTGTGATGAATTACATCACATTATGGTGCAATATACTTTTCTAAACATATCATGGATATTGTCAGTACTTGCAGAACATTAACCAACTGCATGCTTTATTATAAAGAGAGCATAATTAGACCTGTATAGTTGGATTTAGAGCAGCACAGTATGTAAAACATTGAATAAAAATCTTTGTATACATATTCATATTCATATAGAAGTATTTTTCAAATGTGGCACTACTGGTTCTTTTTTTATGTCTGTTCCAACTTACCAAATCTTAGAAAAACTAAACATCATGTATAGAGAAAAAGTAAAGTATCACAATAGTATATTTACATGGAGGTTCTTTAAACTTTAAAAGGTTCTTCACACTCATACATCTCCTTTACAAGTATGGTTTCATCCATTGAAAGGCTCTGTAGGGAACCAAGATTGGCTCTTCTATGCCATCGCTCTAAAGAAACCTTTTTGGGCCATTTACTTTTTAATGAGTTTAAAGATTTTTTTCTGCTTTTCGTTTTTTATTTACAATGATCCATCTGATGAAAAGACAACTATATCCTCAAATGCTGTAGCTAGTAGTTTCACTTAAGCTGTTGCAGGATCTATCAGTACTCTGTAGATTACCATTTAGAGACTGAAGCCACAGCCCATCTAAAGTCTGTCTGCCACTTCAGGGCTGTAAATGAAGTGCTCAGCACTGAGTGATTATGCTGTGGGGTAACGAGGTACATTTTCAAGGGGGCTTCGTAAATTGTCTGGTAACCAGCTGTGTTGTCACAGAGTTGTGTGCAGTATGGATTTTTCCTTCAACAGAGCCGTGTTGTGCTGAGTACGTTTTTTCACAGTCTCTGCACAGCTGATCCACTCTGCCTCAAATAATGGACTTTGGATGATCATACCACTCCAGGCCTGTCCCCTTTTTAGGGAATCCTGGCCTGAATCTTAAATGGTGGCAGATGGATCTACTCATGGGAAAGTTATGATCCAACTTTATTTATTTATTTATTTATTTAGTCCGATTTTAATGGACAGAAAACCAAATGGCAAGTTCTAAAAACGAACACGTCTCTTAATGCCATCTTCATAAAATGTCTGGCTGCATGAAATAGGCCTTTAAGCACATACAATGATTTCTTGATTCACCAAAATGGACTTAAGTGACGTTTGATTAACCAAGTTATAACATTAGATAAATAAAGCGGTGAAACTATGGTTTGGTCATTCTTACTGTTGCTGCTCAGTGAGTAGTATAGAATGTCTGGTAGTTAACCCCTTAAATTGTGAGGACTGCATGTGGGCTTACATTTCAGCTCCTTCCTATCATAACTACATAACTTACATGTTAGTTTCATAGTAATTATACGATAATTTACTTTAGTTGTTGTGGCAAAACCATGTATCTCCCACATTGAAAAATACTATTTGATTTACATTAATGTAAACGTTTTTTCCAGGTCATTTTGGACTATTTCTATTGGTCCATTCATAATGAAATGTTCAGGCAGCTGGCTTTTCCAAATGATTTAAAACAATGGGTTACGTTTGATCTAACAGTGACGTTATAGCAGCTATAACTTAAAAAAGTCTTGAGATGAATGACTGAATAATAAGCCTGTAGTTTTAAACTAATGACTGAATAAGTAGCCTGTAGTTCAAGAGATAAACAATATGCAAACAGCCCTTCAATTTTTCTAGCAAAATAGCAGTAAACCCAGAGCAGATATGTGTTACAGCCTTGAGAAAGTCATCTCTCTCAGGATCTCAGTGCTGATATTTATCTCAGTGTGTTCCGGCAGTGACTGTGCCAGCAAGGCTTGTAGCTCTGCTCTCTCAGGAGCATTAAGGTTGCACTCTTGGCTCTTGACTAACAGCATCTGTATCCAAATTGCTTGGCAACAGGATTGACAGCAATCAGTATCTTTCTCTATCACATCAGCTGACACCTGAGGGTTAACTGCCAATGATCAGCTCAGCAAACCATAACGCAAAAATCCTAAGTGTGTGGCAAGTGTGTGGTGTGTGCTTGACATCTTGGCCTGTGTTTGTAGCCCACACACCTAACACACTAAAAGGATATGACTGTGATAGTGCACGCTTTTCTTTTTCATTATCTTCACTCCTTGTTGAGTTGCTGTTCACTCCACTCCGTGCGGTGGAGAGCAGGAGGGTAGAAATGGATGGAGTGATGGAGAGAATGATGGCAAGGTTGAAGTTTGATGAAGAAAAAGAGTGATTGAGAGTGAAGCAGAAAGTGCAGTATGGGGTCAGGGCTATGGATGAGTCAGTTCTCAAGGATGAAGAAAAATGGAAAGAAAAGGTCAGAAATGAGGTCATGGGGAAATTGGACAGATCTGTACCCTCTGGGCATGGAGAGAGGGTGAAATAATAGGAGGAAGGCAAAGGATAACTAGAGACAGGATTGAAAGTGAATGTGTTTAAAGCAATACGGACAGAGGGAGGTGTAGGTGGTCCCTGTCCTTTTGCTGCCGTGTCCTAACTAGTCTTGTTTGCCCACATGCCGTGGGTCAATTATGGCGTTCCATCGGCCAGGGTCTTGGACCTTTTCTGATTAAATAAACATCACGCTCTCTCTCTTTCTTCGTCTCGCCCTCTTTGCTCTCTCCATCTCACTCAGTCTACCACAATCTCTCAAACAAGCAATTAAAATCGATTCGCTCCCGTTTCAAAGGCTCTGATCTCTCTTACTGTGATACAGAACTACCACAGACAGAGTTTGCTGTCTGAAGAGAAACATTACTGCCTCACCACCCATCTGATGCAACGGCCCAGCTAATAACTTCTACCGTCGCTATATTACGCTCCCCCACAAAGCTCATTTTCCCACAACCAAAATACGTCCCCCAGCAGGATATCCTGTGATCATTAGTGCATCCATTGAAGAGCCGAACCCCTGGCACATGTCAGTCCAGCTGGCAGCGGAAAATATAACCCACAAACCCTCTGCCACCTAATGAGTGCCATTAATATGCAGAGAGACAGAGGGGGGTGAGAGAGCTTGTCTAATTGGATGGGAAATGTGCTTTTTTCATAACTTAGAAGTTCAAAAGGTCAACCTTGAGCTAAGGAAACAAAACCAACATGGTCTGTTGCAAACACGCGGTGTTCAATACAACAGTGTTCACCAACCCTCTTCCTGTAGATTTACCTACCTCCCGAGTTCAGCTCCAACCCTACACTAACACACCTAATTCAGCTGATCAAGGTCTTCTAAGGAAATTGATTGTGTGGATCAGGTGTAGCAGATTAGGATTTAAGCCAATCTCTGCAGGAAGGTGGAACTCCAGAAGGAGAGTTAGTGACCACTGGGCTACAAAGGCAATCCAAAAGCTAGGCTATCATCCAGGTGGGCTTCATTTCAAAACTGAGTCATTGAAGGTTGTTCCAATCAGAGGGATCCTTTGAATACAGCAGCTTACATTCCAAAGGTGCTACCAGAGTATCCTTGGTCTTCTATCACCCATAATACTTTGCGCATGCATGTGATCTGAAGAATGTTCATGAGAAATGCCAACAGATGAAACCATGGAATTTGCAAACTCTGCAGAATTCATGTTCAACATTAGCTTAAATACATGGAAAATCCAAAGATCACTCATTATTTAGTTATTTTCCAATCAAAACAGCCAGCACATGTTCAAAGTAACAATTCCATGCTGGGAGTGGCAAAAACCAAAAAATCACATCGCCATCAACAAGGCATGTGCAAAATAAATCCTAGAGCAAAGAAATTCCCAGGCACACCGTCTTAAGAGAAGTATAAAAAGTCTTTATTGAAACATGGCACTATGTATATTCGGGCAGCCAACACATTACGGCCTCCTCAGTCTTTCATCAGGACACAAAAACTAGCATATCATGGATTTTTTTTGCTTTTTGTTACTCCCAGCATGGAATTGTTACTTTGATTTTGTTGCACCCATGCCTCAGGAGCACCTGTGTTTTTGCTTCATTGTTGCTTCCTCTGCAGCGCTTCTTCGTTTTTATTTTTTAGCCAGTACATATTTTTCAGCATCACGGCAAAAAACATATTATTTAGTGTGTCTAAACTTGTGTCTAAAGGGATTCAAATGGATCCTAAGGGATTTTTTTTTCACACCTCCAAAGTTAAGTCTTAGAAGTTGGTTGCCTTTTCTGTTTTTTTATTTCTAAACACATTTAAAATGTTGAGTTCTGGGCTCTGGGGTGGCCAGTACACCCTTTTCTTTTTCTAATTAATGGCTTCTTGACAGCTACACATCTTTTCAGACCCATAGTGTTGAGTTGTCTTCTCCCAGTGGAAGGATGGACAGAAACATGTGAATTTTTTCAGCAAGAGTGGAAGGTTGTTAGGAGACCCACATATATGATGTTCTTGTAAAGTAGTATTTCACAAATATAGTGTTACATTCAGTGAACTAGCTGTTTTGCTTTTTTACCATCTTAGCATAACGTTGCATTTGTCCTCAAGCTCATAAAAAGTTTATGAGGTTTTTCTTCCATTTCAGTGGAAAAGCCTCAGTTTATTTGAATTCTGAGCTCAGCTTCTGGGTAAAGTTTGGTACTGGCAGAGAGAGTTGTGGGTAAAGTCTGGTGCTCTGCAGGGTTAGAGGTAAGGGCGCAGTAGTGGTCTCCTGAATGACTCCTGTATTACCATGGCTGCCTTTGAAGCTTGCTGGTTGTGGGCACAGGTTCGTCATTAGCATAGAGCTCAGATATGAGTCCAGTTCTTCTTCTTTTCCCATCCAAGAGATGATTCAGTATGAAGAAGACAGAGCGGATGAGGAAAAAATAGTAAACTTTCTCTCTGTATCTATGTAATCTGGAATAAAGGTTGTTGTTTTCCTATACTGACAGCTTGTAAGACGTTTTAATGACTCATGCTTACATGCTTTGTGAGTAAAATGTGCTCTGCTGCAAAGTGTTTTTGATAAAAGAACATTGTTACATGATGTTTTTGTACGTGTATTTTTATAATGAACAGTGCATGAGTCTTCATATTTTGTTCAGTCTGTTTCTTGAAAATCAGCAGGGGTCTGAGATTCTTTGTCAGTGATGAATCAGAGCAGCTCTGTGAGAGTTTTGTGTACGTGTACTAGCAAATGCAATATGACAATATTTTATTACAATTTAATTTCTTTCTCTAAGCTTGTGATGGATATTGTCAGAACTTCTAGGGCACTAAATAGCTCCACAAGACATGAAAATACTGATTTAGACTAGTAATGAGTCAGGAATTTTAGAGTCTTTGAATATTCTTGAGGGAACAATGGTAAATTAGAATTTGAGCTAAGCAATTTAGCTTTTATGTAAAGTTATACATTCTTCTGTTTAAGACTCTGGAGATATCTGAACTCAATACCCCACCTGATGGCAGTGTAGAGCCTGCGTCTTACACTTTGGTCAGAGTTTCTCATCTGTTTAGTTCAAAGAAACAAGCATAGAAAGACTACTGTAGCCGTCTAAAGCAGTGGTCTCCAAACCTGGTCCTGGAGAGCTACCTTCCTGCAGTGCCTAGTTCCAGCCACAGTTTGCCACACCTGCTCCAGCTAATCAACCTCTTCCCAAGTCCCTGATTGGCTTGATCAGATGCATTAGAATTAAACTAACTAAACTCTGCAGGACAGTAGCTCTCCAGGATCAGGTTCAGAGACCTCTGGTCTAAAGGCTACAACACACCAGATGTAAAACGCTACACAGTACCAAGTACAAAGCTTAGCTATAGCGCACATACGATGTGACTAAGCCAGTAACATTAGCTGAGATGAAAATAGGCACTTGGCCAATGTTGGTTCATCTTAAATACTTTAGATTGTCTGTCTTTCTCAGTCAAAATTCTAAGTCAGCTGTGCAATTGTAGGCTCGGTTTGAGTTTAATGTAGTACACTAATAGAGTTTAGATTCTGCATGTCGTTATATGATGTGATGTGTACAGCGGTGGTATTGTGGTAAAAAATATTTTTTGAATAATCCCCATTTTACATGCCCATCCCTAATTTTGGCCAACAAAGAGCTTATATACAATGATAGTAAGTACATACTGTACAGTAAGTACATAATGCATAGTAACAAGTAACAAAAAATAGTTTTTCATAACTTTTTTATTTTTCCTAAAGTCTACTTATGACATTTGTGTGGGTTCATGTACCAAAACCAGCCATAATTCATTTTCTACATGACTGTTTTCAAATCTCTCCTCATCTTTTAGCATTAATCAGTCTCTTTCTTGTTACTGTGCCTTCATGAGTGATATTGGCTGCCATATACTATGCTTCTTTCAAAAAGCAGTCCAGGTTTAAAACTCCTTATAACTTCAACTTGAATGGCTGGGGCTAAACAGCTGTAGGCTGAATAGGTGGACATTTGTAAAAAACATTTGTTTTTAGGATATGAAAATGGGCTATTTTTACAGCTTAGTTTCCGATATACACTGTATGGACTGAGGAGTGCATGGAATATTTTTAAAGATTATTTACATAGCACATCAAATTATTTTATTTAAAAAAAGTGAGGACCATTTGGTTTTCCATGGTGCAGTTCAACTGTAGGGCAGGAAAACAGGGCAGACACACGCCAACATTCATTCACACATACATTCACACCTATGGGCAATTTAGCATCCTCAGTTCACCTAACTGCGTGTCTTTTGGAGGAAACTAGAGCACCCAGAAGAAACTCACACAGACACGGGAAGAACATGCAAACTCCACACAGAAAGGACCGTGGTTGCCTAGCTGGGGAATTGAACCCAGGCCCTTCTTGCTGTGAGGCGAAAATGCTACCCACTTTGTTTTGCCATATCGCTACCCTTAACATGTACATCATTTATCTTCATTCTCTATCTGCTGAAGTTTGGTCTTGTGTGATCTGACAGAGATTCAATGGCCCATTGGCTGCAGGTGTGCTAGTGAGAATGAGGTTGTGGATCTGTGTGCTGTTTGCATGTGTGACCACCACAGCGGGCATCGACAGGCATACAGCTGCGTCCGCTTGTGCCAGCTCCAGCAATTCTTGTCCCCATTCTGTCTCTGCCTCATCTGTCAACACAAACTGTTAGAAGGAAAAAGCCTTTCATCGTCAACCAATAGGGTTTGCAGTGCAATGATGAGTTCACACCTATTGTTCCCCGTGGTGGGTGAGTGTGTGTGCAGTTCTCAGGGAACAATGTACGTGTGGATTTTCTGAGAGGAAATTTGATAGTGGGATTTTAACACTGATTTCTGTTGAAGGTCAAGTGGATTCAAAATGAAGAGCACTTTAGTGACCCAAATAAGCCTATTTCCTCTAATTCAGTAGGTGGCAGATGAATGATCAGTGCATTTGTGTGAGTGCTTGTGGGGGAGGGGGTGTGCATGTGTCTGTGTATGTATGTGTGTGTGAGAGAGAGAGCCATTGGAGACAAGGTAGCATCTGTGGTCCATTTAAAAATGACCACTCTGAGACCTCAGACTCGTATCTGTTCCTCTCGCTCTGTCTCTCACACTCATATTCATCCTTGATCTGTCCATCCAACCCCCTCCCCCTCCCCATCTCCCTTCGCCCCCTGCCAACATGCTTGTACTGGAGTATGTGTGAATGTCAGAAGAGTGTGAACATCCTCACCTATCAGCCGTCTCTGTACAAACCTGAACCTACGAGCATTCATTCTGTAAGCTACATCTCTCTCTCTCTCTCTCTCTCTCTCTCTCTCTCTCTCTCTCTCTCTCTCTCCCTCTCTCTCTCTCTCTCTCCCCCCCTCTCTCTCTCTCTCTCTCTCTCTCTCTCTCGTGCTTTCTCTCTCTCTTCCACACACATTTCCATCTGTCTGGCTTTGCTATATATAGAACGGTCAGTGGAAAGACAGATGTCATTTGGGCCATTCAAACATAAATAATGATTTAAAGCATTTTATCTTTATAAATCTCAGGTGAACTCATGAAAAATATGTTAACCTACTGTATCAGAATAGTTATATAACAGAGGATCCCAAAATAAAAAAGAACATCTTAAATCCTTCTGATATATGTGTATATATATATATATATATATATATATATATATATATATATATATATATATATATATATATCCCTGCGATGGACTGGCGACCTGTCCAGGGTGTATCCTGCCTTCCGCCCTATGACAGCTGGGACAGGCTCCAGCACCCCACCGCGACCCAGAAGGATAAGCGGTTTAGATGATGTATGTATGTATACATCTCCAAAAAAGTAACTCTACAGGACAAGGAAAAATGTTCTTAACTTTCAATGGAAGTAAGTGGAGAAATATGTTTTCTTCCAAGTAATGTTGGACCATTTCTGTTCGTCCGTTCATTATGAAATTTTCATACAAAGCAGCTGCCTTTTTTAAAATTATGTCAAAAAATGAAAAACAACAAATATGGAGATACAAGGTTTTGTCCCCACAGCAGTGATATATGTGCGTGTATACAAATATTTGTTACTTTTTATGTTAGTCTTAATGGTTTAAAGTAAAAAAAATGTTTTCTATTTTAATTTTGAAACATTCAATTTTTGCAAAATCTAAAGGGCAGCTGATTTTCACAAATTATGTAAAAAAAAAGACACTTGTTTTTTTTGGCAGTGACACACACAAGACAATGTGTCTTCTTAAGCAATTTTTTATTATTAAAAGAATGCTTCAAAGGACAGTAAAACACACACAATTTTCCACTTAAACCAGATGTGGTCAATCAACCAAAACATGTGTGGTGTCCAAATTTTGCTTATTTAGATTACCATTGGAGCTCCACTTCATTTTATTTCACCAAGAATGTTACACATACAAGGAATTTGTCTTGGTGAGTGCACACATGTATAAGATGTAGCATACTGAACAGAGCAGATCAGCACACAGAATATAGACAAATATTTAACTAAGAGACAAAGAAAAAGAATTAATACAATAAAGAGTAAGAAATAATGATAAAGAGCCAATGTGAAAGGACCTAAAGAGATGTGTAAATATCTGTACATTTGCAGATATGAATATCTATATGTATGCAGGTCTGTGCAGACATATTACAATTATTATATACAGAATATTACAGAATTATATGAACAAAAAATGTACATCTGTGCAAATAAGCATTATGTCGCAGAGGATATTGTAACACAATAAGGCAGGTTTCTTAGGTTTAGTTTAAATGTAAAGTGCAAGGTGACCACTGAGCACTACACTTCTGGGGAAAAAGCTGTTAGCATTCTACCATAGGGGAGTAGCTGGAAGAGGTGATGTCCAGGATGAGAGGGGTCAGCTGTAATTTTGCTAATGTGTTTCTGGATCATCAGGCATGGGGGGCAGGTTGAATTTCTTCAGCTGTCTCTGGAACAACATTCTCTGCAGTGCTCTCTTGGCTATGGAGACCTCTCCCATTTTAAGTCCCTGGATATGGTGATGTCCAGAAACTTGAGTGACACCATAGTGGAAACTACAGAGACAATTATGGTGGTGGTATGGGGAGTGGGGTGTGCCTCAAGTCCACCACCATCTCTACATTCTTTTGCATGTTCAGTTGCAGGTGGTTGCTCCTGCACCGGGAGACCAGCTGCTTGACTTCCTTTCTGTAGGCAGACTCATCCCCATTGGCTATGAGGCCAAACTTAAGGATCTTCACAGCTGGTTACTTAGAGACACAGAATTGGTGTAGAGACTGAAGAGAAGGGGTGAGAGCACACAACCTTTTGGTGATCTAGTACTGAGGATCCAGGGATCTGATGTGTGATTTCCTAGCCGCACCTGCTGTCTGCCATTTGGGATCTGGCACAGACAGCTGAGACAGTTTGACCTGCAGCACCTCTGTCACTGTGGTGTTGAAAGCCGAGCTGAAGTCCACAAACAAAACTCTAGCGTAGGTTCCAGGACTGTCGAGATGCTGTAGCATGAAGTGCAGGGCCAAGTTGACCACATCATCAACAGACCTGTTAGCTCTGTGTGCAAACTGCAGAGGATTGAGCAGAGGTTTTATAATGACCTTCAGGTGGGCTAGGACCAGGAGTACAAACACCTTCACGACTACCGAGGTCCAGGCTACTGGCCTGTAGCCATTAAGGTCAGTAATGATTGTTTTTGGGGGACTGGAATGATGTTTTGAAGATTGTGGAACAGTGCAAAGTTCCAGTGAATTGTTGGAGCTGGTGCTAGTTAGTCACAGCAGTGCTTTAGGGTGGATGTACAGACTGGGTCTGGCCCTGGAGCTTTTCTCACCTTTTGTCTGCTGAAAAGTCTTTTGACATCCTGCTTATTGATGGTGAGATGAGCAGGGGCTGAGGTGAGAGAGTCAGGGTGGGGGAGGAGGACAGGGCAATGGGAGAGAAAGGCTGAAGATTGTTCTTTGCACCTTCAAATCTGCAGGAGAACTCATTCAGATCATTGGTGAGCTGGTGGTCATTCAGGACAAGAGAAGTTTTTCTTTGTCGTTGGTGATCTACTATAGGCCTGAAGTTGGGTCATGAGCAAAAACATGGCTTGTTGGCTTTTCTTCATAGAGAATTCTGTCCCCACTTCTGAATGTTGCCACCTTTTCCCTCTGAAACTGTCTGAGTTCTACTGACACCCATGGTTAATCGTTTGTGGATTCAAAGCAGCCCTGTAGCTTTTCAGTGTCTGTTGTATGACAGGATTGTTGGTTTAAAATTTTTGCCTGTATGTTAGGATGAGGTAATAGGGGAGATCTCAACAACATGGTGATTAGTTCTGTTCAGCAAGCTCCACACATTGCGTTGTATGATCTGAAATCACTGGCCAAAGCGATGCTGTTT
This sequence comes from Colossoma macropomum, assembly GCF_904425465.1. Taxonomy (NCBI): domain Eukaryota; kingdom Metazoa; phylum Chordata; class Actinopteri; order Characiformes; family Serrasalmidae; genus Colossoma; species Colossoma macropomum. The sequence continues at coordinate 19,596,637 of NW_023494787.1, read as the reverse complement.
TGCTTTGAAATATCAGTTGTATTTGTAGTATTTGCTGGCTTAAGTTATACTTTGCCTTAAACCACATCAGCAATTCTGAACAACCTCAATGAAAAGGTGGATGTGGTTTGAGCAGGTTAAGTGAAGTTTTGGGTATGTATTTACTGAAACGATTTGGGTGACTATTGACATCTAGTATTAGCAATGTTAGCCTCGTAGCTCCAGCGGTAAACTAAAAAAGCAAAATTTAGACACTAAACATGTCTTACCTGATTGATTACATCTGAGGTAAATGAAAAATATATGCAAATTTGTTTTTTTACATTAACTGTTCCTTTAAAGCAGTGTTCAAAGAAGTTTATATATTTAGTTTTTCTTAGCAAAACAACACATTTCCCTTCAAATCTTTTGAAAAGTGAAGTGAGCAGGTTATTTAAACATGTAATTAAATCTACATAACTTCAGTGAAGTAACACTGCAGCAGTGCTTTTGTAGTCAGCTCAAATTACAAATCTCTCTCTCACTCTCCTCTCGTGAGGAATCACTCTCCCCAATTTGCTCCAAAACGGCCTGGAGCAAGACAGGAGAGAGACAGGATGAAGTGCCTGAGCCACTCCTTGAGACTACAGAGCCTGTCTGACAATGAAAGGAAAGGAGAATTATTAAGAGCAAAACAGAGGGTGGATGAGAGTAACAGAGAGAAGGGAGAAGAAAAGGATGGCTGTGATCGGACGGCTGTAACGATGGCTGCTGGGCGGCTCTGCGACTCCTCTGGAAAGCACACGTCTCGCTCTGAAAAGACAATTAATAATTACATGCCGTCTCATTAGGGAAGTGCAGAGAACAGGCTGTGACCCACTTCAGACGCAGGATAAGAGGCTTGACGTGAGTGATGTTTGCCCCGAACAGTGAGAGGCCATCTCCATCTTTGATTTGTCTCCTTCAGAGAGCGCAGCTTTTTAATAGAAAGGTAAGGAAGGTGTTCTCTGTGGAGACAAGGGATCCATTGAATTTGAATGCATTATTTAGAATGAAAAGATAATACATTTTAAACAGATAAGAACACAGACACAAACAGTGTCATAGTATTTGGGTAGTTTTTTGTTTGTTTTTTAACCATGCTTCTGAAAGTTTTGAACTGTAGACAAAAGCTAGCAACTTTTTAGATTCGCATCACAATTCAGAAGACACCACAAGATACATCACAAGCTTCTGATTTACGTCTAATTTTGTAATCTACAGAGCAATTCTATAGGTTTATTCTAACTGGATTAAAGTTTAAAAGGTTTTAGCCTGAAAAATAGCACATTACACATTACATTGATTTCAATGATTTCATAGGAAATAGCAACGTTGCACAAATTCACACTTTTTTGAGCAAATGAATAAACTGTTTAATTTAACTGAGGTTGCTTGAACTGGTTTAGTCAGCTATTCGCTGAAAGAAACACAGTGTTATTCTTAGATTTATTGACTAATTGATTATTGACTAACTCTGTAGTGACAAATTAAAAGCTCTTTCAGACTGACAAACTTTCTCTCGCCAGCAGAGGAGCTGTTTTTTTGGTGTGTGTGTGTATGTGTGTGTATGTGTGTGACCAGCCCACTGTCTCAATTTCTATATTTTACAAATGTTTAAGGCATCGGATGAAGAATTCCCAGAAATCAGTGTATCAATTATAATACAAATAATAATAATAATAATAATAATAATAAGAAGAAGAAGAAGAAGAAGAAGAAAAAAAAGAAGAAGAACTAAAATTTTCCAAAATCTTCCTACGTTTTTTCTTAAATTTGTTCTTGAGAAAGGTCCACAAAAAAAATCATGATGCGTTCCTAGACTGCAGAATTGTTCTCACCTTTGTGCTCTTGAGTGTGTGTAAATTCTGTTCTTGCCTAAGAACAAATCCCAAATAAGAAAACATTGGTGAATGTCAGAATCTTTGTAAAAACTGCAAAAGTGGGTTTTAAGACAAAATTTCTTCTTAAGAACAGCTGGCAAATGAAACCCAATAATACTAATGATAATAATAATAATAATAATAATAATAATAATGTCTTGACTTTTAATACTTAATGTTCTAATTCAAGCACTAAACAGGTACAGATGCAGAAACACATACCGACAAAGGTACTGATGTTGTTTCTGATGTGTAAGCATGTTGGGCCATTTCTCTGTGTCTACTCCCTCTTATTTGTCAAACCATATAGATCTCAGGCCTAACAGCTCTGGAGCATATGCTGAAAGCAGATGTAGGTCTCTTCTGGTTATCCTCTGTGGATCTCTCTATCTATTTCTCACTGTCTTTCTTTCTTTCTCACACATCCACACACCCAACACACACCTCACTGTGTCAGGTGACGTAGGCTCAGCCACCAGTGGCTGATGAGCATGAGTGGGGTTGTGATGAGAGGTCAGCTCTTTGGAAAATGGCTCCAGCCTGACCTCCAATTATCCCTGGGTGTGAGCGTGCCTGAGCCTCAGCAGACTGGCCTTAACTCTGACAGCTCCCTCTGCAGCACTGCGCTTAAAGGAGCTCACAAGAACACTCCTCCTCAGCCACTCACAGCGGGCCTGTTCCCGTACACAGACTGAAGAAACACTGGATGAGAAAGAATTGGCCTTGTCTGTTGTAAAAGCTAACACTAATCAGGCGAATGTTGTTTTGGTTATCTTTAGTGTGCTGGCTTCTCAAACTGTCCGTCTAAACATTTATCTTCTCATCCATACTATGACATTGGCAGAGAGGAGGAACCATACTTCTGCTCAAGGAAATGCTCTTTTATTGAACAAAGCAAATAAGGCCACTGAAAAGCAGCCCAAATAGCAGGGAAGGTCACTTCCAGCCATACAGCTTCTCCCTGTGGTAGACACACAAACCCGCACTAACTAAACCGCAGCCCAACACAATAAAACACAGTCCACACATAAATCCATCTTAAACCAACGGTGACAATGTAAACAACAGCAACATTAAATTTCCTTTTAACAGAGTGGGGGGCAATATGTGCAGCACAGCTTTGCATACTATGCCCCTAAAACCCTCTCAGAAACACTGAGCAAGTGGGGGACACCACAGATTTAGGCTTTTTGTTCTCTCTCTCTCTCTTTCTCTGGCCAACATATTCAGCGCAGGTGGACTACAGCTTTATTAATGCCTAGGGGACACTTGAGTTCAAACCTCAATAAAGAATATTGCCACTCAAAATGTGTTTATGGCTGCGGTGGTGTGTGTGTGTGTGGAACTTAGTGAAGGTGCACAGTCAAGTAGTTTTCAATTCAGCCCATGCACAGCTATCTGCATCTCATTTTGATATTCTGTACAGCTAAGGCAGCCACACCAGTGCAAACAAAATGGAGCAGCAGTGCAGGAAATTGTAAATATATACTAACACACCATGGTCATCGTGAGAGAAGGGGACAATATTGAGACTTTTTCTTTACTGCGAATCATTTTCAGAATAAATACCATAATCCAGACCATACTACTACTGTGTCAGTGTCACTGCTGGGTCAAGAGCGGTCCACCGCCCAAGAAATGTCTGGTCAACAGCAGCCTTGTGGTTTGATTAATGATGAATGTGGTAGTAGGGGATTGATGAATTGCGCATGACAAAAGATGGACCTCTAACTATACATGAAGTGGACTTAAGGTAGATAGTCCTCAATAAATGGCCAGAGTGTAAGCACAGAGCCGGTGTTTGTAATAAAGAGGACAGTGAGAGTTTAATCTGTGAGAAAGAAACTCTAAAGCTGTAAAAATGTACAAAATGACTTGGTTGCATGCATACCCAGGACAATCTATGGAAATGTGAGGAAAATACAACTACGTTTTTCGAAAAGTGCCAACTGCCACTTTCTCTTATCAGTGCACTTCACTTGCTGAATATATTTACTTGAAGCTCCAGCAGTTACAGTGCTCATACATATTTCATGTCCCATTTGTCCTGCCATAGTTCCTTCCCTACAAGACACATGAGGTTAAGTTAGCACTTACTGTAGCATACGTATGAAAGCCTCTGACTCTTGAGTGGAAGATCATGACCCCAAGTCCTGCAGGGCAATGTGTGTCCTGACCCCCAGCAGGAGAGTACACCAGGTCATCAGTTAACGAGCACATCCAGGCTGTTTGGAGTGTTGCATAGAAGTAAAATATGACTGCAACTAATCATTATTTCAGTAATTGATTAACTTATCAACTATTATTCAATCCAACACTTAAAATTCTGTCTGTGTGGCAAACAGTTTCTTCTTATATGATGCAACAAAACTTGATGAAACATGTTGGTCATTCTGCAAGTGCGGTGGCACCACTGACCGTAACACCATTTTTTTACTATTACAATCTGATGTTTTCTAAAATATAGTCCATTGTCAGTTCCAAATAAAAATAAAAATAAAAAAATTAAAAAAATAAATAATTAAATACATTTAAAAATTGGCTATTTGGGCCAAATTTATCAGGAATAATAAAAATAATCTATGAACTGTGGACTTCAGTGGTGTACTAGAAATTTAAAAAGACTTACTCTGAGAAGTCTATATATATATATATATATATATTATATATATATATATATATATATATATATATAATTTTAACATAGTATGGAAAGAACGCAAGCATCAAAATTGTTAAACATGATACTTAAAAATAAAACTTTGTGTGCTGTGACATGCTGTTTTTATGCACAACATGATTAAAAATCACTAAAATCAAAAAAGAAAAAGATTAATTATTATAATTTTGGGGTTTGTTTAGGAATAAAACAAAATACACAGACAACAGCTTTGTGTTTTTCTTATATTAACCTTATTTTTACAGCTTCACTGTTGTGGGACACCATTTGCCACTGCAAAGCAAGAATGACCCCTAAGGATATATAAGCAGAGAAAAGCATTATAGAGTTATAAGGTTAACAACACATTTATATGTCATTTTTTTTCTAGAATTAACATTATCAACAAATTATTGACTTTTTTGATTCATCACTGCAGCCCTAGCATACATGTTGCATGCTGCAGCCACTGTCACTTTCCACAATCTCAATATCCCTCTTCCATTCATATTTTGTCTCTCTCTCACTTTTCATCAGTATGAGTTATTCATTCATCAATTTCTCATTTTGTACTCTGCCATTTGTTTTTGACCTTGCATCTTTGTTCCTCTGACATGATCCATAGTCTCTCTTATTATTGTGCCCTCTTCTCAGGTAGTCTGTCTAGTTTCTGTTGTGTCTGGCTGTGCATGCAGATCTTAAAGGCTTCAGCAGGCTCCCTTAGGGCCCTTCAAACCTCTCTCTCTGCAGTCTCTAGTCGCCCTGCGGTTTCTCTGACTGTTGAGCAATTTACATCATATGCATCTTACATACTCAACCCAAAAACCCTGCTGTGCTCTCTTTACACAGCTACACCATCCTCTCACAATACAGTACGACACGTCTTCATTGTCTGATTTCTCAGAAAGTCTTTGTGCATCCTAATGTTGCATTTACATTACAGCAGAGCAAAGCATTTGTCTTGTTTTACCTTTCTATGAATTCTGTGGAGACAGACGACAGTCTTGTGCGAAGAACTGTGGGAGCAGCAGGCAAAGAGAGTGATATAATGAATTTTGTGCAAATGAAGGTTCACCCGCTATCAGCCAATCAGATTGTTGAAATGTGGCTCAATGTGTTACATCATGTGGCACATCCACTGTCATTTATTGAGCTATATGCTGAAGTCAGCATTGAGAACATGGAGGAGAAACTAGCAGGGGACAGTTACAATGGTTGGAAAAAGGAGGAAATCAAAATGCATATGGACAATCAGTGGGTCATTATGACATTTGTTAAAATGTTTAAAAAAAGTAAGTAAAGTAAGTAAAGTAAAAGTCCTGCTGCACTTTTTCATTAGGCTACTGTTATACAGTATTATAATGATATATAAATATATGATATATTGTTAGTAATGATGTCAAACTATTAAAATAATTAATCTTAATTGATCAAATTATTTTGTGTAGTTAATCACAATTAATATTATTTATCAACTCAAATTTGCCCCTAAAGAAAGATTGTTTCCATTTAAAAGGCAGTGCATTCTGGTATAGTTACATGAGTGGACGAAACAATCTGCATCAGAATGTGCATTATATCTCTACAGTTTGAAGACACCTGCTTTGTCCCTTTGCTGCTGTAATAGCCTCTACTCTTCTGTGAAGGCTTTGCACAATATGTTAGAACATTGCTGGAAAGATCTGATTGCATTCAGCCACAAGATCATTAGTGAAATCAGGTACTCATGATGGATGATTAGTTCTGGATCCCAAATGCCACTCCAACTCATCCCAGAGGTATTGGATGGAGCTCTATCACTCCAGAGAACACAGTCCACTGCTCCAAAGCCCAGTGCATAGGAAGGCATTGAAAAATGGAAGGCCTTTATCTCTCTCTAGCCAGTGCTTAGCATTGGGCATGGTGACCTTAGGCTCATGCACAGTTGCTCCAGAGTGCCCCATGCCATTGGCAGAGGTTTTCTATGGAGATTATACAAGCTGTGTGCATGCAATTGAACACTGTGTGTTAGCAGTGGGTGCATCTTAATGTAGCTGAACTCACCTATTAGAAGGAGTGTTTGGATTCTTTGTCCAGTGAAAGTAACAGTGTTCTAACCAATAACTGTATGTATGATATATCTACATTCAATGGTTCCAACTCCTATGAAACTGTAGCCCTGTTCTCACTCTTGTTCATACACCTGACAGATTTTTGTTGCAATAGAGATTCTGAAGCGGAACTGTCGGCTTTCCACTTTGCTCATTAATTATCAATGTCTCTCAAGAGCACTGTCCAGCATTGTCTGTCAAAGGTGCCAAAGATATTACTTTAAAAGCTGTTTATTTGAACAAGATGCCCACAATCATGAATTCTATAATATAAACATGGAGTGTGTGAGCTGTGCTTTAGCATGGGCTACCGTGGATGGTTCAACTGATCAAACTAGGAAAAAGTTTTAAAAATTATTGCCGTTCATAATTTAACAACCTGCATTTTACCAGGGCAAATGACCAGCCTGAACACTTTTACTTAGGACAGCTAAATTTGCTTAATTTTTACCAACATTCCCCCAGGATGGTAGACAGTTGGCTAGGGAAGTGATTTGCTATACTGTAACATAAATACAGCCATTCTGTTTCACAAATAAAAACAAACATCGAGTGTGATCCAGAAGATGATCCACACACCACTCGCTCACTAATACCAATGCACCTGAGTGTTAGAGGAATGAAGCTCTATGTACTTGCACTCTGTGACAGAACCAGTCCATGATGACTCCATGATCACCGAGAAACATGAGTATGCCATTTGTGATAGAGTATATCATTTGAGAGCCAACGTTCAGAGACAGCTTCATGAAATATGGATGCCACTGGCACTGAGCGCCTCTCTTAGCTTTTTTGAGTAAAGCCGTGAGAAGTAGCAGGGAGGAGGAGGAGGAGACAAGCAGGGAGAGTAAGATTAATAGAGACTCTGGAGATTAGCATGGCATTAGGCTGTGGGTCCCTAATTGCTACATGTTTGGCTAAAACGTCCTGCATGAGATGATGAATTCACATATGCATTATGCTAGAATGATTCCCCTGGACAGCCAAGGTGTGTTGTCGGTTTTGTAGGTTTGATTATGTCCACGTAACAAATGAATGTCATTTAAGTCACGTGCAGTTGCTGAGTTATGAAATATATAATGCAAAAAGAAGAAAGAAATCCTTCCACCATATGTAAAACAGCTGAAACAAGAAAGGATATGTAAAGCAATGCATAATGTGTATATACTTATTTAAACCCTGGGAATATGTGTAGAAAATTCTTATTATACCAGTCTGTATAGGAATGTCAGTCTGCTTGTCAGCCATGTTTGCAGTTATTTCCATCCATACAAGACGCCTATCTCTTTGAAAGGGGAGAGACCACAATACTCAAAAATGAAGGTCAAATTATTGTACAAACAACATAATTTGAAATCACCAGTAACATCTGACAAAAGCATTATGAGCGATTTGTAGTGTTTGGCTCAGTAATGCACAAAAAACATGATTTTTCCAGTTTTGTTGACCGGTTTCCTCATTTATAACGTCTCTGGTTGCATACAGATAATACATCTGGGTGTTAGTATAAAAGTATGACCCCATATTCTTACCAGAGGTGGAAAGTAACAATTATTTGAGTACATGTTTTCCTTTCCTGTTTTGAGCAGGATTTAATCACAGTAGTTTTACTTTTACTTTATTTCTTTTCCAATGAAGCATTTTTACTTTGCTATATTAATTGAAAAAATGAACACAGAGTGAAAACAGATTGTTGTCAAAACAATTAGAAAAAAAGCCAGGTTAAATGTAAAAGATTCAGTTCTAAAAGCCAAAGTACAGCAGTTCCAAGTTCCATAAACACTATGTTCAGCCCTGATATGTTCAGAGATACTAAGTTAAGTAACCCTTATTAGTTCCACAACAGGGGAAATTTCACCTCCGCGTTTAACCCATCCATGCAGTGAAACACTGCATACACACTAGTGAATGCACACACACTAGGGAGCAGTGAGCACACTTGCCCGGAGCGGTGGGCAGCCCTATGCACGGCACCTGGGGAGCAGTTGGTGGTTAGGTGCCTTGCTCAAGGGCACTTCAGTCATGTACTGTCATCTTAGGGGATTAAACCAGCAACCTTCCGGTCACAGGGCTGGTTCCCTAACCTCCAGCCCATGATTCAAGTTTAGTGTTACTGTTTACTGTTGTGTAGTGTAGTGTTTACTGTTACAAGGAACGTACTTTGACCAATGTTGTCCAATTTTCACCTTCATTTATTTTCAAACAAAGAAATTAATGATAACAGCAATATTATGAGTGAGATTTCTCCTTTTTACTAATCAGCTTCCACCCTGAGGAAGCATACAAGCAGTTAGCTGGCTAGCTAATCTCAGCTGAACTGAGTACTGTGTTCTTTTGCTCTTTTCAGCAAGTATGATAGCTATTTATTAAACTTAAAAACTGTTACATATGTTTTATTGTAAACATGTGTTGGCTATCTAATTAAACTAATGCAAGCTAATGATGAGCAAGGTGAGCTAAAGAGCAGTAGCGCTGTAACTAATTTATTTTATTTTTTCAGTTATTTGAGGAATCTATGAATTATTTTGACTCACTGGTTCTGTAACAAATTATGCATAAACTTTTATTCCAAATCACTTCGTTGGAAACAGATGAACTAGGAAGCCTTACAATAAACCCTGTGACGTACACAGCATGCAGAAAGATAAATAATATGCACTAGCAGAGCATACAGTGATCAGTCCTCAAAACTTATTTCCAAAGATATAGCGATGTCGGCTCAATATTTTAAGATAGTGGTTGTTGATATACAAAAAAATAATTATTTGAGTGCATCTTTTCACATCTTATCTAGTCTTACTTGAGTAATTTCCTTTCCTAATAGTTCTCCTCAAGGAAATTATCACTACTCTAACAGTACTCTTACTAGAGGTAGAAAGTTTCAGTACTCTGCCCACCCCCGGCCCTGATACTGTATAATAATGAACCTGCGTGTGCATATGCATGTGCATGTACATGTGCATGGCTGATTGTGTGACAGAGCAGAGGAGATGGCAGGCAGAGGGGTGACAGGCTGTGTTTGGAAAGAAACTGTGTTCACAGGCCGATGTGGTAGGAAGAGTTTGTTCTTCTCACTTTTAATTAGGCCTGACAGGAATTAAGAGCAGTTGTGAGGGAGCTAATGAGAGCGGGGAGGAGTGAACAGTGTCAGCAAAGCTTTTAGGCTGCATCTCTGCCCTTATAAAGTGCTTCCATTCAAACTGAATCCGTACTCTCAGCCCCTTCGTTAGTTAGCTGCTTCCTTATTAAGACTTAGTTTCTCACACTCTGTCAGACACACATGCAAACAAACTTGCACTTTTGCTCTCTCGTGCACATTTTTTGGTACGGTGTGTTTGCTGAGTCATTCTGACTCAAAAACAAGTACCCTTCTACACAGTGTGCTCCAAACAAGATGCTGTTGATCGCACATGTTCAAAATGCAAGACAAAGCTTTCAGCATTACTTTCCTCAATCTGCTGTCTATGGACTTTTATTCATAAAGTGGCCAGTGACTGCAGCAAAGCTGCTGTGCCATTGAACATTGGGGTAGAGGGTAGCTGACAAATTGCGCAGCAAAAGATGGGCTACAGTAATGAAATCCAAAACTTTCCATCAAAGTTTATCACTCCATAAAGAGATATATTAGGGGTGTCCACACTGGTATCAGGCATATTTTAGTGAATTGGTATTGGCTATACTAAGCCTAAACCAGTGCTTATGTTTTATTATATAGAGAATGATTTTTGTTATATTTCTGAATTGATTAAAGTGGTCTAAATGCCTGAAACTATTTTATAGTGGAAAATGAAGACATGCATTGCTTTCATTCGCAATGCTAGTGTTTTGAAATGCAGCTATTGTGTGCAGCTATTATGCTTTGTGTCTATTGAGTTTACAGATCAAGGTAGAGGGGGACCTATTCCATAGAATTTTTCAGGGGTCCAGAAATAGCATTGTGCAGGCCTAGGTGTAGCCAATAAACTAGGAACTTGCTGTAGCACTGTATAAATGTATAATACCAGACTGTAGAACATCTGCTGTCTTGTACAATTTGTCAGCCACAATGTACCCAATTAATCATTCAAGGCTACTGGTGAAGAGGAATTTGACTGTTTTTTATTTATTTATTTATTTATCTTCTTTTTTTTTGTTTAATTCAATTATTGTTTTGCAAAAAGTTCATTCAGAGTAAGTTGCCATGTAATGGTGCCTTGCAGAGAAAGCTACCAACTTTGATTTCTTCACAAGGCTGATGATAGGAACCAAGGTTGTGATGTCTACAGTGCAAAAATAGCCATTTTATTTTTCTATCAGAAACCAATCATTTCTTGTAATAACTTCCTGTAATTAAATGCTTTGGACATCTAGTTCCCATCATCACATCTGTGAACAATTCTGAGTTGGTAAGTTTCTCTAAAATTGAACTTTTCACATAAGACCACTCCAAATAACTTTGGTTAAATCTTAATGATTTAACTATCCCAAATTTTTTGAAAAAATGGTGAAATTGCCCTTTTACCAGTTATTGTTTGTGTTGGACCATTATTAATACAGTATGGTGGTGTGTGTGGTGCTGGTACAAGTGAATCAGACACTGTGTGTTGCAGGGTTTTTACAGATGTCAGTATTACTGCTTTGAGTTAAGAGTGGTCCACTACCCAAAAATATCTGGCCAAGAGCACTTCTGTTGTTACAAAATGACCACTAATGAACCACTAGATGATGACTAATACAAATTGTGCATGCCAAACCGATCGGCTACAGGTATACGTATGAAATAAATATTTCTAATAAAGTGGCCAGTGAGGGATAAGATGTATTTGGTCACACAGTATGTTTTAATCCTGAATCTTGCTTGCTCCTGGCTACAAGGTGAGTCTGTTGATGATATGTGTAGTGCTTGACAAAAATCAATATACAGGATTCAGACGGCACTGTGGAAGTGTCATAACTCATGCTATCCCTTTGTGCAGCCATGATTACAAGTGTTTTTTTTATTTTTTTATTTAACACATCAGTCAAGTCACGACAAGCATCACATCAGCACTGCACTGTGTGACCAAAATCTGTACTTGCATCCAGTTGAATTACAACTAAACCATCAAAACAAAACAAGGAATCTAGAGAACATACATGTATTTTTGAATAAAGATAACATTGCTCTCTTGTGACAAAATCTTATATCTCCAAAATGGTCATTTTTATGGCCTACATTTATGAAGACCTACAGGCACCATCAGGCTGCTTTTGTCAATGCTGATGTCAAGATGACATAAACACCTAGTGTTGGGTGACTTTGATTTGTTCTGATATTGGGTTGTCATGACACTTTTTTGGGTGAAATGACATAGCATGTTATAACAACTGACTTGCAGCTTAGTGTACATCAGTTTTTATTTATCAGTAGCCAGTTCATGTCGAACCATTTTTGCATTTTTCCATTTGTATCCTACACTGACTCTTTCAGAAGATGAGTACAAGACCGAGCACAAAGAAACCAAAAACCTACCTCTTCCATGCAGAGTGGGAGGGCTATTTTTTACAATATCAAACTCCAAATGCTCTTGCTTGATTTGCCAAGTAGCTATTGCACTTCCAAAGAAGGGGAACATCGAGAGGCATTTATGAACTATACACAGCAACTACGACGATGAATTCCTAGCTAAAAGTGAACTCAAAAACAAAAATATTGTCCAGACTACACAAACCTGGCTGACACCATTCAGTGCAAATCATCAGAATAAGGTTAGTGTGATTTTTCAGCCGATGATGCTGAATATTAATGTAGGCCACTAAAGTGCAATAAAAAAGTCTCAAAGCTTTTAAAAAGGATGAGACCAGCCTTTTTTTGTGATTTTCCACTGGAAAAAGTAGATCTCAGGCCACAGAAGTATGGACACCCCGTTTTATTTGTTTAACCAGCCTGACTTGGCTAGTTATGTCATATTATCAGCATTATGTCACTGACACATACTGAGCTACAAAGTCTGTTATTTTATCGCAGAAAGTGTCATGACAACTTAATGTCTGAAAAATAAATCATGTCATCTGCCATAGATGTTATGTCAACCTGACATAAAAGCAGCCAAATGCAAGCTTCATAATACATGACAACTATTGGAATGAGTTGGAATAAATATTTATGTAGGTCCATATCAGTTGTCATAACAGGGCTTAGGTAGGGGTCATGTAGCTTTACGAACACTGTCCTACAGTAAAGTGTTACCAAAAAACCTAACTTTGAATAGAAGTAAATGGAACAAAATCTTTTCCAAGTAATTTTGGAGTTTTTCTATTCCTCCATTCACCCCACCATGACCCAGAAGGATAAGCGGTTTAGATGATGTGTGTGTGTGTGTGTGTGTGTGTGTGTGTGTGTGTGTGTGTGTGTGTGTGTGTATTCCTCCATTCTTGATGAGATTTTAGTGCAATGTAAAGGGCGGTCAGCATGCTCAAATTCTGTAAAAAAAGAAAAAAAAACAAAACAACATAAATGTAGTTCTGACAGTGACTATACTTTCAAACACAAACTTTAACCAAGCAAATACTCTTAGATCTATAATCTTCCCAGGAGTGAAGTGAATCATGTGATTTAGTGATTGATTGTTTATACCTGTCATCACCTTTTACTGCTAAATAATGTTTACTTTAAGGGCACCATCTCAGAGCCATGTGTTTGAATGAACATTAGTAGGTTCGCTATCCCTTCCAGAACACACAAGCTATATATACAGTCTGTGTTTGTGTGTGCACATGGACTATAGCTGTAAATCCTTGCTTTCCACTGTGAGTTTACTTGATGCTTCAGCCTCCTGAATCTCCTTTCATCTCTGCCTGGCCATATGCCAGCCCAGCACCGGGTCATGAGCACACCTCACTCACTGGCATTATTGCATACATCAGTACTGCAGCTTTGCTGGGAGGACGGGGCAGGTTCTTCATCTCTTATTACTCTCATCCTTCTATTACTAAACAAAGGAGGAATCCTATTGGATGGCCAAGCTCAGACTTGCCTCTCCTCTCCCCTCCTGTCTCTTATGGCTTCTCACGCCATGTCTTTCCCCTTCCTCTCCTATCCGCTTTCTCCTCACTGTTGCTAGGAGAACTCACAACTATACCTCTTTGTGTCATATGGCATATTAATGACTCTGGTGCAGCAGCCCATCATTCTTTTGCAACTCATTCTTTCTTTCATACTGTAAGTTCAGGCCGATTTGCAAAATATACTAGTATTGAAGATATGTTGTGAAATATTGTGATTGAAATATGCCTTGTGGTATATTAATAATGTTAATAAAATGAATTAAATGCACTGGTGAACACAGTTCATGATAAGCCTACAATATATTTTTACCCCAAAAATAATTTGTTACGTATTTTGACCAAAATAGTTCACTTTTATTGGATTATATGACCACTTTAGTTGATTAAAATCCCCAGCTGGAACTGTGATTGGTTGCACACCGTGAAAAATTATGTAATTCGTTAAAGGGCTCATTTGCATATGGTGCCCATCTGCAGTATCAGTATTGCAATGGCTAGAATTGTGATAACAATTAATAAACGATCTATTGTGCAGCCCTACCTAAGTCTTGCTCTCACTATTCTGCTTCCTTACCCATTCATGGCCATTTCTAAGAGGTGTGAGAGGGATGTGTGCAGACATCCAAGGCCCCATGGAGTGAGAACGAGAATAACTGATGCTTCTGTTGGAGAGTGCTGCAACGATCTTTGTCCCTCTGCTGGAACTCATCTCCAGGGTGTCAGAGAGATGTCTGAGTGACATGCCCTCCACTGTTGTTGTAATGTACCACACTGTTGTCTATGACGACCAACTAGATGTTGCAGATGCCAGGCTGCCTCCTACATCTGCTCATCAAAGCAGCTAAAGACTTGTAAGCCACTGATCATGTAACAAGTGAAGGGAACTATAATAAAGTGCTGTGCTCCAAGAACATCTTCCTGTGCTAATGGAAAATATGACGACACTCGACCCGTTAAACCTAACAGTAAGTGTGGTGGAGTAGTAGTGTTCCTTCATGTTTGAGTGATGAAAGAATAATGTAACAAATGGAGACCAGGCAAGGACGTAGATGCAAGCGCTCAAGGTGATTTTTACAGACAACAAAGCAAGGAATATATATCTTTCCTTTGGAGATACAAGGTTAAATATACATACACACACACACACACACACACACATATATATATATATATATGCTTTACCTCAGGAAGGGGTTGTTGATTAGTTCATTATTTGCAACAGATGGGATGGAGACAGGAGAAACCTCAACCAGGACCAGGATCAAGAACCACTTATGTAAAACAAACAATAGAAGTCACTAACATAAAGGCGAGACAATGCAAAGAGTGTGGGCGTAGAGTGAGTTAAACCCTAAAATTTGTTATTGTCAACATAGTGAAGAAAATGGTTTAATTCAATATTATTTCTCACCAAAACCGTTTGAAATAGGTGAGGATGCCTGCAGATTCTAAACTTTCAAACGGTTGTCACATTTGTGTTTGTAAGTAGAACAGTTGTAATGTTTCCCATGTTTTTTGTTATTCCTTGACATTAAAACAAACTAAAAAAGTCAGAAATACAGAATCTGTCAATGTATAATGTTAATGTAGCTCATTGCATAACTCACTATGTAATTATATACTTACATTTGAATAATATAGCAAAAAGAAAGTAATAACTTTGACTTGTAGTGATGCATTTATATCATGATGGCAGACGGACAACATCAAACTGGATGTTCCTTGCCCTTCAGTTTTTCAGCAGGGTGTACCACACACACATTCACATGTGTTAGATAGCATAGTGCATAACACAACATAGTGCATCATAATCTACAAGTGTGGTAGTATTCTGAAGAGGTGGGGCAAGTTGGAGCACAGAAATGAGCAGGTGCTACTAAATATTAAAGAGTAGATTTGGCAAACAATGTATTTTGTACCTCTGGATAACTTGGAATAGATGCAGTGAGTAGAAATGCTTATTCCTGTAAGAAACATATAGCTTTGGTGCTAAACTTTAGCCATTTTCAAGAATCTTGAATGTGCTGACAGAGGAATGTCTTAGGTTACCTAAAGTATTTTTACAACTGTGGTGCCCTACTGCAGCTCAGAGAACTGTGGCATGTCATTCCGGTAGCAGCTTATTCTATTTGGGAAAGTGATTAATGTCCTTGCTTTCAGTCCAAGGGGTCATGAGCTTCAGGCAAAGAGAGAATGGCCATTTCACGCTAATGATGTCACGACTGCCATGGGGTTAGCTCAGTCCTCCTGTAAACAGCCATTACCATGTGCTGGAGATTTGCTAACTGAGTTTTAATTAATGAGGACAGTGAGGAGTCAGGTCAAGCCATGGCATTTTCCTCCATCAAAGCCCACCAACGAGGGCACTTCTCTCCTCTGCACTAATTAACTCTTATGAACAGATTTTTCCACTTCCATCACTCTTGGTTTATTATATTTTCTGAAATCTGTAATGTCAGGTATGCAGCCATTACCAGCATTTTCTGCCTTGGCCGAGTTTACTTGCTATGCTGTGATGTTTACTTTGGGTGCTGACTCAACAGTTGCTTGTTTTCTTCAACTTGAGTGCCTCTTAAGGTGCAGGGATTTCAAACTCAAGTCATTTGTTGGCTCACAAACATACAGTTGAAAACTGGACAAACATACATAACTTGGAAAGTTTTGCAAGTCTTTCCAAACTCTCAGTTGTCACTCAAACTGCATTCTCCTCATTATATATTAAATCTATTGATGGATGAATAGGAGAGATTTCTCTTTTTCATTTAGTTACTTTCCAACAGTCTGATTCTGTGTAGCTGGACATGTTGCAGACCACGGCTTGGATATTGAAGAAACAATGGGTTTTTTAAAGGTGCGCTTGTAAAAATAAAGGTTCCTAAATGTTTCATGACTTGAAACTATAGGATTCTAGGAAAATCTTTCATTTGAACAAAACATTATGTGAAGGCTCATTACTTGCATGTCATTTACAACAATAATTCTTTAAAGAACCATCCATTGAAAGGTTTTTCAGGGAACCAAAAGTGGTTCTTACATTGCATTACTCTATGTATTTAGTGTGGCCCTTTGTATCTGGTCACCTCAGCCTTTCTCTGGTCTCTCGGCTGAGGGTCTGAGGCAAGATGGCCCTGAGGGAGATAATTTTTTCCGAGTGTCCACCTTGCTGTGCTTATCAGCCCTATTGATGAGGCTCTGAGTCTCCTAGCCTATACCCTGCTAGCATCCAACAAGCAGTGCGGGTACAGTCAATAACAGCAGGATCCTTTCCGAGAGAGCTCAAGAGCCTTGTGCCAATATCTTCCCTGAGGAGACTGGGAGAAAACCCAAAGCTTTTGTAGAAATTATGATTTCACAGAACAGAGTTGTATGTGCCAAGTAATTTGTGGACTTTGAAGCTAAACTTCAATTAAGGGACCAGGAGAAGTTGTTTGTGTAGAGCTTTGGAGCTTGTTTTTAACACCATGGCACCTCTTCCTGGGGATCAGTAATCTCTGATTACAGTCAGTAAAGTTAGCAGTGCATGTTTGCAGCTGCACTGTGAA
This sequence comes from Colossoma macropomum, assembly GCF_904425465.1. Taxonomy (NCBI): domain Eukaryota; kingdom Metazoa; phylum Chordata; class Actinopteri; order Characiformes; family Serrasalmidae; genus Colossoma; species Colossoma macropomum. The sequence continues at coordinate 19,579,440 of NW_023494787.1, read as the reverse complement.
GCTCCCATTCCCCCACATTAGAAGCCGTTGTGGGAGCTATTAGTGAGTGTGCAGAAGCTTTCTATATTGTCATGCATGCTTAAAAATAAGCGTGCCAGAAAGCGTCCTTGGGAGTGAAAGAAGTACCATTTTTGGTTCCCTAAAGCGTCTTTCAGTGAATATATTCTGTAGCCTCTTTCTACAGGCCCCCTAGTGGCCTTTCTGCCAGTGGAATGGAAACCGGCTCAAATATTTTAAATTCATCTACAGAAACAATTGCAAAACATAGAGACTGTAGGAAAAATGTAAAGAAAAACAGAAGGCAGATCCTGTATTCTATTCAAAACAGTACAAAGACAAGATATTTAATATGTAATTCACTTTTTGGTGCCTCCAACATATTCCAACAAAGTGGGGACAAGGGTATGTTAACCACTGTGCTACATTACCTTTTAACATGTTGAGTAATCATCTGGAAACTGAACACACCAATTGTTGTAGTTGTGAAAGTGGATTTTTTTTCACATTCCTGCTTGATATAACACTTTAGCTGCTCAATAGTCTGGGGTCTCTGTTGTCATATATTGTGCTTCTTAATATGCCACTCGTTTTCAATGGGAGGCAGGCCTGGACTGCTGGCAGTCTAGCACCTGCACTCTTATATGAAACTATGCTGTTGTAACAAGTACGGAATGTGACCTGGCATTGTTTTGCTGTAACAAGCAGGGACATGTTTGAAAAAGACGTTGTCTAGATGGCATATGAGCATATGTTGCTCCGAAATGCATCTGCACTCCTTATCATTAGTGGTGCTTTGTTGATGCAGCGACAAATTGTGTTTACTGACAAAGGTTTTCCGAACTATTCTTAAGCCCATGTGGTTATATTCATTACAGATGCATGCTGGATTCTCATTCTCAGTCTGAGGAATTGAAGGTCAAGAATGTTAAATACTGGTTTTCAGACTTGCTCTTTACACGCAGAAATTTCTCTGGATCTTGTCTTAATAATTTAATTATCATTTAAAAATGTTATGGACTGTATTATAAGTATCTGGTCTTTCTGCTGTTTTCAATTAACCTTTTAACTGTCACCTCATACTTTGGACTATAGTCATGATCTTGGTCTCATTTCAAAGGTAACACTCTCAAGTTTTCTTCCAAGAATAATCGACACAGAGTAACAGAAGCAAGAATGGAGTTTATTTCTGCCTGAGTCATAGATCTCCACACTGATTTCAAGACCATATGTTTTGGATTAAGATGTCTCTGTGGATAGCGGCAAAGCTTTGAAGTTAAGGAACCCACATTTGCTAGCATTTGCTCTTTCGGTGCTGATGTTGCAAATAAGACAATCATTACTGTTGTGAATAATGGTTCATAAAATGGTCTGTGGAAATTGGATCCTGCAATTTCAAGCTTTTGAACGATTTATTTCATCACCATATTGAGGGACAATTTCATGCATGAAAATGCATAAAAAACAAGCGAATGCATCAACAGAAATATGCTAAAACTGGTACAGTGATCTAGAAAAGGTTAAATACCTGTAAAAGACAACTTACAAATTACTGTTTTAATGTGCATGTTACTCACTGTCCCATATCTTCCTAACTATCAGATTAAATAAGACACTGTTGGGTCTCTGTATATGAAATGTTATGACTTATGTGTTGAGCTGCTAGTAAGCAATGAGGGAGGAAAGGGGAGGCATAAGAACCTACTGCTGTGAAAACAAATTCATTTCTACAAAGATGGCTGCTATGAGATAAAACAGACAGCACAACTGCACCTTTCTTTTTTGTGGATTTTTACCCAACTTTCTTCCCACTTTAGTCATAACCAATTCCACCCACTAGTTAGGCCATCCCCAATCACATGATACCAGCAGTGCTAGGAGGGCGAGGGTTAGCACAGGCTTCCTTCAAGCCACTGCATATTTTCCAACTGCTGCTAACACAACATCATTGGACAGCTGAACGCGCTCTGAGGAAAGCAGTAACTGCCAATTCTGGTATGTCAGATAACAGACATCTGAGCTGACTAGCATTGCACTGAGTGATGGGGGAGACAGGGTTGCCATCTTACCCACCCAGAGCACCAATTATTCTTTCTTGGACTACCGGCCACGGATGGGCAACTGCAGCGTTCTTGATATAAAAAAAATGCATTTAAACACAATAAAAACACTTATGAGTGCTAACTTGCTTGCTCACCTATGAAGATGAATATCTAGTTCACTTCCAGTTTTGTAAACAATAGAAACCAAGAAAAACATGCATGGTTCAGTTGCAGGACCTCAGTTGCATTTTACATCTACTGTGAAAAAAAGGCATAAAGAATTGATTTTGTAAACAAGATGTGCGAGCATGGAAAAAAAACCCTTTTAAAGTTTAAAGAACCTCCAGAGACTGTGAAGGTTCTGGACTAAATAAAGGTTTTCCCGGAACTGTGCTTCCCAGCAATGAAACAATAAGGAACCTGTATTTTGAAGATTGTAGGTCACAGCTACAGTGACTCAGTCAGCATACCCTCGCTTATACTAGCAGGACTGAAGAATATCATCTGGTCTGGTCTTCTTATAAAGTGCCAACGCCAGACCATGCAATTAATTGCTGAAAGAACAAATGTGGTTATGGATTAAACCCTGAATTCTTTGGCAGTCTTGTTGAGTGTTGGAGTATTTGACAATGTTCTCTGTTTGCTTACACTGAAATGTCATTAAGTACACCTGATTTTATCCCTGTGTGCTTCTCCAGCTCTGACTTAGAAGCAAGAGACCAGGCTTTCTAAGTGACTGCTTACAGTAAATAGCTCTGAAATATTTAATCAGGCAATCCATTCCGAGGCACCTTAATCTGTAATTAGCCCCACAAACATATGCAAATATACAAATCAGAGAGTAGCAGGCTGGGCGGCTCTCAGCTGAGCATGACGGATTTTCAGGCAGCACACCCTCTATGTAGCAGGGGACAGATGCAGCAGGGTGAACAGGCACGCTAGTAGGGTTTAGATAAATAAACTTTCCTATCGCTTCTCAGTAATTACCTATTAATTGAAAACAAGGGCTGTTGCAGGTGATGTTGGATTTTGGTGGCAAGTTTCCAGCATAGCTTAAAAACAAAAGAAGCTTTTCTGGATGTTGGCTAATGTTCCATAAGCCCCCTTAAATTAATGCCACATGTCAGCTTTTTCTCTTTTCATTGTTTCTTTTAGGGCTTAGCTGAGCCGTTGGTAGACCACTTTTGCTGTAAAGCTTGCGTTTCATTTGTTCAGAGAAATTTATGAAGTTTTCGTTCCGATAACAGGACTGTTTTACTTGATTTTTACTATTATTGTTTTATTTTCATTATTTCATTTACACATTGTCAATCCCTTTTCCCTGTATCAACTTGGCAACATTGTAAATGAGATTCTTTCTCAATATTCTCAGAGGTTAAATAAAGGTTGATTGATTGATTGATTGATTGATTGATTGTCTTTTCAAGGCTCTTACCAAGGAGACAATGCCTGCTTTAACAAAATGCAATTTAATGAAACATTCACACTGTCCATGACCCTAAAATAACCTGGACAGAGACGGCTCCACTGATAGCCCCTCCATCTCCGAGTCTATTCTAGACTTCACATGAAAAATTAGACAGGTTGAGGAAATGCTGCGAGATGAGATGTAATTTTCTGCTCCTTTTGAGTCAACCCATTAACCCCTTTCTCTGAGGTGAGCCAAAGCTCTCAGCAGCTTTGAGCCTCTGTGTCAGGTTTCCAGTATCCCTCAGACATCTGCCACTAATGCACACACAATCAATTCGTCCAGTAACCACCCAGCCCTGACTGCCCATCAAGCTACAAAAGACTAGGACTCCAGGCTTTGGAGTAATGTCAAACCAAATATTTGACAGAAGCTTCTGATAAGTAACTGCTGCTAATAGCTTCTTTTCTGCCTTTGTCCTGCACACATACACACAGAGCAACTCAGTCTGGTGATGAATGAAGTCATTTACATCTAATCTTTGAACTGATATGTAGTTTTGTCTGTCTGGTGTTCTAAAATGCAACTCGCGACTCTGAGATTTGATTTCTGCCGCAGGGCTGCAAGTGGATAACTCGTTTTGGGAGCAAATTCCACGTGCCGTTTTGCATTCCTGTCTCCGCCTTGAAATTGAATTCTGGAGAAGAAATGCAGAGATTTCTGTCCGAGCGTGCTGCGCAGGGCAGCAGTGTATTCAGTGCAGGAAGAGAAATTAATAAATCGCAGCTTTGACGTTCCTCGAATTGCCTGCTTGCGACTCAGAAGCTTCGGGAGGCAATTTTGACAGCAGAGGAACACAGAGCACAAGGAATTACATTTCAATTCTTTTGGCATTTTTTTCTTTACTTTTTGCAACCTCTGTCCTCCCATTCTGCTCCTTTTTGTAGTCGTCCTGGAAGGAAGAATGCAGAGCAGGAAATTTAGAGAAATTACAGCAAGAGAAAGGACAGGGTGATTCAGCTGCTTTGAGCTGTGACAGAACTCTTGATGAAGGAAAGCAGGTCAAGGAGAGAGAGAGAGAGAGAGAGAGAGAGAGAGAGAGAGAGAGAGAGAGAGAGAGAGAGAGAGAGGACAGAAATAGAGAGATAGAGGAAAAAGAAGGACAGAAGAAACAAAAGAGAAAAACAAATGAGAGAGAGAAAGAGAGAGAGAGAGCACAGAAATAGAGATAGAGACAAAAGGACAGAAGAAAAAAGAGAAAAACAAATGAGAGAGAGATAGAGCACAGAAATAGAGAGATAGAGACAAAAGAAGGACAGAAGAAACAAAAGAGAAAAACAAATGAGACAGAGAGAGAGAGAGAGAGAGAGAGAGAGAGAAAGTCTTTTCCCTTGGTCGTGGAGGAGAGAGAACAGAGAAAGAAGAAGAGAAAGAAAAAAGAAAATGAGATGTGTATATTAAAATCTCTCTCTCTCTCTCTCTCTCTCTCTCTCTCTCTCTCACGTGCATGCATACATAATAGTTCCTGAAGTCTGCAGCTGTATATGCTGTCTACACTGCACATTTAAGCATGGCTGAATGTTTCACACCACTACACAGATCCACCACACATACACATGCACACACACACACACACACACACACACACACACACACACACAGAATTTACATAGCTCTGAACACACGCTCACAGAGCAGCTATACAAATATGAGATTAACCCAGAATCCTTCTGCTTTGTGTAAAGGTGTTCTCACACACACATTTGCGTTTACAATAAAAGATACTTTGCTGGAATTGAGCGCTGAAGTGACTTTGATTTGTAGAAATCACAGTGTAGTTCAGTCCACATGCATGAAGCCACTCATTCAGTCCCAAACTCTGATTTCTCTCTCTCTTTCTCCACTTCTGCCTCATTGTGCTGGGTGGTTTTAGCTGGACTGAGGAGGTTTTCCTCTGTGTGTGTAGTGTGTGTGGGTTTTTTGGGCTTGTGGATACTATAGGAAATGAGGATGAGAGGACAGAGGACTGAAGCAAAAGTATCCACTATCCCTGACCGCATGTAAAAGAACTCAGCAGCGGCAGATTCTTCTCTTTCTGTCTCTCTGCTGCTTCGACTTGACTGGCACTCAATTCAGTTCAGTCCAATTCAGCAAACTTTACCGGCATCACCATTTACACTGTTGCCAATGCATCATTGAAACAACAGAAAATGGACAGAACAGAAAACAACAACAGAAAAGCACCACTTTCAGTCTCAGTTCGGGTTTATTGGCAAGTCCAGTAAGGGGTACACCCGTCATGCATTTAGAATGAAATATTGTTAACTGGATTTTTTAAAATCAGATTTCTTAAGTGCTTTTAAGTGTGTTAAACAAATTATTGCCAAAATCAGATTTTCTGTAGGTATGAGATTATCTCACTGTCAAAAAGTTCAGCTCCATCTGAACATTGCAGCTGCACTGCTGTAATAGTGTCCTCTCTTTTATGGAGACAAGAGTTCTTCTATTGATCTGTTTCTATGGTCAGGTTGTGCTGACTAGGTCCTGACACATAACAGCACTAACATTTTCTCATTGAATTAAGTGCAGACGTTTTGAACTAGCCTACATACTTGGGTAAAAGTATTGTCCCTTGTGAAAGAAAAATGCATTTAAGTGTACTTTTCCAAAGTGTATTTAATATGAAAACTACATATTTTTAATGTTTACACTTCTTAAATATACTTTAATTCACACTAAATGTATTAGTTCAGAACAACTTGAATTGTAAATAAGCTATGATTAAACGAATACTAAATCCATTTTGTTGTGATTTTGAATGCTTTTCTCTAGCAATTTAAGTTTTACCTAGGTATATTTAAGCATCACTTTTAGCTGTTCAACTATTAAACTGTCTCGTCGTAAACATATAGGGGATCGTGCTGCTGTCACCGCACTAAGACTTTGGAATGGTCTCCCAAGTGACATTAGGCATGCTCCATCTGTGGCTGTTTTTAAAACCAAGCTTAAAACACACTTTTATCAATTAGCATTCAGCAGCCGTTAAACTGTCAAACTGTGGATTGAGGACTGTACATTGTTGCATTAATGTATGGTGGGGGTGATCAGAAGGTGGAAATCCTTTTTGTGTTTTATTGTAAAGCACTTTGGTTTTAACTGTGCTATATAAATAAAATTCACTTACTTACTTAACTACTATTTGTAGACATAGCTGTTACTGCACATTAAATGTATTATACTACTAGACGTACTGGTACACTTTAACACTACTTTTTGAATTATCTATGCCCATGGGGGTGCTGGAGCCTATCCCAGTGGTCATTGGGTGGAAGGCAGGCAGGAAACACCCTGGACACGTCGCCAGTCCATCACAGGGCAGAACTGATACCCATATTTGATTAAAAGTTAGTTTGAGTTATACTGCAACTACAATGCTGCTAGAAGTAGAGCATACTTTAAAAGTTTAAATTGTAAACTTTATAAAACTTTTCACACATACAGACACATATATTTTAGGTGTATTTCAAAAAAGTACATTGAATAATTTGTATACACAAGTTCATATAACTTAATGGGACTGTAATATAATATATAATACAAAGTACAAATGCATCAAGATTTTACTCCAACTGAGTTCATGGAACTAGCTACTACCCACTTCTGATTAAGCACCGTGACAATCCATACGAGAGCCAGAGACATTGATGGAGAGGATGGACAAAAACAGAAGAGAGATGTAACTTTCTGTTGGAGCCATGTTTAATGAGAGCCTGGAGATCAGCGCAAAGAACACGAGAGTGAGAGAGTAGGAGAGGGAACTTGACTTTTAAAAGTCCAGCATTAAACCTGAATTAAATCATCACAAGCTAAAAAGCAGAGATGGAGAGAGAAAGCTGGGATGGTAGTGGGCAGATAGAAAGTGAAGTAGATGGAATGGAATGAGAGAAGAGTGTGCATGTGGTATATGTGTTGGGTATGAAATATTAATCTCTCCTCAGCTCTGCCAGTGCTGCCTGTCTCCCTGCAAAACACATCAAACGCTCGAGCCTTTGCTGCTCAAATGCACCAACGAATTCACTTGTGAATGTCTATAGGCATCGAACACACACATGCTGCCTACATACATACTGTAAGCTCGACGGGCTTTGGTGGACAGGCTCACGTGTGCTTAATAAAGTCTCGTAATAAAGCCCTTCTTGCCAGTGAGGTAGAAACTGATGTGCACTTTGCTGCGCGTCTGTGTATGTTCCCTGATCTGTGTTTAATGACAAATGCTGTGCAAACATACTTTCCTCTTTTGCCTACTCAATTTAGCACAGCATCTTCCCTTTTCAATAATGCATGACCTCTTAGAGACAGGAGCGAGTGAGAGAGCAGGAGAGAGCAGGAGAGAGGAGGATGAATCCTCAGGGACCGCTAAGCCTAAACATGCTGCTCTCCGCTCAGCTCCGACTAAAAAGCGGCGTGTGACAGGAACAGGAAGCCGTCCTGGCAGAGCCTGAGTGTGAGGAGATGGACACACACACACGCACTCACACACACACGCGCTGCTTCCTAATGCAACACCGGCACTCTCATGCAGAAGCTAATGAGGGGCCTGCAACAAGACAGGCCATTTAGCCTCTACCAGGAATAGCCAAAAACTCGAGAGCAGTTCTAGACTTGCCAAATAGCAACTTCTTTTTCACTGTTAAATGCTAATGCAGAATCATTCCTTAACAAATCACTTAGTTAGCATGTGCAGAGCATCCTAGCTGAACAATTAGCAGCAGGAATCAATGCTCAATGCTGTGCTGCTGCTGCTGCTGCTGCTGCTTTAAAGCTTCTATCAGGAGCAGCTGCAAATGGTATACAACAAACCAACACAACATGCAGTGCTAAGCAAAGCTCCAAGCTCCACTAATGTTTTAGCACTGAATTGCTTCCCTCATTTTTCATGAAGACGTTTTTGTTTTACATTTTAATAAGTGCTGTTTGTCATCTTGCATAATTGCTGTTATTTTATTCAACAATAAATAATACAGTGTAAATTGAAATGCTATAAGCTAATCACCAGAAGGTATTTTAAGATACTTTATTCAATATTTTTTGGTAAAATGTATCTGCCTCAAAATTTGATCAACGCTTTAAAAATATGAGGCATTCTGAATGTCAGTTTTAGTATATCTTCTCAGTGTTTTACAACTTTGTCAATCATTATAGAATCATGTACAGATTAAGGTCGAGTTGCACCAGCTGTATGCAAATTCAAACGTAGGATAGTTGTAATGTAAGTGTTTACTATGTTACAGTTTATGCATTACTTAATCAGTCTTTAGGTGGAGCTTAGTATCTAATATTTAGACCTCCGCTAAGAGGGTGTAAGTATTGGAGAAACCAGTGTAAACTACATGGATACCAAATAAAAAGACCAAAAACATAACTTGCCTTTTTGGTTAACTAAAATAAAATCAAGAAATGCTCTGTGCTTTGATTGTCCTTACAGCTTTGATCATCTCCCTGGTTTTAAATCCAAAATTGAAGTTATCGACAGCTCAGTGAGATGCAGCAGCTGCTGAAATGTCTGGACTGATGCTGCTGTTGTGTCAGTTAAATTAAAAAAAAAAAAAGCTGCATGGTGATGGCAAGAAAATATTAAAGCAAAACAATAGGCCTCATTCCCGTTCTTAAGAAGAACTTTCTTCTTAAAACCTACTTACACATTTTCCATGAAGATTCAGAAATTCACCAGTATTTTCCTATTTGGGATTTGTTCTCAGGTAAGAACAGAATCTACACACACTCAAGAGCACACAGGTGAAAACAATTCTGTGGTTTAAGAACACGTCATGAATCTGACGTAGACTTTTTTTCTTAGGACCTTTCTCAAGAACACATTTAAGAAAAACTTAAGAAGATATTGGTGAACGAGGCCCAAACAATGGCAGGTATTCTGTTGTATTCTGTTCCACATTTACACACGGTTCTCTTCTATACTGAATATTTTTCCAGTGGAATGTAAAGTCAGTGCAAGCTGCAGTTGTGTTTCCATGGGAGTGGGGTTCTGAAGATGTTATCATCATGTTAACGCAAGGTATGATTTAATTTAGAGATGTCTTAAGGTTTTGTGGTGCAACTGGATTTAGTAAAACCTAAGTAGAAACTTGTGCAAAGCCGGTGCAATTTAGTCTTGTTCATCATTCTGGACACTTCTCTTCATTTATAGCTGCATACACATTAGCTGAAACAGAAGTTGCAGAGCACTAGCATGATAGAAGAACCATTTTATCCTTTTTATCTTTATATCTTTGTTGTGGTCTGCTCATTTTCACGTCCCATGAGCCCCTGCGGTTGCCAGTAGTTTGGTGTTTATTGGTGCTGTTTTGTTAGAGTTGTGTGCTGTCTAGTTAGACACGTGCTTCCTGTTTGTCTGTGCCAGTATGAATTATATGGTATGTTATTTAATGTGTGCATGAGTTTACCGTCAGCAGAAGACTGTAATTTAGTTTCCCTTTGCGGGTTTTACCAAGTTATAGGCCTTATGCTAGGAACAAAGCACATGATACTGTGCTGTAAGTGTGAGCAAGCAGCTAATAAGGAGCATTCCTGGATTAAACATTCTTCCAGGTCACACTTCTTCTGTGTTACATTACATTTATCTTTAGGAATTTGTTTTTATGTTACTAAAAAACAGTGATTCCTAACTTTTAAATAGTGATTCGAATAAGCAAGATCCAAAAGAGCAACTTCTTCTTCACTGCAAAATGCTTACCAAGGCAACTAATCATTGAGAAATCAGGCCTTAAAAAATCCCTTAGTTAGCATGTGGAGGGCGCTGCTTATCAGAGCTAATGAATTAACAGAAGCATGAATCAATGTTATGCTGCTGCTGCTAGCTCAGATCAAGAGCAGTTGCAAATGGCAGATTAAAACAACAGGCCTTCCAACACCTAATAAAACATGCTGTGCTGCAGTAAGCTCTGCTAATTATTTAGCGCTGAATTCCTTCAGTCTTTATGCATGAAGTAAACATTTCTTTGCTATGATTGCTGTGATCTTGCACCATGGCAGCGTCTACCTAAAAAAGAAATGTTTACAATGAGTAATGCAACTTTAACCTGCTTAGTCTACTGGTCGAAGGTCAGATAGAATCAACTGAATAGATCCTCAATTTTCATGCTTGTAAGGTGTGCTATCCATTAATACGCATGTAACTTGAGCACTCGGGTTCTGTTTAAGGCTTGTCAAAAACCAGCTTCGCTTTCACTATGTAATGCTAACACAGTTAGTCAGTGGTCAAACATCGCAGCTAATTGAGTGCTTCGACCTTCCATGAACTATATTGGATGTTAACGAATAAACACAGAATAGGCAATACAGAATGAGTAGGTGAGGTCAGGTAAGAGAACTGGATATTCAGTGTCTCAGAATATGACCGTTGTTCCTAATATAGTGTATCTTTCTCAGAGACTGTGACCCTGCCTGTCTCCGTTGCCTCTGCCAGTGTAAAACAGAGTCTTGAATTGAGGGGTTGGAAATCAAGTGCAGAACCTTTGCATTATAGAAATGATCAGGCTCCTCCAGGCCTTCCATTATCATAAGACTTATGATTTATTCACACACACATGCATGCTGGGTCATGCAGATCATGACTATGTATGAGATTATGTGTGTGTGTTTGTGAGTGAGCGTGAGAGAGAAAGATCAGGTGTGTTAATACACCTATAGTGTAGTATTAGCTTATTCCACATGGCGCTCTAAACCCTGCAAGTACTTTTTGTTTAATTGGCTAATTAACTTATAAGCAATGTCTCCATATACAGATTATTACAATGTGGCTTAATGATCAAACACATTTGGACTCACACTTGAATGTCTTCTATGATCTACAATGACTGGTCTTAGCCAGTATAGCAGAGGATTGTGCATAAGGGAAACAAAGAGGGCCTTCACAAGTGCCCCTTTGAATACCAAAATCACAAATAGGACAACTTACATCAGGGGTCTCTAGTTCTGGACCTGGAGGGCTCCAGTCCAGCAGAGTTTAGTGATTTCCATTCTAAAACACACCTACTAAACCTGATTATCAAAAGATGATTTTTTGTTTATGTTGTTGTTGTGTGTTTGAGCAGGGAAATCACCAAATTTTGCTGGACTCTGACCCTCAAGGACCAGAATTAATCATCCCTGCCATACAGCCTTAAATGTATATGCAAAACTACAAGTTTATCTGTCACTCTTAAAAAAGATGATGCTTCAATAGTTCTTTAGTAAAGAAAATGGTTCTATATAGAACCATGAACACTCAAAGAACCCTTTGCATGGTTAAAGTGTTCTTTGCATCAGAGCACAGATAAGTTAGATAGGTACACTCTTAAAAAGATGGTACTTCAACAGTTCTTTGAGTGTTCATGGTTCTATACAGAACCATTTTCTTCACTAAAGAACTGTTGAAGTACCGTCTTTTTAAGAGTGTACCTATCTGACTTATCTGTGCTCTGCTCACAAATGCACTCATAGCAACTGTTGAGAGGTTGAACAAGCTTTCCAGAACATTTGTATGAATCCCGTTCAATGAAATGAGAAACTGTAGCAAGTATGTAAATTTAGAGTGCCTTATTATATTCAAATTATGTTTATTTTGTATGAGTGACAGGTCACACTGTTAATAGAGATAAGGTGTAGTCGAGTAATCAAGCTAAAGTTAGCCTATTGATAAATTCACTGTCATTTCCAAACCTGCTAAGTCTTGATTGGTTATAACAACATAGCCCAGCTCAGTAGCTTAATATTAAAGCTAGAAACTTATCATTGTGTAGCATCTCTAGACTCCAACCGACATTTATTAGGTTGAGTGATATTTTTGCCAACGTTTTATAAAGGTTCACAACAAGTGGTACGAAAGAGCACATTCATCAGCAGAGCATGGATACATCAATTGGGACAGGGCCTAAATGTATAGTTAATGCATAGTGCAGATGTACTGCCTTCCACTCAAAAGGCCAAGGTGTGGGTGAGAACCTCTGAGTCATCTCTTTAGCAGAGCATGTGGTCAGTCAGCCATGGGCTACACTGACATCAGCACTCTTACATTCCCCTCTGACAGCCTGTGCTAGCCAGTGCTCGGCCTTCTGGGAAATCCCTGTAGCATAGCTGGCCTCTAATTAGCAGGCCTGTAGTCTCTGATTAGAGCTCCTTCACCCTGTGAAAAGGAAAGCGAGAAGGAGGGAGAAGAAAGAGCAGCGCTATCGATCACATTAGCATAAAGAACCGCAGTGGCTCCATGACCGTAGTTACCTACCCGATCTTGCAGTGGACCTCAGAACCAGCAAGAGCGTACTTAAAAGCCACAGCACACCTGGAGCCGCCCACCTTGCTGCACTATTCCCATTGGCCCACTGCCCTGACCAGTGGGTGCTGATACTGCTGCATTACTCTAATGAGTTGAAGGGGCAGTGGTGTTAGTTCTCACACTGGGATGAGAATCTGATTTCCCTCTTTCATGTGTGTAGAGGGAGATATTTAAATGCACTGACTCACCCCTTCAGCACAGAGAAGGAGCAGTCTGCATTTCAGAGAGAGGGAGAGAAAGAGGCTTTACCACTCATTCTATTGCTGCTGTTCCAGTTCAAAGCAAACATGCTTCCCTCCCTGATATACAGTACTGATCAAAAGTTTGGAATCGCCTGCCATATTAATCATTTTTAGTATTCTAGGTAATGTTTACAGTATAGCTTGAAATGTTATAAACTAGACTTCAGAAAGACATTTTACTCATTTTAATTTTTTCCAAGTATAGTGTAACAAAATAATGTGCTGCAATTGATTTCAATATACAGAGCATTATAATGCCCTAGTAATGTGATTATTAAGCATTATAATGCCCTAGCAATGCTCTTATTAAGCTTTTTAATGCCCTAGCAATGCTCTTATTAAGCAGTATAATGCCCTAGCAATGGTCTTATTACTCAGTATAATGCCCTAGTAGTGCTCATATTAAGCAGTATAATGCCCTAGTAATGCTTTTATTAAGCCTTATAATGCCCTAGTAATGGTCTTATTAAGCATTAATTATTAGTACCCAGAATAAATAAAGTTACGTCAGGGGGAAGAGCCTTTTCATACAAAGCCCCCCAGCTTTGGAATAACCTACCAGTCTGTGTTCGGGACTCAGACACAGCCTCCATCTTTAAGTCTAGGCTAAAAAACTTACCTGTTTAGTCGAGCTTTTGGTTAATTTGTTTTTCTAACTATGTCCCTCTCATCCCCCCTTCCCCCTACCCCCCCTTCCCCCTCCCCCTCTCTTTCCCTGAGCTGAGCGGCTGCCTGTCCTAAGAGGGTCTGACCTGAGATGCGGCCGGCGCACTGCACAGTGGTGTTAAACTGTATCCACTTATACTGTTTTGTGTCTGTCCTCTTATCCGGTGTCGACCAGAGGAGGATGGGTTCCCCTTTTGAGTCTGGTTCCTCTCAAGGTTTCTTCCTCCTGTTGAGGGAGTTTTTCCTTGCCACTGTCGCCAAGGCTTGCTCACTGGGGACGTGGACCCGGATTCTTTGTAAAGCTGCTTTGTGACAACATCTGTTGTAAAAGGCGCTATATAAATAAATTTGACTTGACTTGACTTGACTTGACATTATAATGCCCTAGTAATGGTCTTATTAAGCATTATAATGCCCTAGCAATGCTCTTATTAGGCGGTATAATGTCTTTGCCTTACTACTATTAAGCAGTAACCAGGGTGAATAAAGAATTTTCAGAGCACTTTTATTTGTGTATTTTATATTGTAATCTCATGCACAACCCTTACCTAAGCTTCAGGCCTAAAATGTGTTAATTTTCTTCCTATCAGTAACTCAGTAATAAATCACCACATAGCTCTAAATAAAGACTCTATTCTTCAGGGAGGTGTTAACTTCTAGTTGGTTGTTAGATTCGACTTGGCAAAGCAGTAGTGGGATGTTTTCATATCAATAAATGGTGTACAACAGATTATGATGTATAATACACACATAAAAGTGCTCTGAAAAAGGTTCAATTCACCCGAGTTATTGTTCAATAACATACCATAAGCAGACAGTTAAATAGCAGTTATTGGCGTACAGAATGTTCATTCTTCTAGACACATCAATTTCTCTTCTAATTATTAAAACCTGTGAAGATGCAAAGTCTAGTACATTATTATCATTTTGTACATTTATATGTAACAACACACAATTGAAGAAGTTGATACGTTTGACCAGTAGTCTACTTTGTCTTTCTGTCTCATACTCACACACCTATATCCACACTGCTATGCACTCAGCAGGAGCAGGCAGCCTTTCCTTATTTTGCACTTTGTGTTCTGTCATGCCTCATCTTGCTCACTATAAGGCAGTGCCCTGAGCTCATGGTCCTCGCTGGTATTTGCTCACTGAGACAGCCGCTTTGAGGTCCAGGCAGGGACTTTTTTCTAGCTTGTGAAAATTTCATGCAGCGTTGTCTGCATGGAATGGAATTAACCCTTCGATCCGCAGGCTTATTGTTCAGTTATTTATCCTAAGATTTATTATTCGTTACCTACTATGATATATTTAGTAACAACTATGAAACTAATATGTAGGTGAAGCATGGGCCCACATACATACATGTTCTTATTGAGCCTTTTAAACAGCTATTTTATTAGGCATTAACTATTAACTGTAACATTTATTTGTGTATTATACATCATAATGTTGTACACAATATTTAAGTTCCATTAGGTCTTCCAGTTTAAGAGTTAACAAAGAGTAGCTAGTGTATCAAAAAGGAAAAAAAAAAAAGTGTTTTGCTAGTAAAAACACTATATAACATTAGAATAAATACACTGAACCTGAACATGACATTAGCTGTAAACAAACATGAAGAGAGTAAAAGGTAAAGTTTTGAAATTACTGATATTCTTAATGGGGGAATAGAGTTAAAAGAACACAGTTTTAGTGCCTGAATCCAGCCATTTCATAGACCTGTTCAATTCCATGAGCCACATGTGTGATTTAATTTTGAGCTAATAAACCGTAGACAAGACATTTTCGCACTACCTTTTTTCCCCATCCTTACCAAGGGTGCCAATAATTGTGGAGCTGACTATAGTGGAAGAAGGCTTGACATTTAATTTGCAAGCCATGGCAGGCTAGGACAGCAAAGGGCAGTAATCCCCCGCTCCTCTCCAGCGGCATCTTAAAGCAAAGAGGAAGCATGAGAGAGGAAGCATGTGGTCTTATCTCAGGCTACTAGTCAAGGACATTCAGTTTGAATGGGTGCAAGAGAACCAACATGAACTCTCACAGTTAGAGGTCAGCAAAGAGAAGGGCACAAAGGAGTTGCACTTTGTTGCATTTCTCACTCTTTTGTTTTTTCTAAGTGTTCAAACTAGGGCTGCAGACTGTGACAAACGCTGTGCCCAATGTCAAAAGTAATCAGTGTCATAGCCTGGAAAAATACAGAGACTAGGAAATTAATGCAATATTAATGGTGTAAAGACTTGGCACTGGTACAAGATACACATACACACACATACACTGGCTCAGTGACACATTGGGCACAGTGTGCACACATAGGCACACAACAAGCCTGACATATCCGTGTGACATCAATGCCTGGGCACACACACACACACACACACACACACACACACACACACACACACACACACACACAAACACCCATGAATTGTTAATTTTGTTCCTGGAGTTTGAGTTTATAATCAGTTTTGGATTGAACTTAGTGGGGGCTCAAAATTCATTTGTCTAGCCTGACCTATATTCTCATATTTCTGTTGCCTTTCTGCCCGATGGGAACAATAGCAAAGTTGTGTTCTAATTATTCTAGCTCCAGCTGCAGTCTAAAATCAATGGAAACCTAGAACTCTGCTATCTAACTTTTCATTGTACAGAAATGTGCACAGTCGATAAGAGCTTGCTTCACTTCGATCAACACGGCAATATTGTTCCTTGCAATATCTGGCGGGCCTTTCTCTCTGCATAATTCTCTTTTCCAGTACATTAGCAGAGCCTTTAGTAGTGCGCTCCAGCTCCAGCCTGAGTAGAGAGTGCTGATGGAGCTGTGGCAGTAAGTGAACTACAGTGACAAATGCTAATGCCTCTGTTCCGAGTGTAGGCTTGCTTAAATGGGGCCATGGTGATTGGAGGCTGTGTTTTCCATGTTGTGTGTCAGAACTGCCTCGTGATGTCCATAAAATGGGCCAATGTCCCTCAGTTCTAAATGATTTCACACATCCTCCTACCTTTAGGGGGTAATTGAAAGCTGCACACAGTCAATTAGGCCCTTACTCGAGCATCTTTAGTCATTCCTGTTACTCTCCTTGCTTAACCTCCTTGCTCTGTCTCTCTCTTAATCTTCTCATGTCTCTCTTTCTTCCACTGTCTTTCTTCCTCCTCTCTTTCCTCCCTTGCTTTCTTCTCTCTCTGTGTCTCTCTACATCTCTCTCCTCTCTCTCTTTAGCTCTCTCTCTCTCTCTTTACTTGGATAAGGAGATGTATAGTGACTGAATTTATTTAAAAATTGAATTTATTTTTATTATTTGTTTCGTAAAAGAGTTTGATGTAGGATGTAAACACTGTTAAAATTTTAAAAAGTAAAGCTCACTTCACCAGTCCAATAGCCCAATAATGAATTCAATACAATCTGTTTTTAATTCATTGTTTTAGTGACAGCATGACAACCAATACTGTTACATACATATATCTCCCTATTCATCTTACAGCAGCTTAGAATGTACATCTAGACTTGGTTGCACCAGGTTTGTGTAAGTTTATGCTTAAGTTTGTGTGTAAAGTCTTTACCATGTTCTTAGTTAACTCTAGTTAGTTTCAAACTGTCCTTTTACTAAATTTGGTTGCACCACAAATCCGTAAGTCGTGTCTTAACTAGTAACTAATGTGTACGTCACTTTAACATGACCATAACACATCCAGAACCAATCAGTAAATCCGTTGCCATGGAAACAGTGGCAGTTGGCTCTGACTTTTCCATGTAAAAAAACGTCCAGCCTAGAAGTGAACAATGTGTACAAGTTAAACTGAATAAAATTAATTATCTATAGCCACCGTCTGTTTATTCTACAATATTTCCCAAATATGCAGCTTTTTAAACAGTTACAGCAGCCTCAGTTTAAATGTTTGGGCAGCTGCTGAGTCTCACTGAGCATGTTCAGAGTTAAAACCAGGGCGATGATTAGAGCTGTAAGTAAAATCACAGCATATAGAGTTTTTAGCTTAGTTAACCTAAAAAGTCATGTTTTTGGTCTTTTTTGTGCTTTCTATGTAGTTTCTGAGGGTTTCCTCAAAACTTACACCTGCTGAGGGGGAGGTAGAAATATTTAGTAACTACTGAGTTCAACGTTAAAACTAGTTTGGGTGGTGCAACTCGTGGATATAGTAATCTTTGTAAACACTTACGTTACAACTAGCCTACGTTTGAATTTACACAGAGCCGGTGCAACCGGCTACAGTTCTTCAGCAGTTTTGCAATGAATATTTCAGCCCACAATGCTTTGGTACAACCAGCCACAACTGAAGTCGTCTACATATGTCAGGTTTAAAAGCTCAGTAAAAAACAGCCTGTTTAATTCTGATAGTGTAAACATACAGGATATGAATGCTTCAAAGAAATAATCCAGTGCTTTATAACCTGATCTCTATCTGCTGAATCTCTAGTATATGATCTGGTACCACAGGCCTCAATTTCCCTCTAAAAACCTATTTAACACAGAACACACTTGAGCACCTGCCCAACGGCTTCTGTTAAGTGTGTTTTCAGTCACTGGGTTTATGGGCAGTGTTGTGTCATCGTTTCATAAACTGAGAGGGCAGTGCCATTATTTATCACTCTATTAGAGCAGTCCAGTCTCATAAAGGACTCTGCTTTGCCCTTTTCAGACATTGTCACTGATGCAAAGTACCATTGTTCCATATTACCCTGGTGCCTGTGGTCATCCACAGCCAAGCTCATTGATGTTCACCACAACCGCTCCCCTAACAGTTGCTAATCCCAGTTTCTCTCTGTCAGTGATGCACACAGAACCTAATAGCTGACTTTGTGGAAACAACCAGTATCCATGAGGTGTTTTACATCTACAAGTAAAATTCAGAAGTATTTCTGAACATTATTTTGTAGAAATTATGCATTTGAAATGACAGACAAATCAGCAGACAGAATGGAAAATTTTACGGAAGCACAAGAGCAACAGACCCCTGTCACTCAGCACAACATATTGAAATACAACATATATAACATAAATGAACCTGCATCTCAACTGTATTAGCTGTATGGTTACTGTATGTGTACCAGTAGCTTTGGCAAATTGTTTAAACAATGACAATTCAATCAGCGAAGGCTATATATATTTAACTCTATACCTGCGTTTATATATATATATATATATATATGCACCAAATCCAGTGTCTCTCGTTGGAAAGAGATCCGTGCCCTGAGTTCACTGATTTTGTTGACTGACTGCCAATCTAATTTCGAAAAGTGTTTGTCTGTCGTAAAAAAGGGTGCCGGCAACATTTAGTGCAAAAGTAGTTACAGATAAACACACAATTAACAAAAAACTAAAAGAAGTTAAGGGAGCTCGCAACACGGCAGCCATACTCTGCACCATCTTGGCTTGGCGAGCCTCAATTTATCCTTGCTCATAAAGGACAAGGCCTTTCCTGGGTGCTCCTTTAATATCCAAACATGATTGCATCTCCTATTGAACAACTTTTGTGGAATATGTTGCAGGCATCAGTTTCAGAATGAATATATTTACAAGTTCAGTTGATAAGGTGAAACATTACATATTTTGTCTTTGTACTGTTTAAGTCATAAAATCACTGCTTTCTGTTCCTTTTTTTGGAATTGGGAATTTTCAAATAAAATAATGCTTCTCTTTATTTTGCTCATGGCCACAAGTAGGGCGGTGCTGTTGCTTCCCTAATGGGGATTATTTCTTTAAGGAACACAACTAAAGAAACACACTTTTTCTAAAGCATTACTCTACCGTGTGAGCCAGGAAGAGTTTAACACACTGGGGCAAACCGTTTTCTCCTGACAGTGTGAAAATGAAACAAAAGAAAAAGATTAAGCATCAGTATTTTTGTAACTCTCTCTCTCTCTCTCTCTCTCTCTCTCTCTCTCTCTCTCTCTCTCACTTTCTCTGTTCCAGGTTATTCAGTGGTGGAGTGTGTGTGTACATGCCAGCTGAAGGGGGATTGGTGGGTGTCCAGTGAAGAGCCTCTGTCCCCTGCTGTCGATAATGGAGCACCGTTTGCACATGAGGAGGCAGTGAGTAACCTTCTCTCTCTCTCCGGCTGCTGTTGCGTCTACGCTCAGAGCCGCTAATCTCCTCAGTCCGCTGCGCTGTGCGTCTTTGAAAGCTGTCCCTCCTCTGAGAGCTGTTCCCAATTATAACCTTCTCTCAAGTACCTGGCTGGGATTATTATTGCACGTCAGCTTAACACCTTCAAAAAACTGCCGCAAGGGTTGCTGCTTTTTCTCCCACTTCAGAGGTGTTTCTTCACTGATCTGTGCATCTTCAAGCAGTTAAAACCCTGCCAGAAGGTCGATTGGGGAAGTAGCTCAGCAGCCCTGCTGCTAAAAGTGCCTGGTGCAGCACGGCATGCTGGGTAGATGTACTTGCGCGGCTGACATGGTTTTGTGGTTGTCCATCAGGGAAAGGCGCTTGACAAAGCATGCTGCATTATTTAACTCCAGCCTGTCAATTATGCAGGATGACATAAGACCAACAGGGATTGCTGCTGCTGTGCACTTGAGACTGTCTTAGAACCTTCACAGTGAGACTGCAGATAGCCTGGGCTTACAAACCCTCTAAACCAGCATAAGGCCTTTGTTTTGGAGGCGAAGAAATGCTGTTTCAAATTCAGATCTTATTTTATTTTGGTAAAGAACATCAGGACAGGTATACTGCAAGAATGACATAAGACCTGAAATATGTATAGTAGTATTTTAGCAGTGGTATACCGTGACTGTTAGAGCTGGGCCTTCAGTTCAGGCCAAGAATGTCAAAAACACAGAGAAAACACCATTATGATAATGCTAATTTCTGCTAGAGCACCTATGGGATTCTAGTAGTATGTTAGCACTAAGCTAGCAGTGATTCACATTAATACTTTTTGGACATTCTAGATTAAAGGTGGACATTTGAAGCTTGTAATAGGCAAAGCATGGCATGTTTATTTGTATATTACCTTTTGTACAAAGTGGCAATTCAAAGTGTTTTACACAAACACAGAAAAATAAAAGCATTAAATAATAAAGCTGATGGCATGTTGAGATCTAACACATCAGAAATGCATTTGCATAAATGGTTACAAAAACTTAAAATTAAAGTGCATTACAGAGACAAAAGACAATAAAATAGGAAATAAAATAAGGGACTAAAAGAAATAGTAAAAAAAAAAAAACTCTTGGGCTAATATAAAGTGTATTGCTAAACAAAGGCACAAGAAAACCAAAAACTGGATCTAAAGATGGCAACATTTGCATAATGACTGAATGCTGAAAGCTAAAAGCCATTCCATGTTTTCTTCGGAATTAGTAGGATGTCATTTAGGGTCCCCAAGTGTTCCAAAACAGCACTACTTTCTGGCTCAGTTCAATAATGTAGGATTAGATTAGATTACATTAGATTACATTAGATTATTTCTATTGAAGTTACACGATTTTGACATGGCAGCAATGATATACAATACAAAATAGCTTACATAGAATACATAAATGCACATTAAAGACCAAACAATCGGTAGTGCAGTTCACCAATCAAGCAACATAAGGTACAGAATCCCTTTGAGAGGGTTTTGTTTCTTAGCTTCACTGCAGAGTGCTGGACAGCTGGAATGTAGACTGTCATTTATTAGGTAAAATGTGTTTTGTTTGTGGTACACAGTTCCCTGGTGAACAGGCAGCGTAATATGGTTTGAGACGCTGTCAGTCGACTGTTGTGAAAGTGTGGTGCGCGGGAGCTCATTAAAGTGGTTGAAACTGGGATGGGGTAGTGTGATAGCAAGCCCACACCGGTCCCTTTAAGACAGGATAAGCCTCTGTGTGTTATCTTTCCAATGCTTCAGTGCTGGCAAATGTGCAAGACTGAATTTTTAGGAAGACGTCTTTTATCAGCAAAGTCAAAGAGACACTCAACCTACTTCACATACTCCACTTCCCCTTGTCAACACTCTCTCAACATACTCTCTCTCTATCACACACACACACACACACACACACACACACACACACACACACACTGTCTATAAATTGCTTTATTGCAATCAAACCTTTCAGCAATCAAACCTTTCTCCTCAATGGCTCTTCATCAGTAGCTGCTCTGCTTGATATCTGGTGTTACAGTAGCATGTCTATCTCTCCCTCCGTTCTCTCTGTACAACTCGTCCTGTACAGAGACAATGAAGGCTGATCTCTCTCAGCAGCTGTTCTCTGGGTCAAACAAAATATAGTAAAATCAGGCCAATGGGCGAGGCAGCCCTCAGGTTATACTGCTATTCTTAACTCTCTCTCTCTCTCTTTGTCTCTCTCTTTCTCTGTATTGTTATTAATTGGCAGGGGCAGTCTTTGCACTAGGTAAAGGTAGGCAGTCGCCTAGGGCTCCCATAAGCCAATGGCCCCATAAAACTACAAATTCAATATACTTTATGTGTTGATATTGATATCCTATTCCAAAATATGTATACATTTTGAAAATAGTTGTTATTCCCAATTGTAGCGATTACTTTCAGTAATTTTAATGCAGTTCCACCCCCAAATCACAGTTATAATGGACTTTTCTATGTTGTTGCATGATGACAGAACTGCATAAAGACAAACTGGTATGAAAAAAGTGATAATCTGCATTATGAAGATGAGATTCTTTAGTGTAATTTTCTGTGTGTTGAGAAGGAAGTATTTTTAAAAAGTGCTGCTAGGAAATGCAAAAGTAGTCAGGAAAGCAAAGGTTGTCATTACACTCCCAAAAGTAACTTTGTTTTCAGAAAAAGAAAAGAGCTGCACAACATGGCCATAACTACCTCTAGCTATAAGCACATCAAGGTCCAGACCTCAGTAATTTGAGAAGGTTTTTTTTTTTCCCAGGAATGTCCATTCATGGCATTTAATGAGTAAACAGCATCCTTCTGATGATGTTGTAACCTATTCAGAGAAGCAGCTACAGTGTCACAGGCCTAATCTGACTTGTTGCAAAGGTGCATTCTATTACAGTACCATGCTTGAATTCAGTGAGTTCTTTAGAATGACCTACACTTTCAAAAATGTTTGTAAAGGCAGATTGCATGGTTAGCTGCTTGATTGTATACACCTGTGGCAATGAGACTGAATGAAACACCTGAATTCAGTGATTAAGAGGAGTGTCCCAATACTTTTGGTCATATAGTGTATCATATAAGGGCCAAGGAGCCAAGGAGGGGTAAATGAAATAAAATCAATGTAAAACTATCACCTGATTTAATATGCATGTTCAGATGAAAATAAAGATGCTGCATAGGCTCAGCAGACTGTACACAATGCTAGAGTTGCTAGAGAGGCTTTCTAGAAAAAGTAATCTCAGTACTCACAAGCTTTACTTCTGCATTGTTTTGCACCAAATTAGCTCACTATATTAGCAGACCATTTTGATTGTGTCAAGCACTATTTCTAAAAACAAGCCAATATAGTGAACAAAATCTCTTAATAAAATTAAGTAAAATATCTAGAAATATGTTAAATAATCTTAAAATGTTCTTAAAACAATCTCAAAATGAAAATGTTAGATAAATCAACTTGATTTTTGCAGTGTAGATGGTGGCATCTAATTCTAAAAAGAGGCCCCATTTCTGTCTTTTGTCTGGGGCCCCAGAATCACTAAATCTTCATTGGCTGCTCATTTGTTCATCCATCCATTCATCCATCCATCTAGCTCTAAGTAGGCCTGAGCGTTCACTAATTGTCTTGTGGGTGAGGCAGCCCTCAGGTTGTGTCACTATTCTTATCTTTTTCTATCTCTCTTATTAATTGGCTACATTTATCTTCCAAGGATTTTTTTCCTTGTATCCATATATGCATGCATCCATTCATATCAATATATATATATATATATATATATATATATATATATATATATATATATATATATATATATATATATACTCATCTATCCATCCATTTATCTATTCATGCTTCCATCCATCCATCCATCCATCCATCCACCCATCCGCTTAGCATCTGGTGACCAGCGTCAGCATCTGGTGTTGGGTGTGTGTGTTCTGGAGTAAGTAGGCTGGCACAATGCAGCTGCCACTTTACATCAGCCTTTCATTTGTTTTGTATTGTTTGTGCATATGTGTTGATGTCTGCCCACTGGCCGAGGTGTTTGCCATTGTATCCACCAAAAAGGCTTTTTGGGCTGGTCACTTGAGCAATGGTACATTACAGAAACACGTTTACCTGGGCTGGCTGCTTGTTGATGTAACATCGCAGCTACATAGCTGCCAGGGCTGGCTGCTTGAGCAACGCTATGTCACAGCTACTTGGTTGCTTAGGCTGGCCGCTTGAGTGAATCTACATTGAAGCTATAAGGCTGCTTAGACTGGTGGTGCTCAGCTGCATAAGAGATGATACACTGCAGCTACAAAGCTGCTTGGGCAGGCTGCTTGAGCGCACTACTTCACCATGGCTAAGGACTTTTTCCAGGCAATGAGGCCTCCCAGCTAAAGGAGCGTGTATGCGTCTGTGTGTAGGTTGTTACAGGCTGTGTGGTGTAGGTTGTTGTGTATTTTGTAACTTTTGTAATGCTTTCTTGAGTTTGAGAAGGGTGCTGTATTAATTAAATGCATTATGATGATGATGATGATGATGATGATGATGATGTTGATGATGATAATGATGATGATGATGATGATTATTATTATTATTATTATTATTATTATTATTATTTTTATCCACATATATCAATCTGTCCATCCATGTGTATATCCATCTATTCAGCCATGCTTATTTCCATCCATCTAGCTATTCATTCATACTTCCCTTTACGCTTCCATTCATCCATCTGTCCATTCTTCCATCTATCTATTCCTTCAGTCCATCCATCCATCTATCCATCTTGCCAGCCAGCCAGTCAGCCCTAAGTGTCTGTGAATCCTCACTGATTTACTCTTGTCATTAGCTGCTAAGGCTAAAGGGGGAGAATCAATAGAGGTCATGCTGAGGCTCAATAATCTCACCCCTGTGACTAGCTGAGCAGATAGATTTCAGTAGATGTTATATTACATCATACTGAGTCTCTACACTCTCAGATCTCTGTTAGCTTTTACCTAACTGCAGGTGAACTTTTCATATTACATACAGATGCCCACATTTGATTTTGGATTACAGGCCTGTAAGTTCCATTCATTAACAATATTAAGGCTTCCTGTAAAGCAGAGGTGTTGGAGGTCGGGCTGTTTTCTTCTGTTCAGCTACAATTTGAAGAACTACAATAGTTTTAATTAAATATGTTTTTTATTGGTTTCTGCTAACACATGGATATTCATTCTATAAGCTTTCATGCTTTCTTAAATTGCTGAGTTTTATTCTGCTTTTTTTTTCTTTTTCAGTCTGGCACACTTGTGTTTGCGTGTGTCTGAGAGAGAGAGAGAGAGAGAGAGAGAGAGAAATCAGCAGCAAAATAACCATAATTAACTGCAATTTGGAAGCAGTCTGCTGCCTGCATGTGTACATACTTTATGAGAGTATGTTGGCTAAATTATGTTAGTTTTGCATAATTTCTTCAAAGTCATGCCAGCCTGTTAAGAAAGTAAAGTTAAGAATGAGTGATAAAATGGTAAAATGCACATTCCTCAAAGAAGCAGCTCCAGCTAGACGGCTAGAATTTTTGGGAGGGTTTTCAGCAAGTCATTACGAAGCATTTTTAGTGTCAGAAAGAACATTCTATGTTTTTATTAACGTTAGCTATTATTGAGTCCTTGCTTGACTTACAGCAGTATAAACACTCTTATAAAAGGATGCAGTAACTTAATTTACATGTAAAACATATATGCATTGTAAGTCAAGTATGGAACCGGTTCACATGCATTTATGTGACGTTATTGTCTGAATCAGCAGAAACTTACTGAGCTCAGAGACTGCAGTCAGCTTCATCAGCAACGGTGCTAAAGACGAGTAAAAAAGGTCATAAAAATATCTTTGTTTTTAATTAGCTCAATCTCACACTGAACATGTAAAACTTTAATTGAAGTAAATAAGTAAAAAAAAAATCACAGTTATTGGAACCACTGTATTTAATACTACATGCAGCCACTTTTTGCCAGAATAACAACAATGAACTCTTGATGACACTGGAGAATGCAGAGCGAGGAATCTGAGAGAGACTCCCCGATACAGAATTTCTCCACATCCTCCAGGTTCCTCTTTGGGACTCTCCTCAGGTGATCTGAAGCTTAATTCTGTGGCCACTAAACCATTTTGTGTGGATTTGGATATATGTTTTGGATCACTGTCCTGCTGAAAGAAGTATTAGCTTTTAGGCTGAATTTTCTTTTTTCATATAAAACCTCTTGGTACTTGTGGAGTCCATGATGCCATGTATTCTAACAAGGTTACCAGCCCCAAAGTGTCACAGATCCTCCACCATAGTTAACAGTTAAGATGAGATTCTTTCTGTATAATCATCCTTTTTACACCAAACTCGCCTTATGTGTTGCCAAAAAGTTATTTTTGTCTCATCTGACCATGGTTCCAGTCAAAGTTCCAGTAGTGTCCAACACTACCAGGTGTTCACTTTTGTGGTTAGATGAAAGAAATGGTTTTCATCTGGCATACCTTATGAAAGGTTTGGTGGCATGGAGCTGGTCTCTAATTGTAGTTTTGGAAATCTGGTGACCCTAAAATGCTCCCATCTTCTGCAGCCCTCCAACTGTTAACCTTGGTGACTTTTTGCCTTTCTGATCATCCTCCTCACTGTGTGTGAGGGTGAAATATACTCACAGTCAGGGGCACTACAGCTCTGGCTGTTTTAATTTTCTTAATTATTGTCCTAACAGTGGATATGGCCATTTTAAGCCATGTAGCTATTTTGTCCTAGCCACTGGCTGAAGTTCAGGAGTTCCTGAACACTCATGTAGAACATGCTTCACTTGTATTTTATTCATAAGAATTTCTAAGAATGCAAATAACTGTAATACACATAAGTTGTAGATGTATTCTTTTTGCAGTGAACAAAGTATTTGCCTTGACAAACATAAACAACAGATTTCTGAATGAATAAAATGCGTTAATAAATACAGCGGTGTTCACTTGTTAATGCTCTTTTGGAGAGCTTATATCATAGTATGACCTGTCTCTGAGGTCACTGCTGTGAGAAATCCCCCATAACAGTATATAATTCATGACATTTTCCTTTCATTGGCCCATTAACTCTCTGAATCATCTCTGCCTGCACCTCATTCACTGTCTGCCTTCCTTCTTGGGTTGTATCATTCCCTTTTAAGCATCATCGCATAGCGACTGAGTACAGGGCAGCTTGAGGTGTGACAAATCACCTTGGCAACCAAGAAAAATTTCACTTGAGGAGAAGTAGTAAAGTAACAACAGCCCCTAGGGCAGAAGACAGCTCTGAGGTGCATGAGTGGCCTTCAGCTTGTGAACTAGACATTGCTTCTGTACGTGACTATGCTTGTTGGACTTGTCAGACATTCAGTATAAACAAATATTGCTACCATTTGCGGACTGCATTTGCTCAAAAGCAAAACAGTAATAATGTAGATTTACCTATGGTGTCTAAAATCTGTGAAAACCTTCAACAGATAGTGCCCTATTATGTCTTAGATAGAAGACAGTTCTCTGAGATGTGTTTGTAAACTACACAGCACAAAAGAAGAAGAATGGCACATTGTGTGAGATTGTAGTGAGAGCCTCAGCGAGAGCTGTGCTATCATGTTAAAGGCCCACATTCAGTGCTGAGCCAGTCAAAGTAGCTATTTATCCCCTGAAATTAACTATGAAATGGCCTTCATGTGGGTGAGATCTCTTTTAAGCCTTAAATTTTCTAAATCCAGAGAAAACATAGTTGTTGCTGTGGCATTGCATTCAGTGACAAGGCATACTGAGTGACAAGCAGTGTTTTGTACACAGAAAAAAGAATGCTGTCTCTACTTGGTTCAAATGTGTACACTGGTTCCATGTGAATAAAATATGTTACAATGTTGACGTAACATATTTTATTTCAGTTTAACCAATGTACAAATTTGAATCTAATAAAGTCAGTGCACTATTTCAGTGTATAGGGGTGCATGATCAGAATTGGATGGATTTTGCACCGATCAAGCAATTAGCAACTTTATTGTTTTGATTTTGGCCTGTGTTGTAATTTTATGATGGAAATAACATGAGGTAGGTAAATGCACTAGATAAATGGCTGCATTTGAATGCTGAAGCTACATCGGCCAGTTTGGCTGTACAAAATCGGAATTGGCCCTGTAATTCATGATCAGTAAAGCTGGATAATGCCCAGAGAGGGGATTTTTCAATAGTAATGTCCCTGATCTCTCCTCCGAGAGGCTTGACTTTGGATTTAAGCTAGCTGAGAAACTGTGCTTGGTGAACTACTCTGCAGGTTGGTGTTCCATGGGCTTGTTTATACACACCTGCAGAGCTTCATAGGCAAATGAGCGCCTCAATCAACTTTGTGTTACCAGCTTATACATCTGTGCCTAGCAGGAATCATCACATTTCTTGGCTTTAAGTGTGTTTGTTTATTTGTATTAATATGCATGAGTGTGTATTTACCTAAATCAGTGTGTACAGTTTTCACTCTTTATTGTAATTTTCCAGTCAATAGTATCATCTGATACTACCAGGCTGACATGAGTGTTGCCCTACAACAGAAGAAGCTTAAATGGATCATTTGATTAGCTCAGCAATGTGTTGTGACAGTAGCCTTGTTCATACCAAGTATTAACATCCGCCTGTGACTCAATCATAAGTGGGCAGTCAGATGTATAGCTGTTTAAACCTGCCATTTCCATGTGTCTCAAATGTATCTTCAGTGACCAGCTATGATCAGATTTTGTGACTGGAGGAAGGGTTGTGCACACATTTACACCTACATCTACATCCATGGGTGATTTACTGCACAAGGTTGCCTGGGCTGAAGCTCGAGGGCTCTGAGTAATTCAAATCCTTGTATGTGTATATATAAGTGGTGTTTAGATTGCATGGATTGCAAATGCAATGTATAAACAAACTGGAGAGAGGATGAAGAAAGAAGCTTTTTCATCTCTGCTGTGATGATGCTGTTGATTAGGTCGTCCTTCACTGTTGCCAGGGATGCATTGAGGCACTTTAGCGTTCGCAATACAAATGTTATGTGGTCATGTACATTCCTGACCACCTCCAAAATCACTATGTCTCTAATGTCTCTGAGATGGATTGGAGACCCTTCACTGTCTACTTATGATCGAATCACCCAAGGACATGTTTTGATGCCAGGTTTAAATGACATTTTTTTGGAGAGCCAATAGTAGGAAAAATATGATTGCAACTAATAGCTATGGTCACTTTAATTATTTGGGACAAACTACACTCAGACAAGGAAAACACAAGGCTGAAGGCTCTTTGTGCACCAAAGCCCCCCTTTTGGCCATTGGAACAGTAGCTTCCATTTATCTCTACTGGTTGGAAATTTCTAATTTGGCATCTAAATTGTGATCAGACGTCTGTGCATCCTATGAAGTCATGTCTGAAAATCTTTAGTAGAGCATTTCAGATCTCTTGGAACTGTTATTGCTATTCATTTGGATCTGTGTTCTGGAATGCTACATTTTCATGATGTTTAAATGATTTGAGCAGTCATTGTTCTTGCAGAATGGTGTTGTCAGTGAGGTGCTTTCATCCATGTAGTGCCTAGAGCAAATCACATTCATTCAGTTCCACTGTGAAATGCTATCAGATGCTGATATTACGTTTTACTGTGAAACTGGCAGCTGACACTGAGATGATTTCACTTCCAATTTTTCATGTAAACAGTTCCAAACAAACACAGACACACAAACACACACACACACACACACACACACACACACATAGCGGCATGCACATCTACATAGCGGCATGCACATCTACATGGAGGGTAAAGATGTAGAGGTAGATAAAGTGTCTGTTGTCTGTTTTCCAAAGGGCACCCTCTGAGCCTGTGCTATGCTAATGGGCTCATTTGTAACTGTAAAGAGTGAATGCTAGGCAGTTAGCCTAGCATTGTACCTGCTTAACCATAGAAAAAGCTGTCTGGGGAGCCATCTCTTTCTCTGCCATTCTCTTTCTCAGCCGTTCCTTTTCTCTTTTTTCCACTCTTCCTCCCTCTTTTTCTCCCTGACATACAAACTGTTGGAAGACAATAGAGGAGAGTAAAAATGGATGAGGTGATGGAGAGAGCAGAAAAGAGAGGTTTGTTGAGCCACGATGGCTCTATTCAGACGGAAGTGACTGGGTTTGGAGGAGAAGAGAGGGAAGAGAAGACAAGAGCGAAGGGACAGGTATTGATTGTGTTTCCTGATTATCTGCCCTGCGGGTTGGCTTATCTGTGACAAGCAAATTTGCTTTTGTACAGCCCTGCAATACTTATTTCGTTCAGCTCCTCCTTTTTCTCCTCTTTTCTTCTTTTCTTTCGAGCACTAACCAATCACTCTGTCCTTTTTATTTCTCTCTTTTCACTCCCTCCCTTTATCTACCTCAATCTCTAGTGATTTATGTCTATCTCTTGAGTTTGACATGTCTCAGCTCCTCAGCATCTATCTTACCATGATTCAGTCCACTTCAGCAGTCTGCGGACGTTTGATCTTCTTGACTATTGTCAGTTGTGTTTGTGTGCGTTATGAGGATTTGTTAAGGGCCACTCAGAATGAAAAATTTGTAAGAGTCAGAGCTTTTCAGAGCTGTAATAAGAGTGATCCATCATTGCAGAGTTAAGGAGCTAAAGCAGTCTCCAGCTTTTTCACTAATGGGAACATTTCTACTCCCTGAGCTGTACCACCCAAGAAATCTGTTTTTGATTAGTGAGCTGTTGAAGGGGAGCAAAAGAAGGGACTTTTGCCAAATGGTGGTGTGATACATCCTATTAAGACCAAATTCAAGGTATAATAGGCCATGAAGGAAAGAACATTTGTGTTTTTATATAACAAGAACAACCATTACAAACACTAATCAGTGAATCTCATTTTTGTGTTGGGATTGATTTATAAATCCAGGCCCTTCAGCCTCTTTCCCAGTTGGAAAACAGTGTCAAAACAAGTTTGATCAAAGAATGACACTGTGAGCTATGATGGAAGTCTTTTTGGTTTGAATCGAAAGCTGTGAAAGGAATCTATTTGGTTATTTGTAAACACAAGTGACTTCATTTGTGATGGAATGGGAACAGCATGTGAGCTCATACTGTTTGTTAAGAATGAATGGACAGTCATTAAAGATGTGTAGATTAGTCAATACATGTGCATCATAGCTGTCTGTCTTCTTCATAAGGGTTTATATTTGGATGGTACCTCTCCACAAATGTTATGACTTTGATGTCTTACAGAAAAAAAAAACCCTCATTCATTCACATTTCCTCTCCTGAGCTATAAATGCTTTCACATATTTGAAGGACACATATTTCAGGTTCATTCTAAGATGTGATAATAAGCAGTTTCCTCCTCAGTATTTAACTAGAAGTTGTTCTTGTAAATCTATGCAGAAAGAAATGGCACAATTTTGCAAGAAGATATGCACCTGGAGTAAATTGCAATGTGTCACACATTTATGACTATCCTCTTCTGTTTAAAGGAGAGTTTAAGCTGCTGGAGAAACATCTCAGCTATCTTCTTGTTCTTCTTGACACCTTTGAAGTTGAACTACAAATGATATATTCCTTTTTGCTCTGCTGATGATACATTTTTTACATAAAACTTCCTTTTTATTTGTGTCCTGGAAGAAGTTCCACATAGGACTATTAAGGCTACTGCACACCAAATGCAGTGGACGACAGACAGTGTATAAAAGTTTAACACTAGTGTTTTTAATAAAAGTGCACATTGCAACAATAAATTAAATCCAGAACCAGACCACAAAAGCCAGAGTGGGTGACATGATTTGAAATTCACATTGAGTAAAGCAATCAGTCTAAAGCCTTTAAGATAAAGAGGCAAATGCTAATCATCTGTCACCTCAGCTAATGTTACCATTTCACCTCATAGCTTTTAGCTGGGAGGCATCAAATTTGTAAAGAGTTTGCTGATATCAAACATGATAAATTCACTAAATGATATTTAATTTTTTTTCTGTTAAAACAAGTAATATAAAATAAATTAGCTTTTAGTTTTTCAATGCTTTGTTGCAAAGTCTTTTATGTACTATAGCTGAGCAGCGTTTCTCACCCAGTGTGCAGCAGATTTGCATGGCTGCAGTAGTCTTTCTGTGTTTCTATCATTGTACTGAACAGATCAGAACAGCTGCCTGAACTAAGAGCTATGTTTATCAAAAATCCTTTTTTTTTTTTAAGACTTTCACGACAATTCAGAAATTTTAGAATTCAGACTCATCCCTACACTACAACAGTGCCACAAAGGGTTATTTGAACAATGGCATAGAAGGATCATTTTAGTTCCTTAAAAACTATTTTTTTATAAATGAGATGTGAATGTAAAGAAACTATAAAGGTATAAAGAACCTTCATGTCATTTGGGGAATGTTTCCATGGTTCCATAGGGAATCAGAAATTGTTTTTCACAATTAGATTATGCAAAGAACAATTTTTGATTCCCCATGGAACCTTTCAATGGATGGTTCTTAGAGACCCCTTTTTGTAAATGATATGTGTGAAGATCCATCTTTGTAAAATTTAGAGAACCTTCACATAATGTAAAGGTTGTAGGAAGATTCTTTAATTACATGAAAGTTCTTTATACATTTAAAGTTTCCTCACATTCACAGCTCATTTATAAAAAAAAATATTTCTGTAAGGAGCAGAAATGTTCATCCATTCAGATCCATTGAAAGGTTCCGTAAGGAATCAAAAATTGTTGTTCTATTGGATTATGCAAAGAACCCTTTCAGGCCTCCTTTTTTAAGAGCATAGTTTGTAAATAAAATGTGAGAGTAAAGAAGCTGTTTAAAGTTTAAAGAACCTCCACATCATGTAAAGGTTCTATATCAGGTGTTTTCCGACAACCATACGTCCAAGTTATGAATTATTTATGAATGTTGGGATGCACTGATTTTACTCAAGTAAAAAAAAAAAACTTGTAAAACACATTTTGTTGAGTAAAGTAAAATCACTTAAAAAGTGCTAATAAAAAAGAACACAAATCAACTATTTTACTTATGACGTGGCCTATTATGACAACTATACATGCAACAATCTGAAACAAAATAAAAGGCTTGTCTTAAACATAATTCATATTTGTAATAAAATAAAATATCCAGTGAGGTGTTAAATGTAAGACTGTGGCTTTTTACTGATTTTGGATTTACTTTAAAAACGTAGATGAATCTGAGCTCACTGACCCAGACATAAATACCTCTTATAAACACATGTGGTTTATACTTTCCAGGAAGAGCTCTCTCTGCCACTCTACCTCACCATCATTTCTCACTGAAATATGGAGAAGGAATTTGTAAAGTGTCTCCTCTTGAGCTTTCACCGTAGTTATTAATCTGACTGATGAAATTACTGGAGTGGAGGCTGCGGTGAAAACAATAATCAGAGAGTATATTCATCAGAGCCTCACTCTGCCAGAGCCCAATCACAGCCTTTAGAGTCATTAGATGTTGAAATAACCTACTAACGAATGAACGAGAGCTAGCCATTATCCTGCAACCGTGTGGTAATTGCGTATTGTGTTAGAAAATCACGGGGTGGAAGCGTCAGGTTATGAAATATCCTACACAGGATGAGAACCTCATTTGTAGTATTGAGTAAGGCCTTTGCAAATCTGTCATTATATGTATGTATAAGTAAACATTTTGGTTCAGCAGGTTATGTTGTCTTTCTCTGCTGTTCTCGCTTTATTCTTTCCTCAACAGTCTTTATCCTCTCCTCAAGCTGAGTGTGTTTGAGTGCGCTTAACTGTACACTCTTAATAATAAAGGTTCTTTAATGGTTTCTGGCTTGGATGTATGGTTCTAGGAAAAATCTTTAATTGGAATACAGCCATTAAATTGAATTTAAAAGAGTTCTTCAGACATACATCTTATTCTCAAAGTGGATCTTTGGCATTTTTCCCAACAAGTCTTTGGGCATTTTATTTAGGATGTGCTCATCATCATAGTAGTTGTGGGAGGAAATTCATTACAATATTATACTTTAGGTTTCAAAATAGTATTGTTGCATGAAGGCCCAAATATAAACATTTTGTTTTTTTTTTTTTATTTATTTTTACATATTATTTAACTTTTTTCATGTGTATTAACCCCATTGTTGGAATAATAGTTTACCAAAATGTGTTTCTGTCTAAACCTATGAGACGGTGTTGTTCTGTTAAGACCAAGGTTTCTGCCAGCAGAGTGATTAAGAAGGTAAGATAGTGTAGTAGATTACATGCTGAACTCACACTCATCAGAGCAGGGTGATAAGAATGAGATAGGAATCTGAAATACTATACCAACAAAAATCAAAGGGCAGTACTTCTTATATTACATTCACCTGCCTTTGGAAATCACTCTGGATAAAAGCATTTGTTAAATACTCTGTGTGGCCAAAGGTTTGGAGACATCTTAACATCACACCTAAATGAGCTTGTTGGACATCCCATTTCAAAACCGTGGCCATTAATGTTCAGTTCACCCCTTTGCAGTAATAACAGCCTGTAATCTTATGCGAAGGCTTTGCAGAGAAATTGAGGTGTGAAATTTGTGCCCATTCAGTCAAAAGAGCATTTGTGTTGTCATGCACTTGACTGAGAAGACCTGGCTGATAATTGACATTCCAATTTCATTATCATTTGACATTCCAATTCAGTAGGGTTGACTTACTGGAGTTACCCAACACCAAACTCATCGAATCTTTTTATGGACCTTGCTTTGTGCACAGGAGTTGAGTGCTGGAATATCAAAGGACCTTCCCCAAACTGTTAATTGTCTAAAATGTCTTTGTATGCTGTAGCATTAACATTGCCCTTCAGAAAATAAGGGTCCAAGTATTCCAGACCGTTATTCCTCCTCCACCAAACTTTACTGTTGGCACTATGCATTCAAGTAAGTCGCATTCACCTGGCATATGCCAAACCCAGATTGATCTATCAGATTGTCAGATAGTGACATGTGATTTAACACTTCAGAGAACACATTTCCAATGCTCCAGAGTCCAGTAGCGGCATGTTTTACACCACTCCGGCCAACACTTGGCATTGTGCATAGCAATCTTAAGCTTGTGTGCAGCTGCTTAGGCATGGAAGCCCATTTCATGAAGCTCCTAATGCACAGTTATTTTGCTAATGTTGCTTCCAGGGTTTGATAGTCTGTTGTAAGTGATGCAACAGAGGATAAGCAATTTTTTATGTCCCACGCTTCAGCTTTTGGCAGTTTGCATGGTCTGCTGCTTCGTGCCTGAGCTGTTGTTGCTCCTACACATTTCTGTTTCACATTAATAGCACTTACAGTTGACCAGGGCAGACCTAACAGGGCGGAAAGTTCACAAACTGGCTTGTTGCAAAGGTGGCATCCTATGACAATGTCACATTAAAGTCACTGAGCTCTTCAGTATGACCCATTCTACTGCCAGTGTTTGTCTAAGGAGATTACCATGGCTATGTGCTTGATTTGTACAAAGAATGTGGCTGAAACACCTGAACTGAATAATTAGAAGTGGTGTCCATAAAGTTTTTAACCATATAGTATATGTTAAGATAAAGTCTATTTTAAACGTTGCTTGTCTACTTCAATAACAAAGGCAACTACTGAATATGTAAATGGAAACAATTTAGTTTTGATTTGATTTTTGATTAAAAACTATTGAAGTGAGATGATCAAAGTATAAACTTTTTTAGACAATTTTCTCTTTCTGGAGGAATCATTTTCAATCATAAGTAATAAATCACAATATGTCACTATATATATATATATATATATATATATATAGAGAGAGAGAGAGAGAGAGAGAGAGAGAGAGAGAGAGAGAGAGAGAGAGAGAGAGAGCACACCATACAACACTGCTGCTGACTTTTGTCAAACTGCACAAAATATCAATACATGCCTGTGTACAACCATCATGAAGAAAACTGCTCGAAACAGCACTCCAGACACTTTTAATGAGAGGAAATTCTTCTCAAAAGTTGCCTTGAATAAGAATGAGTCAAAGACTAATTATGTCTTTTGCAGTCAGGCAGCAGTAATGGAGTCTGCAGCCAATGATTTGTCATAATCTGTTGTATGTTATTTACTCAGGCAGTTTTGCACTGCACTTCCACTCGGTGCACATGAATGACTGTGTTCTCGCTCTGAAGGTGTGCGTGTGTGTGTGTGTATTTCCACTTAAGTGGGTGTCAGTCCTGTGGGGCGCAGATGCTGGCACAGTCTCATCACTGTGCACACTGATTCCCCCACAGTGACCAAAAGTGGCAGCTGATACTATGCATACACACACTCATGTCCCCCTCCATGTGCATCCACAAGCCCACACACGTCCCTTTCATGCACCTCAGCTTGCACTGGGGCTTCAAAATTGGGCCATCTCCACATAGGAAGCTGCAAGTGTGTGCTTGTGTGTGTGCATATAGAATCCTTGGTCATGTCCATAGACTGGTCACTAAGCACTTTCGAATCCTTAGTTTTACAAATGAAAGCAAAACTACAGAATATGTTTTTTATAGTCACTGGTTTATGCATTACAACTAATGCATTAAACAAAATGTGGGCTGTTTTATGATGTATTTTAAATCATGGCCCTGAATGAACAATTCCCACTTCCAGTGAATAGAGTGATTACAGTCAGAGTAGTATTAAGATGTAGTGTGTAATGTTTCATGCCATAAAAGTGTGTGACTGTCATGTGGGAGGAACCCAAATGTTTCCTCAGTGCCTACAGTGTAGTGTGTGTGTGTGTGTGTTAGCGTGGGCCTCTAAGGGACTCTGTCATGTCCATGTCAGTGAAATCCAAAAATACTCAGAGAATGGTGTGAATTATGTATGACTCCTCCCCCACTGTCTGTGCCTGTACTGCTCCAGTGCATCACCACACACACACACACACAGCCAGAGGGAAGCCAGCTTGAGAACACTCTCTCAGTTTGTAACTTGTCTTCACTCTTGGCCTGCTGGTTTCTCCTATGGCCCCCTGCTGGTTGATGTCTGTATTGCAGTTTCAATCCCTTTGACTCCCAGTGTAGTTTAGCTGGAGGTTTAGTTACAGTGATTACATTTTTGGAAAAGCCCCAGCACCAGGCATCAGCTCATGGTAGATGAGAGTTCACGCTGGGAAGTGCTTGAATATATCTACATCTAACTCTCTACTGAATTTTATTTTTTTTACCGATCCTTCACTCGGCTCAGCTTAGCCACAGCCAGTGCGTGTGAGTGCTCATGTGTGTGTAATGTACAGATGTGGTGTGAACATGACCTAATTAACCATATAAGCTGTATAGGCTGCAGCCTAGGGCCTCATGAGTGCAGGTGACCTCACGAAAAAACAAGTATGAATGTTTGACATGCTAACTTTTTGGCCAATTACTTCATTCATGTCAGAATGGAGTAGGATTGGGAGCACTATCAAGTATCAAGTTCATTTTGTATTAGGCAAAAATGTTTCATTATACTCTTTTGTGTCCTTTCTCAAGCTCTCACACTGTGCAAACAAATTTCAAGCCAGCAAGTGGCCAAATAGCTGACGCACTCAGAACGAAACAAACATATTGTTACTCTCAGAACAAAACCAGCAATCATTATTTGACTTATACACTTTGTCAAAATTAAGAATGGACCAATATAAATGCTCCAAATTTTGACGCAATAATATGATTATTTTTGTTCTTTCTGAACGATGAAGTCTGATCATATTGTAGCCTATTGAGTGAACACTGGCTATATTGTAATTGGCCAAAAAGTTAGCATGTCAAACATTCAAACTTGTTTTTTCGTGAGGTCACCTGCACTCATGAGGCCCTAGGCTGTAGCCTATACAGCTCATATGGTTAATCTCTCTGATACCGCTCCATCCCACGAGTGTAAGACATGCTCAGTTCAGCTACTGACACACTCAAGTTTAAACCTTACATTTAACTTTGTCTCCTTATCATCTGCCCCCAACACTGCAATACAAAGTCCTTCTATCAGAAATGTGGGTTTTGGAGAATGTAAGGCAAACACTGAGTGAGTTTTCTCTCATGTGTGAGTGGTGAGTACACTGGTTTAAGAAATAGGGTCTACATGCTAATAAGAGCTGTAGTTCAAATTAGTTTTTTAGGCAAGATACGCCCATGCGCATGCAAAATTAATAACCTCATTCCAGTCTCGCTCCAGCAACCCAAAAATCTCACTTCAGACACCTCACTAAAGTTGGCAACCCTGTTATGTTGTCATTGTTTTTTTTATATAGCATGTCTTCATCTAAAGGGGGTCTCAGTGTGAGTGTAAAGTCATGTATACCAGTATAAGCAATGAGAGGCATCTCCCTCACTCTCCCTCTCTCTCTCTTTTTCTCTCTCCCTCATGCTGTCTCTCTCTCTCTCTCTCTCTCTCTCTCTCTGCTGTGTCCCTTTCTCTCTCTCTCTCTCTCTCTCCCTCATGCTCTCTGCCACAAACCCAAAAGTCCCATACAGGCCTATGTGAGTAACCCATGAAAGCTTGAAGAATGACTGGACTTTAATGGTAATCCTCATATATCTCTCCTCCTCACTGTCTAATCCTCTGCTTTTCTCTCTCATTTTCTGTGCAGTGCTCTCCTCTCCTGCCTCTTTCTCTCGCTCTCTTTATCTCTCGCTGTCCCGCTGTCCTGAGTGTGCCCCTACAGCCAAAAGCTGTGCTTTCCTCATTAACTCCCTTTATGAAAGCAGAGATGACAATAATTGGTTTGAAAATATGAGACAATAGGGTACAAGGATTATTCTGAGCTCATACTGCCCTCTGAGTCCATGAGTGTTCTACTGTCTCTCTCTCTTCTCTCTCTCTCTCTCTCTCTCTCTCTGTCCTTCTTGGGGACACACCTTGCTTTCAATTTGTTCACACATACACAGATGGCAGACATATCTACATCAATTGGATGTATTGGATGGCACTCTAGTAGACACAAATCGCAAGGTTGGTCAACCCCTTAAACTGCAGACTTGTCATTCAGTCATTATTTTAATGCTTATTATTCAGCTACCACAGTGAAACTAATATGTAGGTTATGTGGTTATTAGGTCTATGTATCATTCAAAAACTTTCAACACTGATACCGATCACTAAATACATTTTAATACCTTCTTTTAAATAACAAAGAAGACACATAGCACAAAACCAAAAATGTGTTGAGGTGCAGGAAGCAGGTGTGTTTTCTGACCGTAATGGATTGCGTACTAATGAACTGAAGTGTGGGCCACATACTGTTTAAGGCATTACATTTCAATGTAATGTGTCGAGCATTTGGCATGACATCCGTAGAAGAAGAAGAACACAGATAGATTTGATGAAATCAATATTAGGGTAGCCTATTTTCTGCTGATTATCATTAGATTATGCAGGTACACTGTATGTGTTACCCCATTGTTCTCTCCTGGGAAGGTTTTACACTATATGTTGGAACATTGCACTGAGGATTTGAGAGTATTCATCCGTAAGAGCAATAGTGAGGTCAGGTACTGATGTTGGACGATTAGTTATGGATCATAAACACCACTCCAACTCATCCCAAAAGTACTGGATGGTACTCTCTCTCTCCAGAGAATGCAGTTCCACTGCTCCACAACCCAATGCGAAAGTGCTTTATAGCCCTTTAGATGACACTTTTCATTGGGCATTGTGACCAAACACTCATGTGCAGCTGCTCCAGAGAATCTCATATTATCAACAGGGCTTTTCTATGTAGATTACTCAAGCAGCACATGCTCAATTGAACACCTATGAGTGCACCTTTTCTAGTATAGATAGTGGCCTATTCACATTTTACAGTACTCTTAAAGGGTTCCAGTTCTTCTGGGCCTGAGGGACGATAATCCTTTATAAGGGATTTAGTCAAGTTGTAATCCCGCTGAATGGATTAGGGCTGGGATGATAGGTTGATTCACACATGAGATTACTCTGCCAATTATTCCAGGATTTAACCATAAACCGCTTCACCTCAACGAGATTCAGCCTGCTAGTTACTGAGTTACAGGCATACGCTGGAGATGTTCCATCATAGATGATTCTTCTCCACGGATCATATGGTGTGGAAATGACATTCGCTCTCAGTGTGAATCAGAGTTTAGAAGTGCGTGTGTATGGTGCTACATGGTGCAGTGATTCACACGCTAGATTACGTAATGTGTGAAGTGATTAAGTGTGGCAGAAAATAGGATTCAGAACCGAAATGATTCAAAGATGAGGCACAGGCGCGGTGCTGAGCAGCAGTTAAGTTACTTGCAGTATCTGAACTGAAGATCTACACATGGAAATTAACATTCAGCCCAAGAGATGCTGAGCACAAGAGTGCATGCAAGTGAGTATGAAAGTGTTTAAAGATTTAAAACAACTGCAGGAAAAAAAAAAAAAAAACATTTTACTTTTCGTCTTTGCTTCTTTGGAGGCTGTACGTGGAGCCTAAATGATGGAGACATTGGCTCTGCAGGATAAATAAAACAGCTTGATAGGATCTCAGGTACAAATCGCATGATTTCTCCCTTGGATCTCCTTCCATTTTTTTCTCATTATGTTTTTTAACCTTGAGTTTGAGGATTTTACAACCTCTCTCACTGCTGGTCTGAAAACATGCACGCATTTAGTCGGAGGGGAGCTGAGGTTGCACATCTATTCTTTCACTGTCAGTCTTAATTCGCCGTTCTTTCTCAATCTTCTTACCTCTCCCCTGTTTTCCCCTTATACTGCATCTGTGCACAGTGATTGATGCTTTAACTCATTAACACTGTGTTTGTTCACTGGCACTGCACTTAATATTCTTTGATTCACTTCAAAGCTGTTTGTGTTCGTCCTAAGGTAGTGTGTGACCTCAAAATAAATAAATCAATATCAGTGTGTGTGTGGTGTATGTGTGTATGTGTGCTCTCTGTTCTGTCCCTTGCCTCTGATTAAGCCAGTGACATGTACAGAATTATAACACAGATACTTACACATAGTCCCTTTATCCTAAGGCAGTTTTACCCATGTAAGTAGGCCTGGGCCTGTTGGGAGTTAACCAAGTAGCTGCGGCAACAGGAGGCCAGTTGTGGTAACAGCTTTAATCGCTGTTACAAAAAAATGGTTGTTAATTTATTGATTTACTCCATGCAAACTTTAGCAAGAGTCTAGTGTTCCCACAAACATGGCTGGAACATGGCTGTTGAGCTGCACTGGTTGAATGCTGCTGGCAGATATCACACCTACACAAAGCTCCCTATGTGGTACAGCGTTTTTTTTTAGAATATCCTCAGACTACAGTCTCAGGTTTCACACATCAGACAAAGCAGCCTGAACAATGAAAGAGATAGCATGTGAGTTTGAAGCTTAATCTCTGTCAAATAAAAGGTAAAGCAAAAGGGGGAAAAAGCCTCCCAACCCGGTTTAACCTTTTTACCGCAGTTGTTTTCCATACAGTTATCCAAATAAGAGGATTCTGTTACGGACACAGGCCTAAGTGTAAGTGAAAAGCTATTAGGCAAGCAGCTCCAGTGTTATTTGTAGCCTTTGCTTCAATACTTTTCCCTATTCTGATTGAAACAAGACGAAGCTTCCGAGCTGCAATCTGTCTGATAACGCCGGCAGACTCATTCTGCCGTCACCCATTTTCTAAACAAGAGAATTCTGGGATATGAGCAGATAGTGCAGGCAATTCCAGGATTGGGCATTAATAATTGAAGGATCCCATATGCCCACGCACATAAAACTAGATCACCAACTGTAGATATGAGCATGCCTGGAGCTGCCCCAAGGCCTCCTGGGTAAGAGGAGGACCATACTGTCAGTGCGCTTCCCCAGAGCCTTTTTGGAATATACTGTGTGTATGACTGTTTGTATACTTGAATGTGTGTGTCAAGGTTTTCTTTTTGTTTGTGTGTATGTGTGTACATGTGCGTGTGTGTCTGCATGCACAACTATCAGTGGCGAACTATGATTATTAGAGCTAGGACTTCAGTTCAGGCCATAAAGGTCAAAAACTGTAGTAAAATTAGCTACCGCCCTTACAGGAATTCTACTAGTATGTTAACGCTGGCACGTCTGAACATTCTAGATTAAACACAGATATTTGAAGCTAGTGACAGATATTCCGTATGTTTTTCATCATTTTAAACAACTGACTAAAACCTGGTTAGACTACCCCTCCTATTCACAGGCAGTGATGTGTCTAGGATTGATCCCATCTAATGGAGATCAAAACAGGACTGATTGATTCCACTGTCACTTCCTAATTATGTTAGTAGTCAGTCTTGTAAGGTCTTGAGTTCATCTTCTGAGGTCCTAAACAATGGGAGAGTGCGCTTGGCTGTAACCACATAGATACCATGTGGAAAATTATCCTGACTGGACAGTAAACATTTCATAATTTGAACTCTTTTAGGTGATGTAAATAAGATCTTTTAAATAACAGCTGGAGACCATTTTCTGAATTATATAACTTGTTCTGAGATTAACCAAAAGTAATTCTTTGTGTCTGCCATTTCATGTTTTGCTGTAGTTTGATGTTTTTGTATGTGCTGTAGTTTGTTTTATGTTGTCTTCTTATTGTTGTTGTTTATAATAATTTTTTGTTTTATAATCCTGCATCTGTGTTGTTTTATATTGTTTATTGATTTTTTTGTTTATTTTTTATGTGGAGCTTACTGTTTTTATATGTGTAGTATAAAAAATAAAGGTTAGGATAAAAGAATGTAACCTTTTTGTTTTCAACTAAAATTTAAAAATAAAATAAGAGTGTTATTATTTGGTATATATATATATATATATATATATATATATATATATATATATATATATATATATATAAAATATATATATATATATATAATATATTTACGTATATATTTTTTTTTTTCCAAAAATTTGCCACCAGCCGCTACTGGCGTGCATGTAGATATGCACTGTATCATGATTAGAGTGTGCACATGCGTCTGTGTGTGTGTGCGCGTGTGTTTGAATAAAATATAAAAATAGTTGGCGTATCTTTTTTTTTCCTACTCTGTCAGGCATTAATTGGCTGTGTATGAAAGGTAGTTCAGACTGGCTTTGTGATAAAAGGGGTGGATAAATATCCTGGCAGATGCATCTCATGGGAAAGGTCTGGCTTATGTAGGCGATTTCCACAGCATAGGAGTTTATTTTAAAAACCTCAGCTGCACTCGTGTCAGTGTACACTGTCTAATTATTATTTGATCTACTAAAGAAGAGCGTAGAGATACCTGCATGTGAAATAACTACGGACACAAGACATGTCAAAACACATACATCAGATATAGTCATATATCTCATCTCTACAGCAGCAACTTTGCAACAGCAATCTGTTAGAATCTGGATTCATGCTCAAAACATTTTTTTTTCTATTTATAAAGTAGATTGTTTTTTGGTTGCATTATTAAGTGATGGGGGCAGCACGGTGGCGCATTTGGTAGCACTGTCGCCTCACAGCAAGAAGGGCCTGGGTTTGTTTCCCAGCCGGACGACCAGGGTCCTTTCTGTGTGGAGTTTGC
Source organism: Colossoma macropomum (assembly GCF_904425465.1). Classification (NCBI taxonomy): domain Eukaryota; kingdom Metazoa; phylum Chordata; class Actinopteri; order Characiformes; family Serrasalmidae; genus Colossoma; species Colossoma macropomum. Next base: position 19,536,171 of record NW_023494787.1, on the reverse strand, counting down.
ATGTTCTCCCCGTGTCTGCGTGGGTTTCCTCCGGGTACTCTGGTTTCCTCCCATGGTCCAAAGACATGCAGTCAGGCCAATTGGACAGCTGGGATAGGCTCCAGCACCCCACCGCGATCCAGAAGGATAAGTGGTTTAGATGATGTATGTATGTATGTATGTATGTATTAAGTGATGGCAAATTCACCAATAATTTGCTATACTTTCCTGCAGAGTTTAGTTCTAACCCATATTCATGCGCTCCATCCCTCCCCACACCTTGCCTAACACAAATGGATCTGATCCAGTCAATCAAGGACTTCTGTCACCATTGCTGTTAATTATCATGACAAATGTCTTAATATTTGATATCATGACTTTGTTGTAAGATGTTTATGGCATAGTTATGTCAATGTTATGCATCAGGGATCAAGCAGTTTCCAAATATTAAGTGTATGTTCATTGTGTGAATGTTCATTGACTTAAAATGCCATCAGATCAAAAGGACTTTCAGTTCAACCAGGCCTGAAGACGCTGTGTAGTACTGATAAAACTCTAATAGCACTCAAATCAATGGAAAGAACATGATACACTGCAGTTGCCAGTAACAAGGCTTTGCAGGACTGAGATCTTTTGTAAGTGTCTTGTTCACGATCCCAGTATGTACTTATAGCAGAGGTTCTAGTACAAAGTCCTTACAGCTTGTTGTCCAGCATCGTCCTGTGTGTGTTTTCGGTTAAGACACACTAGTGTGACTTTTTTCTCATTGAGGTGTCACGTTAGAGGAAACTGGAAATTCAGTGTATCCAGGCCTGAAGGTGAACCAGTGCAATGTTAAATGGAATAAGCGACAATGAGGTTAGATAACATTGTTTGCTGTAGTTACTTGCTGAACAGACACTCTTGCTGTGTCTGTATGATGTTACATTTTCTAATCAGACCATACATGCTGACATACACACACACACACGCAAGTGGACCTGGCAGCACAACCATAATTTAAATTCTGTGAAGCCTATCCAATCCACCTGGTTGGGCTCAGTTAATTTGCCTTTGCGTTTGTGTGGCTGTGCATGTGTGTCTTTGTGCATTTGCATTTAGCCATACATTTCCTGCACATTGGTAAAGGTTAGTGCATTTATTATTTGACCTTTTCAGAAACTCACTTTAGTTACTTTTAAGAATCTGTTTTATTTCAATGGATATTCAGACATTTAACCTTTAAAATATGCTAGTATTGCAGCAGTATGTTTCTTGCAGGAAATTGAAACGCCGAATTCTTTATTTTATAACTTTTAAATTGTGAAGCCAGATGACTAGTAAAGTTTCGGGAAAACTTTAATTGAACCCTTCTATAACATTGATATAACCATGTCATAAATGTGTCACATGTTGACATGCCAAATTATGTCCAGTATAGTAACAGCAATGTCACAGTGTCATGTTACCATTAATAGCAACTGTCTGACTGAAGCCATAATGTTTGATGTCACAACAGCTTATATCACATGCTTATTTTTGCAAAGGGTAGATACCCATCGTGAAATCAGACATTTTGATTTTGTCATGACAATTGCTTGTAATGGTAACATGACACCATTACACTACTTAGCATTATCTGTCATTGCAACCCATGATAACATATGAGACGTATATGGCGTGGCTATGTGAAAGTTATGTAGCAGAATTCAAGTAAAGTGTTCCCGAAGTTTCTGACAAAGCTAGTTCTGTAAATTGTAAAACAATCTACGAATCTATTTTAAAACGGTGCAGAACTGAGATGCATCACCCCAAGTTCTGTGTTCTGTGTTCGCGAAAGCCCACATTAGCTTGCAAGCTACTTCTCCAAGGTATAATAGTGATATACAATATGATTCATTCCCTATAAATTAAGTCTGTTTCTTACAGTCTTGTTTCAGTGGTGTAGCTTGGACTTACTCGACTGGCATTCCCTCTATTGGATACAAATGTAGAGGAATTTCATCAGTGGTCCCATTGTGCTATAATGAATGCCTCCAATAATATGTTCTTTTACATTCTATTCAGCATTATTGTAAAACCGGCTGGCCTCTATCAAAGTCCAATTACTTTCATAATTGAATAGATTTAAGGCCTTTGAAAGGCATTATGTTGTTACAATGGACAGGCTTTGTCACAGTGACCCTATCTGAAGAAATGGCTTTGTGAATCTTCAGGGTGGTTTTATTGTAAGAACAGCTCCAGTGCCATAATACATTGGCTGATAAAGTGAAAGAAGCACTACTCATTCATAGTACACTGCCACCAGTGGACATGGTGGCAGGACCAACTGGGCCACATTCATTTCTAATCTGATAGCTTTGGCACACCATGTTCTCAGTGAGGTGAACAGGCGGTCCAGTCAGAACTAGCTGCCTTTGAGAAAGTTGTGCATTCAAAAAGAAGAATGGTATGTTTCTAAGGCAGCAACTAACAATCATATCTGTAATTGATTGACCTATCTAGTACTGTTCAATCAATCGACTAATTGACAAATCGATTGTTATGCCTTCTTTGGTTCTTCTACCTTTGTAGCCACCACCATTCAAAGTTTTTCTTGGATTCCTCTTTCATGATGCAGTGAAACAATTTGTTGTAATAACAAAGTGTATCATATCAACATACAGAGTGCTTTTAAAGGAACCATGTCAACAATAAAATGTATCAATGTTTTTTTTTTTTCCATATACATTATCCACTTTGCTCCATGACTTAGTCCCAGCATGTCCTACATGCGTCACTTCACTCACTCTTGTCAGCTTGCTGTCACTTAGTCTTCAACTTAGTCATGGTTTCAAGATGAAAGTGCACCAGACTTGATGACTTTGTGAGACCACGTCTCCTCAGCTCTGGGGATTAGAGGCAGGGCTGCTTGACGTCTAAATAAGAGCGCTAACGGCTGTAATATTGGAAGGTCCGCCCCAGGCGCCGTCCCACCGACAAGGTGGAGACAGCACTGAATTTATGTGTCTCATGAATGCTGAGGCTTCCTCTCAAATCAAGAACTTCAAAGAGCAAGCCTGGATGAGAGGCCACTGTGATCCTCATGCAACTTAAGCAAGGTGCTCTTCAGTCACTCTCTTTCACTCTCCGTGGCCTCCTGCTTTATTCTGTCTCTTTCATGATGTTCCTCCTCCTTTTTATCTTGTTCTTACATGCTTCCAATCTCAGACTGTCACCCGCAATGAAAACTGGGGCGAGATATTGCATTGCCAAAAACATGTTTGGTTTTTTTAGATTTAGTTTTCAGGGCTGTTGCAAGGTGGGGGGGCGCTGTCACTCCAAAAATGCTCTGTTAGAGGGATCAATTACATTACATCTGATTACTCATACAGATCTGCTTTACTAACTGGAAACAAAGCACTTATGGATCATTAGATCACCATTACAGAATAAAGTGCACTCTACAGTTTTTATGGTTATGTTATTACTGAAATTCAAGCCATTTGCCATTTTAGATCTAATACTGAGTACAGGTAAGTTGCTTAGCCTCCACTGCGGTGGACCTAAGATGAGTTAATGCCATTTTTTAAAGTGGAAAAAAGCCAATCACACCTAGCAGTGTTAACAGCTATAAAATAGCAATATAATGGTAGCTATCCACTTAGCTACAGTACTGCAATCTGCAGATATCCAACAGTATGTGAATGTTTCATATAACACATACAATTCCAAAGAGCTGATTGTGATTCCAGGACAAATATTTTCTTTAGGAACTTTACAGACATTGTTGTGGACATCTGTGCTCACAATAAGTTCTCCCACCTAGGAGGACTGACTACACAAAGCATTGGATGTTTGTGTTCCACCATGTTGATCCACTGTACACAATTTTAAAAGTGATTAGTCTATTTCACAATCATTTAGGGGGTCTACAAGAGGTCTGACATTCATGCCATGGCACAGCACCACTGGCCCCCCTTGGACCCCAACACGAAGTGCCACTGCTTCCTTCAGAATGCAAGAGATCAACCAGGATCTCCATGCTATAGCCCTCAGAGAGGGTTAAATCTGCACCAAACACGTCACGGCCAGTCACTCCAAATAACATGGAAACGCTGGAGACGCACCATGACGCCCTGACACCAATGCTCTGCTGAGTGTTTTTGCCCATGCAATCAGAGAGGCTAATGTCATTATTATTTTGATTGCCATTAATTGGATTATTATGAATGTGCGGTGACAAGCTGTTTGGTCTGATTAGAAATCACTTCCCCATGAAAGGCAGAACTAACAGCCCCGTGATCCGAGACTACGCCTTTTCCAAATTTACCTCTCTCTTTCACTCTCTCTTTACCTCCTCCCTTCTGCACCTTTTCCCGCGTGCTCCGCATTAACATTCAGCTCAGCCTGCCGCAGCTGCTGGAGGGTGCTACATCTTGTTGACCCAAGGCAATCTCCTATAATTTGGCCCGTCTCTGATCAATGTGATCATTGCTTTTTAAATAGAGCCTCTGTCTCGCCATGCAGATGCAGTTCGCCTCAGCAACAAAGAAAGAGATTGAAGAAAGAGACATTCATAATCATCTGTTTGATTTGGTCATACTGCAATACACTTATTGTTTTGGTGGAGCAAGAGGTGGAGGATAATCTCTCTCTCTCTCTCTCTCTCTCTTTTGCTCCCTCTCTCTCTCTCCTGCAGTGCTTATACGATGATTGACAGTTTCCTCCTGCTTAGCTCCACAGATCTATAAGGCACAAGAGGCAAAAAACAGTGCAACACTGACATTAAACACCACACAGCCTCCAGCACATTCCGTACACAAGCTCACTTATTCTTTTTCTCTCTCTTATACACATCCATGTTTCAATTTTTCACTTGTCATTACAAAAATTATCTATTACTTTATAAGGTCCCATTCACAGCTGACTTTAACATACTTTCTGAGTGATTATGGGCAGGGTTATGTACAAGTGAGAACAGGGTCCAATGCCTAGAAGAGATCAGTGATGGCTGCTAATAATATTGGATAGTAGGGCTTAAAAAAAAACACCTTTCACCCAGTAACATCACATTTTAGACCATCCCAGCTAGAGCATCAGGAATCAATGAAATACGCTGTCTAGCTGACTACAGTTCACACTTGTTAAACCCCTTAAAATTGTAGGCTTATAACATTCTAAGGCTTATTATTCAGTAACTACAGGGACTTCAATGCAAACTGGCAGAGCTATTCTTAGGTTATAGAAGTGTATAATAAAACTGCAGTTACATGTTTAGATGTTGATGTACAGCAGTAACTAATGCTAAAGCATGCTAACACGACAATTACAGCATTTTTCACAGCCGTGCTTTTTGTATCAGCTACAACATGACAATATTTAAGTTCCAATCATTACTAAATGACTCTATAAAACAATGATATACAAAATATACCCCATTTCCAAAAAAGTTGGGATGCTGTGCAAAATATAAATAAAATCAAAATGCAATCATGTACAAATCATTTAAACCCTATAGTCATTGGAAATAGTACAAAGACAACATATCAAATGTTGAAACTGAGAAATTTTGTTGTTTTTTTGAAAAATATTTGTCCATTTTTAATTTAATACCAACAACATGTGCCAAAAAAGTTGGGACGGTGGCAACAAAAGCCTGGTAAAGTTTTATAATGCTAATTGATGCATGATTGGGTATAAAAAGCTTCCCAGAGACGCTGAGTCTTTCAGAAGTAAAGATGGGGAGGGGTTCACCACTCTGTGAAAGACTGCATGATCAAACAGTGCAACAATTCAAGAATAATGTTTCTCAACATAAAATAGCAAAGATCTTTTTCTTTTCATCACCTACGGTACATAATATCATTAAAAGACTCTGGAGAAATCTCTGTAAGGGACAAGGCCAAAAATCAGTATTTTCTGGCCTTGTATTTGGGCCCTCAGACAGCACTGCAAGTGCAAAGAAGAAACTATATATAAATAGGATCTAGAAACACTGCCACCTTCTCTGGGCCTGAGCTCATTTAAAATGGACTGAGGGAAGTGGAAAAGTGTCCTGTGGTCTGACGAATCAAAATTTGAAATTCTTTTTGGAAATCATGGACACTGTGTCCTCCGGACTAAAGACCACTCAGCTTGTTATCAGTGTACAGTTCAAAAGCCAGTATTCATGATGGTATAGGGGTGTATTAGTGCACATGGCATGGGTGATGTGCACATCTGTGAAGGCACCATTAATGCTGAACGATCTATACATGTTTTGGTAACATATGCTGCCATCCAGATGACGTCTTTTTCAGGGAAGGCCTTGATTATTTCAGCAAGACAATAGCCACGTTTATATGCAGCCTGATAATCCGTTAATAATCAGACTAATAGTTCAATTGGAATAGAATACGTCCATGTAAACACTTCAATCGGAATAGCCATTTCTATCCGATTGAACGAGGTGGGTAATCCTGTAAATAATCCGTTAAATAGAAGAATAACAGCCATGTAAACGCCTGTATCGGATTACATTTCCAATTGGAACGTGTGAGTACGTTCTGCGCATGTGTGTTGCGTCATATCAAAAGCACAGAACTCATAAACCAGCTCTGGCAAAACGTTCAACATGGCGGAGCAGAAACTGGTCTGCAGAGGAGACAAAGTTTATGCTCTGATCTTTAAAAGACGGTGGTGGGACGGATGTCCAGCTTAAGAGTCTCAGAACACGACGTCTTCCTCTCGGCCTTCTTTAATAAGGACATGTGAAGGACGTTTTCCTGAGTCTGACATCATTTTAAAGCAATTAAAAACTCCAGCTCGCCAACTGGAAACTCACCTCACTCTGACTGGACCTCACGTGATGCTCGCTGTCATGGTAACTCCACACATGTGCGTCATTTTGGATCGGATTACTTGTAGTGAGCATATAACTGAAGATTTTCATCAGATTGTTGAATAGAGTGTTCATATAATCACCTCAGTCTTAATCTGTAATCGGAATGTATTTATTCGGATTGGCAAAAATCTTTGCATGTAAACACAGCCAATGTCAAACCACATTCTGCACATATTACAACAGCATTGCTCCGTATTAAATGAGTCTGGGTGCTAAACTGGCCTGCCTACAATCCAGACCTGTCACCACTGAAAACATTTGGAGGGTTGTGAAATGAAAAATATGACAAAGGAGACCCTGAACTGTTGAGCAGATGAAATTCTATATCAAACAAGAATGGGAAAACATTTCACTTTCAAAACTACAGCAGTCGGTCTCCTCAGTTCCCAAACACTTACAGAGTGTTGTTAAAAGAAGAGGTGATGAAACACAGTGGTAAACATGCCCCCGTTCCAACTTTTTTGGAACGTGTTATTGGCATCAAATTCAAAATAGGCATATATTTCTCAGATTTCTCAGTTTGATATGTTGTCTTTGTAGTATTTTCCTTTAAAAATATGGTTTACATAATTTGCATATCATTGCATTCTATTTTTATTTACATCCTGCTCAGCGTCCCAACTTTTTTGGAAATGGGGTTGTGAAATATATCTTACTTGAATGTCTGTTACAAGCGGTTATAAGCTCTGAATGTCTGTGTACTGCTGCTATAGCATCAGTATAGCACCAGTTAGCAAGGCTCTAACATAATACTTCATATCCTTTGGTGCATTTTAGAAATGAGCATTAATTAATACATGTCTTCATTAAACATGGCCATGTAATGGCGTTCTCACAATTTGACTGTAGTTGACTTTTAGTGTAAAGCAAAATTATTTATTATTAATGATGTTGAGTTTGAGTCTCAGCTAATGAGATTTTAAAACTGACCTATCTACCCCAATGAGCACTGACTGCACACTGTTGGAAAGTGAAGCTAGGCATAGTAGGGATAACTACTGGAGGGGTCATTTCCATCTGTGTGTTGTGTCACAACACACTTGACTCAGATAGGCTGAGTGAATTGACAGCTTGGGCTAGATGTTAGTCAGCCCCATCTTAGCCACATTTTTCTTATGACCTTTTGGTGGTGCTACTGTTCTGGGTCCACATAAGTCCAAAATAGTCTGTTTCTGGACATTTGGTAACAGCAAGTAAAAGAATGTGGATGCCAAAAATTAAACCTTGTTCTGATGCCTTTTTCTTTTTTTTTTTTTAAAGGGGGCTTAGCTTCACTAGAACATTTATATCAGCCATGTCATGTGATCAGGTCACTCAAACCACCTTCAGAGGTGCTCAGGGACTCATATGACCACACAAAATTCAAAAACGTTAAAGTGCCCCTAATATTCCCCCCCACAGTAACAAAAGACCATCACAGCAAAGATGAAAGCAGCTTCTTTATTCACTTCCTCCCTTGTTTGTTTATTTGTGTATATCCATGTGACATTTGTAACAACCTGTACATGTACAGAAGAAGGACTTGAGGAAAATTTTGGTCTGACAACAAGAGAGATTGGTGTAGTAAATGCGTGTGGTAGCCTTCCTCCAGTCACAAAATCCAATATGTAAAGAGGTTTTATTCCAAGCATTTTTGGTGCATATTAGTCCATTCATCATGAAATTTTCCCACAATGTAAAGGACAGCATTTGTAATTAGATGATGTAGGAGAATAATAAAAAAAAAAAAAGATTCTTTGGAATTTTTTATTTTCAATTTTTTTTTAATCCCTAGACGATGCTGTTCTTGGAATGCTGACAACCTCACAGTTAGTAAACACTACATTAGTGTTTAGTTATTATTTTGCACTTTGCAGTGAATGGTATTTTTAGTTTGTTTATTTGTTTTATGTCCATATTGTGCAGTACAACCATACATTCTTTGTGATAATACATCCTTAGTGTATTATCATGCAATAAATATTCATCTGAGTGTGGATAAACTGTAACCTTGAAGGGATGAACTGTCAAGTACACAATGCCATTTAGACGTTACTGGTTTGCCAAACAGGATGGATTTTGCGATGGATCTTGTACCACATTCGGGCAACTCAGTGTAAGCCCTGAGATTAATAACTGAATAATAAATCTACATTTTAAGGGATTAAAAGGTCTTTGCTTGGCTTTTTTCATTGCCATCATCATACCTTGCCTATGCATATGCTCTTGTCACTGAGTGCTGCCATCACACACTTATAACACAATTAACATCCATCTCTTATTGCACACAGTGAATGTTCCTGTGCATTCAGAGAGAGCTCTTCAGTAGGTGAGTAGGGGCTGAGCGCTGTGTCTCTGCAGTAATGAGAAGTCTCCTGGGCTCTCTCGTGTTTCATCATTAAACTCATTACAGCTCAGGCACAATATCATGTAGCCACTGATTAGGCCCAGAAATGAGAAAATGGGGAGCAGCTGAAATGCTGCAGATTTCACTTTTTCTTTTATAGACAGCAGTGAACAATAGCGCCTCATCCTGTACACTTCTCCTTGAATGTCCTTTACTCCCCCACCTCTCACCCCCCATTCTCCAGGTTCTGCTGATTAATAGTTGGACTTGCGCTTTCATTTCTTCCTGTATTTTTGTCCTCTCTTTTGAAGAATGGGCCGAGAGAGAGAGTCATCAGGATTGGCCCGTCTCACAGAAGCACCACAATTCCCCACCTGAATGAGGCAGCAGCCCCTATTTATTCATGATTGCACTGATCCTGTTGTGGTTCCTGCACACAACTTTGTAATCTTTCAAAAGCAATAGGAGTTTGAACATCAAGCTACTACCGGGAGACTTTATTACATGTTTGTGTGACTCAGAGAAGGAGAATAATCATATACAGATGGAGAAGGGAAAAAAGAAGAGAGAAAAAGTGGAGCATGTGTAGCCATTACACGCAAATCCATGCTTGAGTGTGACAGAGGAGCTGTGACCTAGTTCTTAAAGGACGGGGACGTATGTGAGTGCATGCGTGCATGCATAAGTGTGGGTGCATGTGTGTGACTTTTCTGTACATTTGAATTCATGCAAGACTTGTTTTACAGAGTCATCCTTTTGATCATGTCATAAATCTGTTAAATTGTATAATGGAAGCAAATGGTAAAAGAAGCACTGGCTTCAAGAGGCTAGTCACACATAGTTGGCAGTTGGAAATCATTTAAAATAAAGCTATTCTCACAATGTGATTTACAACATGCATGGAGTAACCAAAGGAATGAGCTTCAGAAAGATAAAAGCACGAGCTTAGCTGCAAGCTTTTTTGTTCTTCAACACACAACACGTTGCTGTTTAACTGAAATGTCTGTTCAGTAAACTGGAATAAATTAGGCCTTGCTAAGTACTAAGTTTTGATTCAATTTAAAATGCAAATTCCAAACCATCCATCTGGTTCACAATGTAAACAATAAAAGTTGGAGAACATTCACACTGTGTTCCAAATGGCCCACAATCACTACTCCTTTAGCACTATATAGAAACCAGTTTTAGAGAATAGAACTTGATTGATGATTTCATACATAACGTGTCATAGGTTCATCAGTCTGCAACAGTATTTACATTCCGTCACAAATGACACAGTGCATTATAGCTATTCTGAGTCCCCTATGGTGTATGGTGTGAACGCTATTGATTGCAGTGCATTATGTGATTGTAAGAGTGCAATGGATATTCTTGTAGACCCCATTTCAATACTTTTTTTAACATGCCCTCAGCAACTTCTACTCACCACTCAGAAGTGCATCACACCATTGTTACACAAGCTGCCACTCAAAGCACGAAGTATGGAGGGGACAGCAAGGAGCAGATTGTTAGTTGCTAGTTGGCTAGCAATGCAAAATATTTTCTTGAAAAGTCTGAATATAACATACTTATACCAGACTAAAATAATGCTACCACATTAAAGCAATGATGTTGTATCAGCAGTCATACATAGCAGGCAGAGTAAGTTAGATTGCAAGCTAAAGCCCAGTGAATTGAATGTTATGGTTTATAAACAGCTTTGTCTGATATTTTGGGGGATTTGAAAGGGTAAATGTATCACATTGCAGTGATTTTTGGCCAGGTTTTGTTTCTGACATTGACACTTGTTTACTCAATGCCTCACTCCTCCTAAGACTTGTCTAATAAACTTCACAAACCTTATAAAGTAATGGAATGACCCTTAAGATAGAGTCAGTTATCCTCCTGGGAGTAAATGGCAAGGCCCAGTAAACAAGGTCTAGTTAAAACCAGTACTGAAATGGGTGGGTTCTGTTTTTGAAATATTAATTCATAATAGACTCCCAAAGTGCAATAAATAGTGGTGTAATAGTGAATAAATTTAGTATAATGATACACATATGTTCAGGTTTGATATGAATTTTGGTTTTGAGTTCAAGATTCAATTTTTGAGATTTTGTGTTGATTCTGTAGTTATATGCTTCACAAACACGTTTGGCTCATAAAAATGCTAATTTTATTTCAAAACATGTTCTTGTGCAAAATAGTGAACATACAGTAGATCAAATGAGATAAAAACAATGCAAAAAAACTGCCTGATACAAAACCTTATATAGCATCATTTTTAAACCTTCAAAATTGAAAGGTCAGCATCATGTTGAACATGAAAGCACAACATGTACCCTGACACTAAGCATTAACTATGAGTAAGTTACTTTTTAGTTTAAATATTTTCATTTTCATGGTTTCAAATGAAAGATAAGATGAGAGTTTGGATAAGAGTTTTTGGTTACTAAGACTAAAAAAACTTCAATTAAAATGCAAAAGTCTCAATTAGGAGTTTTCAGTGTGAGATTGAGCTAATTAACCACCATGATTTTTCATGATCATTTTACTCATCTTTTCCAAAGTTGTCGATAATTACAGAGCTGACTGTATATTGAATATGTATATACAGTTTTAGAAGTAGTCTTATTGTTGCAAGGCACTGTGTAACACTTAATTGACAATTAAACCTAGTCACACCTCATTCTCTTAATGTCGGTGCAAGAATCAGGCCAAAGTACTTCAGTGACTTTTGACCCTCATCTGAAAGATTCACACTTGTTGGTTTTGAGTTACTGTGACAATGTATTATACATGCATAGTATGTGGAAGATGCTCTTTGCCCTCCTATTATCAGTTTCGCAGCTTGAAGTAATAGCGGTTGGACTGAAGACGTGTCCTCGCTAGCTTGCTCTGCTCCAGATCGTATACCTGTGTAGAAGTCAATGAGGATGTGAAGCGACTCCTAATGCACCTAACCGAGTGTGAAGGATGGCTTGCTCCTGCTTATGCTGGCGGAGCGCTGCCCCTCCCTCTGTAACAGAGTGCAGCACGGATTAATGAACCGGCATGATTGCAAAGGTCATTTGTAGCCCAGGCTGTTAGCTAATTCAGCTAATTGTCACAATTTATTTTTATTTCAGTGGCATAGTTATACAGCCACTCATAATAAGCCAAAAGAGCCATTTGTTGGGTTGTTGTTTTAATGCAATTATAGGTTATTATACACTTAAGGCTCCATCTGTGCAGTAGCTGTGTGTGTTTGCAAGGCGAGAGGGAATGTGTGGAACTCTCTACAACAACGCAGCGTGTTTTCACACACTTGGGCTTTTTGCTACAGTGCAGTGAGTATTAGGGTATGTTCACATTAGAAGCCTTATTGCTCTAATATAATTTCTGCTCAGATCTGATTTGTGTATGCTTAGAAATATCTATCATCAGAGTGAACACACCTTTGCCCTAAAAGTAGCCGCATGTACACATTTTGAGTGCATCTCATTTCTTTAACTGTCTTCATTTGCTTTCCTTGCGTCCTTAGAGGAAACAGCACACAAATACAGAGGAATCAACAGCAAATGGATTTGCCAAATGAGATGTCTTTGCTCACTTAGTTATCACTTTCAAGCAACTTCACTTACTGATGACTTGCTGCGCAGCTGTATCACCTCTAGCTGAGCTAATGGATCTGCCAATACAAAAACATCACTACATATCACTACATATCACCGCACGTCACTACATGTCACGGAAGTCATTACATTAGCATATGTACACAAGATTCTACCTTATCAATTGACTTTTATGTACTGAAATTCAACCACATCAATAATTCCATTTACTTGAATCACCTTTTTGCAGCACTATTCCACAAACTGCAGCAAATATCCAAGGACTACACAAGGTAGACATGGAAAATTTGTATTATAGATCTACATAACATATTACAATAAAACAGAATGCCACAGAGGATTCACATGTGTATTCTCACTTTGGAAGCCTTCGCTTTCCTCTTTCCTCAATTTGTCTGAGCACATTTAAAAGCACAGTCTGGCCAAACAATAGCATTTACACTACTTTGGTGGTTGAGGTTAGTGCTAACCAGAGGGATATAAGCTGCCATTGGCCTCAAAGCTCCATTTTGGGGTTGTCATCCATCTTTACCCGGACAGTCCAGTTTTTGATGTGTATGTCTGTGTATGTCATTTGTCCGTTTTTGGCAATGTTTTACCGAATTGTGTGAGTAAATGGTGTTGGTCAGTTCATTTGTCACTCCCTACTCCTCCATCTCCCTCTGGCAATTTTAGGCCAGCTGTATCATTTAGTATAACTGCCATTTTGATAACACAGAAAATGTAATTTCTCTTTCACTCTTAAATATGATGGCAATTTTTGGTGTCCATGCGAGACCACCAGACTTTAGATCAACATGAGCAGAGTTGGTCTTCTCAACAAACTAATGAATGTTTGTCTAAATTCTCACTCAAGAAAAACACTGCTGAAGAAGATTACAACATAGCTGCTGAACTAACATTATCAAGGATTTAAGCACCATATCAACTGCGTATCATAGGTATGTTTAATAAATCATATGTTGTTTGTCCAATTTTCAATTCACTAAAACTTGAAAACACCGCTGACAGCGGCAGGTCAATTACAGAGTACAGCATTAAGAAACATTTAAGAAACAAAAAATGGAGTTGTGACTTTTAATATGTTTCGGGGGGCATAGGGCAGTCCAGTTTTGGCTTGCTGAAAAGTTGGCAACCCTAGATCCAGTGAAAAAAGAGTTGCCTAGGTCCCCCATGAGCCAAGTGGCAGATTAGATATAATGTATGTGTTGATGTCAAATAATCTATATATATCTTTATTTTGAAGAGAAGGTTCTTTAGTGTGATTGTTTTGGTGTGTTGAGAGGGAAAATCAAAGATATCTCAGTACAGCAAAGAAACACAAAACTGGGAAGAAAGCAAAAGTTTGCCGCTGCACTAACACAGTTAACTTAATTTTTTCCATCAGAACAGATGACTGCACAGGTTTATCTATTTTTCAGCTGGAGGGATAACTTTAGTTTTGTGCTGAGTGCAATTTGGAAACACTGTGATACTGTACAATCCCTGTAATACAGTTGTATAACCACATGATTTTGAACTTGGGGTGAGAGTTACTTCTTAGCTCCATGTAGTGCATCAAAGACTGTTACATCTCTGCCACAGAAACCACAGCCTGCACGAAGTAATGATTAGTTTTAAAACTGCAGGGCTTACACAGCTAAAAGATTTTCTACGTGTGCTTTTGACAAAAGCTTGGAATGAAAACTTATTATTTTAAATCTTGTTCTTAAGATACTTTGATAAGTATTGTCAAATACACCCAAAGTATTAAGAAATATGCGTTTAAAACGTTGGTTTACTAAAATCATATGGTTTTAGTTTTTTGCTATAGTATATATATATTTTTTTAAATAAATGTGTTCGGACAGTCAGTATTTACTCTCAGCCTTGGTAAATCGATGTAGGTGCTTCATCTCCCTGTATTTTGTGCTTTGAGAGGGAAGCTCCTATAAATGCATATGCAACAAATCTAACATGCAGTGACTGTCCCTTTGATCTTATTACAGGCGCTAAAAGGCTGTTGCACCAAATCGTGAGTCACTTTTAATGCCAAAATAGAGTTTGTGAGGGTGCAAAATGTTAGTAAATCAGTCCAATGTGTGTTTATAGTTGCCAAACTTTAATTGTTTTCCCGATCATGGGCTAGAGGATGCAGGAGCAAGGAATTAAGGAGATATGAGATGCACCCCTTAATCCACTATGTCACTAGGTGACCACAGGATACGTATCTTATCTGTGACTTTATATGATAGTGGATCAAAGTTTAATTGAAAATATCAGATTTTGTGTTTACACAGCTCTGGAAAAATCTGATCTGTGTCACATTTAGGCTAAAAAAAATCAGATTTCTGCCACTTCAGCTCTGTAATGTGAATGCAGCCTCAGTGTTTCTGCAAAGTGCTCTACTATGGTACCACTAAGGGCCTGCTTTTAGCATACACATACACACTCACACACGTGCATGTGCTTTGAGCCCCAGAGAGTGCACACTTCATGCTTTCCTCGCGTTTGTCAACCCACTGGATTCTACTGTACTTCAGCGTGATATCAAAGTGACAGCATGGAGTCAGCACCCAGCTGTGCTGGACAGATGTTCAACTGTGTTGCCACTGCTGACCAGCAAAACCTATGCGAAATCAAAACAATAGCCATGTGAAAAATTAAATTAGCCTCGAAAGTAGTCAAGACATGTTTGGCATTCGAAGCAGTAGAAGCAGCCATCTGGAAGCCCGAATTTTGTCTGCACTTAGGCCAGTTTGGAGTACTTTATAACTAACGGTGTGTCATACCAAGTGTAAGCAAGTTTATTTGAGATATGCTGAGTTTATTTGAGATAACCCATGCCTTGTGATTTTGGCATGCAGTTTGCACAGTACACATGCAAACATATCGGTCAAGACGTGTTTGGTGTCCACTGGTGCAAAATCAGAATGGGGGAGGAGCACATGCTCCCCACTTTTTGACATTACACAAAATAATTTTGGCCGGTTGCGGAATGGTTTTCATAAAACATTATTACTTTCTATTTCTATCAACATTATGTTATTGCTGTCTGCCTAGGCGAGTCTACATAAGAGGCCATATATGAAACGTTAATCTCTCAGCAAAAGTCTGCTATCTGAAGCAGACCCTTCAGTTACCTCAGTTAATACTCAGTTAATACACATACTGCTTAATTTAAGAATGGCTGAGTTATGAATATTCCCGTACAGATAATTGCAATTATTCTCATTCACTGTAAAACTCTAATTAAACCCCAAAATGGTATGTTGTTTCAATTAGCTATTGACAGTAATGACAAAAAGAAAGAAGCACCAACCTGCCCTGCCTGTATGTTACAAATGTAAGTGTTCAATGTGCCATTATCATTTGTCGACTTAAGCCATTATAGATATTAATAGTCTTCCTATTTTCTGCTTAATTACTATCACATCTAACATTATTGAGACATGTTGCAAACATATTTATAGCAACATCAAATCAGACTAAGAATTTCAGTAACAGTGGAAAAAACGTCCATTGTAACAGTCATTAAAATGTAATGTCTACACTGAATATGTGAATCTGAATATGAATATGAATAATCAGAACATACATGAAATTATTATTGCTGTTAATGAAATGATTTGCTTTTGTTTTTATTTTGACATATGAAGCATTAGAAATCATGACAATATGATGACTACAAGTGTTAGTACACTTTGTTTACCTAGTTTTATGTTTACTTTGTTGTACACTAAAAAAGTGAAGCATCAAATTTTTTTGATTCAAACGTGAACATTGTCACATTAAACACAATGTTAGCTTTAAGTTTACTTAGCCCAGCCCACTTGTTAGAGCACCCTTCAAGCCGTGAAGCTAGCCAAAAAGTAGTGGAAGTCTGTGTCACCCAAAATATTTTTAGGTTACATAGAATTCTGTTACATTAGACTCATAACTCCAGTGTCAAACTAAAGAAACACCAAATGTGTCTTGTCTGATTGACTGCATTTGTGATAATGGAAAATCGTGTGAATTTGATTTTCCAGTGAACCAGCACTTTAAGAGAGGAGTACTACGTTATATGCAGAAATGCTAGTTGGTAATGAAACACAAAGACAACACTGTGTGTGTGTGTGTGCGTGTGTGTGTGTGTGTGTGTGTGTGTGTGTGTGTGTGTATGTAATTTGTAATGCATACTTCTCGAGTATGAATGGCACTTAGCTTTTATGAAAGTGCAGATCAGTCCGATCCTCACAGTAGAGAGTGAGAGGTAGCCTCAGTGTTGGCTATGGCTCAGGAGTGCTAAATGCATGTTTACTGTGGAAAGCACACAGCAAACAGTGAAGAGAGTACCCTGCTTGACTCCCTCTCAACTCACTAGCTCTCTGTAAAAGCACAGCCACAGCACAAGCACTGAGTGTAGCATCTATTAACACCAGAGCACCTGCACATATTGTGCTTTCAGGCTGTGTGTGTCTGTCTGAATATTCAACATGCTTAATCAGCCAGCCACTAAAACCAGCAGAGAATGTAGGAAAAAGGATGAGAATCCAGCTGACTATGCAGCATGTGCATGTGACTTGATGCTGCAAGATTACACATATGCAGATTTGGAGGACAGAGCTGTTCATACTGTAAATGTTTCACTTTGTTTACTCTGTATGTGTATTTGATAAAGAGTGTGACTGTAAATGTGTGTGGAGATGACAGCATGCAGTAAAATGTGAGCTGTGCATTGAGTACCTATCTATGTGTTCGACTAACTGTGTGCTGTGTAGGCTTCATGCAGTATCAGTCAAATGTTTGAGTATGGTTGGTCATGATGCTTTTTCATGATTTACACTGCTTAATATATTTAGTGAATTGTAGTTATTTTTTAGTTATACTTTGCACTTTTGTTTATGAATATGTTTTAGCAAAAAAAGGAAAAAAAACACACTAGCATGACAACACACATGGAATGTTTCCCACTGACATTAAACCTCTAATGAAGAAGTTCTTGGCTGTTGTACCCTCTCTCGATACTTACCATGAACAGTGATTACCAATCGCTTATCTAATGTTCCTCATAGAAACTGTAAAATAACTGTCACTGTTGATCTGCTGTCACTCACACTATTTGATTTTTACCGTATTTTGACACTTCATCATAGGCTTATTTAATCTTTTCTCAGTGGATGAATTTCGGTGCATCCCTACCATTATTCACATGAAAAAGTTCCAGTACACAAATTATACGATTACCTCTAAATCTTTAAATATTCAGATATTCAAAAAGGTCAGTCCAAATAACATTCTCATGTTTTGGATGTATTTGATTAAAATGTTTCAGCAGGAAATCACTTCACATTTCTTTTAATTGTTTCACTGAAATTTAAACGACTCCATTTTTATTTAACAAAAAGGCCAAAGTGTGGATGCAATGCAATAATCCCATATTATTATCTGCTCATATGATACATATTTAAGATTTAAGAGTCAATACTTTATTGCCATCCCAACAATGTTACGTTAGTGTGCTCGTTTACAGCCAAACACAGAAGACAGCATGACAACACAACAAGTGACAGGGAGCAATAACAAAGAATTATTATTGCATTATTTGACAAGGAATGTTTTTTTAAGAGGCATTCAGTGTTGATATTGTTCTACATTATATACTTGTTAGGAAACGGGAAGTTTTTGTATCAGTGGACCTTTTTGTCCCTGAAAAAGGAGGTGCTGGGGGGGCCGTGGCTGGCTATTGTCTTTGATGATTTTGAGTCCTTTGCATTGAATTGGGCTCTTATATACAGCAGAAATGCTAGTCCATTCACAGCCAATGGTCTCTGAAGCTGAATGCATAATCCTCAAAATCCAGCTTATTTTTCTACTCAGCTGTGCAGCTGCCATATCACAAGGTGACAGAATAGGTCAATACACTCTCAGCCAATTGACTTAGTTGACAGTTTATCAGGTACTACACCCATGTACTATTTTAAGACCACCACTGACAGATTGTATTTGAGTGGTGGACCATTCTAAGCAGTGACACCAGCACCAATGTAGTGGCACATAGAAAAAAAAGGTTGATTTTAAGCATGTGTACTCAAACATTTGACTGGTGCTGTATTTCAGTCCTCCATTACTACACACTAGTCTTCTCACCTCACTCTATCACATGCTCCCAGTCTCTGTCTGCACTCTCCTGCTATTTTCTGTCATTATTTTTTTTAATCTTCACTTTTGGATTTTATGTGCACCCCTCTCCCTCTTCTCTCCCTCTCACTCACTCTCTTTCTCACTGCCTTTCAACATTCAGCAGTGTCTTCACACAAACCACCACCGAGTGCACTGTGTAAACTTTAGTGAAGGGAAAAAAGTTTGCATAGTGAAATATTTTGTGGAACATTAGGATTGGTTCTCTCTCTTTCTCCATTTGCTGTCCAGTTCTGTGCAAAAGTCAGTTAAAAAAGAAGAATTTCCAAAACTGGAGTTCAAAAAATTATTGAACGTTACAAAGACAACGGCAGTCTTAACAACCATGCAAGACCTGGGGCATGTTCGATTTTGCTACAGTTTCTGGGTTTAACATGCTTCATCAAAACAGTGTGAAACATTGTGGAATGGGCTTTGAGGTATGTTCCTTTCATGTGATGGGCATGTCTGAGGTGTTATCCAATCAGCAGTGACATGTATATAAACCCAGCCATACTAAAAAGGCAGTGCACACAATAGATTCTAATAAAGTCCTCCATAACTGTGGCCACTGCAGCTTATTGTTTGCAACAATTGAAATTGTTAGAAGACGTATTATAAAGTATTAAACAAGTATTTAATCCTATTCCATCAAGTTCAGAAAATTCTTTAAAAAGAACGACAAGAATGACCTCAGCTGCCATGGTTGCAATGCTTGTGTAATACAACAGAGAGTTCAACACTGCTTACATTTAAATATATATTTTGCTACATTTTGTCAGGGCTGAACGCAGCCCTGATAGACCACCAAAACTGTCAACATCAGACAAACAGGAGAAAATGAATCTCCACTCATTCTTCAGATCTGAAAAAATCCACTGGTGTTTCTGTCCATCCTTTCAGTGTAAAAGACAAGACTTCTGGTCTGAAAGAATGTGTAACTGCCAAGATGTCATTACTGAGAAAAGGTAATAGACAAATTGCCAATAAAACAAAGAAGCTGCTGGTGTTCTCAGAACCAGAATTAATACAGACATTGAACTGAATGTGCTTAGAATTACTTGGATCGTGAGAAGCAGGGAATGCTACCAACTTCTAAGACTGAACTTTGGAGGCATGGAAGAAAATCCCTGCAGAATTCTTTGAAAAACTGAAGGCAAGTCTTCTGAAAAGAATGGAAGCTGTAAGACAAACAGTAGACACAGTAAATACAGACACATTTGATATAATTTTGGGTTACTGAGGTTTCTGTGTACATTTTTGTTCAATACATGTTTTCTGCTTTTTTCCGACATTGAAAAATAAGTTGTACTTAATGGCCGTTTTGACTGAAAATTAAATAAATGAAACGTGGTCTCTCACTTTTGCACAGTACCATATATGTTTATCATGTAAGTGATTAAGCTTTCCATCTTCTTTCGCATGGTACCATAGAAGATGAATGACCAAAGGGAGAGAAAGAGAGAGATGGAGAGAATGGAGAGGCAATGACATCAGTGTGTTTATCGATTTTTCTGTAATTAAAGTAAACAATACTGTATATTTTTTTTTCAGTGCAATGATTTTGCCTTTTTTTTCTGATGCAGACGCTGCCCACGATTCGAAAGTCGATTCCGCCAACACTGTTTACTCTTGCATGTGTATAAGCATGCCCTCAAAAGCATGAAATATTATTGGTGCTTACAGTCATCTTTTACACGCAAGACTGCACAGAAATAGTGCTCTGGGGGAAAGCCACTCAGTTCGATTGCTTCCACATCCCAAATATTCTGTGTCAAAGATACCCTCACGCTCTCTGGGGGTATGATCACAACACCCCACCACAAAGCCTCATTCCAGCCTTGACTCTGGAGCCAAGAAAGCCAAGAGATGGAGCTCAAATCGCCCTATAGAGAGGAGAGAGAGAAGAAAGAGACGGGGGAAAAGGAGGAGAGAGAGAACTTTTCTCTAGGGTCCATCCTTGGCTTTATCTGTTATTATTCATCTCCCTCTCTGCTTGCTGTGAGGGCTTAGGGCAGTCATAGAAAGAGGCGTGGGAAGAGGCCAGAGCTTATCTTTTTTCTCTGAGCCTGGAATCATATCACACCCTTCACCTGCGCAAGACGGAGGAGGAACGATAGCATTTAATACAGGAAGCTTAGCCATATGGTGTAATTGTTGTGTGGGGGTGGGGGGTACTATTGACGGAGCAATACATATGGCAGATGAATGTTTACAGCAATTCCCACAGCAGATAGTGAATTAAAAAATGCTTCCAACAATCACTGTTTTTCATTCAGATGGCTCAAAAGCCTCTGTTATTATGCTGGGATTGGAGCATCCTGTGGAAAATCACCCTACACACTCACCAGCAGTGTCTCACCCCTCACATACACTCCCTGTGGGAAGCTTACATACCAACAGTGAGGATCCATCATTGTCACATATCTCATCTGTATATTCTGGGTCTTCCATTACAGTCTTCCTTTTGAGATGGCCACATGTGTCTTACCTGGATCTGGAAAGCATGTTTTTCCTTCATACTCCATTCAAAAATGTATGTGAAAGGATATACTGCCATATGGTGTTTCTGATAGTACAGGAAAAGCCCTGCATTTTTAAAGGCCCAGGCCATTGTGTTATTGTGTAACTCTTAAAATTAAAGTAGATTTTTATATCTTTTTTCAATATTGAATCTAAGAAAACATGCATTTAACCCTTTTGAATCGGCCGTCTCACTAGCGAGATGAAACACCATGCTGTTTTTAAAGCGTCACTGTGCCTTTATAATGTGCGCTAATGCAGTGGTCTCTAACCCTGGTCCTGGAAAGCTATCTTCCTGCAGAGGTTAGTTCCAGCCTGCATCCAATAAGCTGCCCCACCCCTTACATAGCTCTAATACATCTGATCCATCCAATCGGGGACTTGGAAAGAGGTTTATTAGCTGGAGCACGTGTGGCAAATTGTAGTTGGAACTAGGTTATGCAAGAAGGTAGCTCTCCAGGACCAGGCTTGGAGACCACTGAGCTAGAGCTCCAAGAGATCCTCCTCCTAGAGATCTACTTTTCTGCAGAGTGTAGTTCCAAGCTGCATCCCATGCTGCCCCTCCCTTTACCTACACCCAGTGCATGTGATTCAGCCAATCAAGGCCCTCTGAAGAGGTTATTTAGCTGGAGCAGGTGTGGTAGATTGTGGTCTGAACTACAGTTCACAAGAAAGGTAGATCTCCAGGAACAGGGTTGGTGACCCTGAGAGAAGCATTTGTTCCTCTTAAAAGTAGAGAAGCAGTGCTAAAACACAAGCTTAAGTTTGTCACTGTGAGATATTTATTTCCTGCATAAACCTACAACGAAAATGTATAGAAAATTTGCATAGCCCCTCTATGCACTTGGCTCAATGCTTTTTCAATCGTTATGTATACAGATACATTTAAATCCACCTTGGCTTTGGTTAGCAAACCACAGCCAATCAGAGTACATGATTTGGAGATCAAAAGTCGAGGTGGGTGCGTTCATGTGCAGTGCTGGAAAATAGGTGCACAGATTGGCTTTGGTTAGGTTTTGTCAGCCAATCAGAGTTTCTGAATTAGCAAAAGTCGCAGTGGGAGTGTCTTTGTGCAACTTTGAAAGCCAATCAGAGTTTCAGAATTAGTGAAAGTCGCAGTGGGAGTGTCTTTGGTCAACACTGACAGCTAATCAGAGTTTCCAAATCAGCAAAAAAGTGTCTTTGGCAAGTTTGAGAGCCAGTGTTTCCGAATTAGTGACAGTTGTGGTAGGAATGTCTTTAGACAACTTTGAGAACTAGTCAGAGTTTCTGAATTAGCAAAAGTCATGGGTGGGGGGCTGTCTTTGGACAACTTTGAGAGCATGAGCATGAGTTTGGGCAACAAGTATGCTAGCAATCATATTATAGAAGAAATTGTCAGCTAATCTAGTTAAACTTTTGGTCAGTTACAGATTACATTCCTTTAAAATGTATTAATTTGAGCTGGGTTAGTTATTTTGCTTTCTAGCTAGATTACTGTATGAACCACAGACTATTTAACTGTTTGAGTTTTTCCTTTAAGCTCAGCGTTTGCTGCATGTAGACTGTTTTCTATGATGAAAGGCTTGTTATATGAAGACGTGTCAAAACTGATACTGATCAGTTTTTAGCAGTTTTACCATTGTAAAATACAGTACAGACACAACTCTCACTCGCATGCCAGAGACTCAAAATTTGAGTTGGACTTGCACCCCAAAGACTTGAGACTTGAGTCAGATTTCCATGAATCAACTTGTGAACGCCTCATAGCAAATAACATGTTAAACTCTGTGAGTTTTAAATTGACTGATAAATAATCAATCTCAATATCACCAAAATAATAACAGTGCTGAACAGTCATGAAGACGTCATCTGTGTGAGATATACATATGCATTATTGCATGTGGATGCAAGTGTGCATGTGCCAGTCTGCATTTGTGTATGTTATCATTTATATGAATATTGCCTAAAACATTATTGCAAACTTTAGAGCCATTTTGTCAAAAACAGGTCTTGATGACAGTCAACAATTAAATCAGTATGTTTTGTCTAATATTCACAAAGATAATCATAAGCTGAGACTTGATCTTTCAGCAATGCATGCACACTGAGTTTCTGGGTGCCTCAAATTGATAGAGCAAGTCACAAATATTCAGATTCAGCTCATATCACCAGACTTGATTCAACTAATTTCCTTTTGATGCAGCACCTATGGTCTGTTTTGTTTGCTCAGGGATGTACAGGGTTATGTTGCGGGTGACTAGATGTGGATTATCAGCCATACTCACGTATGCCTTCCACTATGATTAATCAAACGAGGTCATCGTAATCAGCCCTGAAAAAGACCCAGCCCTCTTATAACAGTTTCCCACTCGCTAACTACAGCAATTAACACATCCTCATGTGTGTCTGCCCAACACTGAATTACACTGAGCTGAATATGCAGGCTTAAAAGAGACACCGTTTAAAGAAGTGAATTGTATGCCTATTCTGTATTTTAAGGAACAGCAGGATAATTGCTTGTTGAATGGTGCCATGCTTGGGAGCAGCCTCACATAAGGTTATGGGGAGTAAGATAACATTCTACTGGTAAAAGGCAGGGATGTATCTGCTCAACAGTATGGCTGAGTTTGATTCAGCCGTGTCTCCTGTTGTAAAAGCACAATGGCTGTGGTTATTATGCGGCCACTGCCTGCTCTCTAAGCTGGCTTTTTTTCTCTGCCATTGTCTCTGCTGCATTGTGCGTCGGTGAAAGACACAGAAATTAGTGCCTTAAACTGCTCTGTGTCATCCTAAAGCGATTTACAGCACTGTTCACTGCCAACGTCTTGTGAATTATGTCCTGACTATAGACCAATCCACTATGACATATTCATAGTCTCAAACATTACATATTGCCAGTCTGATGAATTACGTTCTGACTAGACCTATTGACTGTGACATATTCATTGTCACAAACATTAGACTGGTCCTGTACAATGTTGGTGTACAATTTGCATATCCAGAGTACTGTAACCTTCAGCAAATGAGGTTGATTGAAGAAATATTATGCAATGGAAGGAGAACAAAATATATCTATTAAAATCTGAGTCAATTCCCTGTAACCTTTTCTGAATTCAATAACGAATACTTGACATTTGGCTGGTTGGAATAAGAGGGGAGTGAAGGATGCACATATGCATGAGTGTGTATTTGTTTTCAAACATTTTGAGGATGTTTTTATTGGTTAAACCAATAAGTAATAAGTATAAATAGTGTCCACCAGTGGCAAACCATAATTAGGCCTTCAGCTCAGGCCTTAAATGTTAAAAGCTCGGTCAAAAACGTGCAATAAAAACACTTCTAAAAGAATGCTAAATTCTACTAGTGCCCCTATGGGATTTTTCTGAAGTTCATAACAGACACTCACATATGTTTTACCTTGTATGTTGCAGTTTTACAGTGATTGTTTCAGTAAAGAGCTCTGGTAAAGAGCAGCTGCTGTTTTCCATTTCTAACAACTGAATGAAACGCACTGGTTAGGCTACCACTCAAATTCACAGTCAGTGACGTATCTAGGACTTTCAGAAGGCCTAGCACGCCATTTTTCTCCTTGATTGGATATTTTTCTGTTGGGCAGTTCAAGATCTGAACCCTTAGGTTTCCAATCAAAACTTAACAATGAAATAAGGATTACTAAAATACCTGCAGAGTTTAAATACAACAGGCATGGCAATTCTCTTAAATAATAATGAACTAAAAATACAGACATGTTTTCTTTTATTTTACAGAAAACTTAGGCCTTTTCTGAAGACCTACAGGGCCCCAAGAGCTCCCCACTGATGTCCTCATGATTGGTATACAAGACAATACATAGTGAAAGTACACAAAGTGAGATAAACAGGACAGGATGAAATCAAACAGCAGGTTCCATGCTTATACTATGTGATGTCTATTAAAGGACACCATGTTATGAATATCTGTGTTCTTGAGAGGAACCAGCTTTCAAGTATGTGAGGAGTGTGGTTTTCTCTTGTATCTAAAAACTGCTGAAAGTTTTTTTGCTAATTATGAATGTTCTGGTAAGAGGTTAAGTGGAGTGAGGATAATTTAGTTCTGTCTTTCTGTTTTTCGTTGTTGTAAGTGATGTTAGTACAAAGTGTTAAAGCAGTTGGAATATTTAAATTGAGGATAGATTGTTGAGTATTGTGTTTGAGGGGCAAAGTCAAATACTGAGTATCTTTTGAGGACAAAGATGTCCTTATTTTGCAGGGGAAATCATGGCTAAACTACAATATCAGGACCAACAAAATTATCCGGACTTTTATTTGCATTCTTAAAAGCAAAGCCATTTCTTTTTGGTTACTGAGGTTGCAGTTAGGGTTAGGCTTGGGTTTAGGCTTAGAACATTGGTATTACATATCCAGATAAATGGCCATTAAGTAAGTAGTTGTTCATTTTTCATCAGATATTTCTGAAGAAATGAGAAATAATATAATATATAACATTTGCAAATAAAACAAAAAAGCTGCTGGTGTTCTCAGAACAATGGACTGGACACATCAGAGCTCAGTCCTCAACATCACTGAACATGTAACAGAAAATGCAACCTTTTATGGAACTTCCACAACTAAACTTTTGAGGTGTGGAAAAATGTCCCTGCAGATTCTTTTTAAGAAAAAGACAGTAAGCCTCCTAAAAAGAACGGAAGCTGTAATAAAGGCGGAGAAAATAAAATAAATAAATAAAAGTGGACAAAAATAAATAAATTCACCTTCATGGCCATTTTGACTGGAAATGAAATAATTGACGGGTGGTCTCTGACTTTTGCACAGTGCTGCATGTCCAAAGGTTTGTACTTGTCCAAAGCTTCATCTGAAATCAAGGGTATTAGTTGGGAGTTTGTCCCTTTCCTGCAGTAACATCCTCTACTCTTCTAGGAAGGCTTTACACTGGAACATTGCTGTGAGTATTTGATTGCATTCAGCCAGAAGAGCATTAATGAGGTCAGGTGCTGATGCTGGATGATTAGTTCTGAATCACAAACGCCATTCCAACTTAAAGGTATTGGATGGAGCTCCATCACTCCAGAGAACACAGTTCCACTGCTCCACAGCCCAGTGTTGGTGGGCTTTGTACCTCTCTAGCCAACGATTGGCATTGAGCATGGTGAGCTTAGGCTCGTGTGTAGCTGCTCCAGAGCATCTCATTCTATTGGCAGTGCTTTTCTATGGTTATAATAAAAGCTGTATGCGACCAATTGAACGCCTGGGTCTGTAATGGGTGCATCTTAAAGTAGCTGAATGCACTCAAAGAAAGGGTGTCTACAAAGATTTAGACACAGTATATGTATTTCTTCACATGCAAAGTATAAAAACAAACGTGGGTGTACATGTCTCTGGACCACTCCATATGCTTTTTGTGCTCAGGCTGAGCAAAGCAGCAGCTCCAGGCTGGAAGTTTGAGCAGCCGCACAGACAGACAGAAAGGCAGACAGAGAGGAATACCAAGAAGCGAGCATCGAAGAGACAAAATGGAGAAGAGAAAAGGAAAATAGATATACTGGTATTCAGACAGACGGGTGCTGCAATAGACAGACATTTGGGCTGCCTCCTAAACTAGAGTGAAGGAAGTAGGTCACAGGCAAAGATCTGGAGAGCGCAGAGAGAGAGAGAAAACTGAGAGAGAGAGAGAAACAGAAGGAGTGAAAGAGAGAGAGTGCCAGAAGACGTTTGAGAGATGTCTCTGAGCTGGAGCAGAGTAAGAGAGGGGGGGATGGGCGGGTGCTTTTGATGCCTCTGCCTCTTCCACTCCTCTCTTCTCACTAATCTCCATTTTCATCGTTGCCTGCCAGTGACTGAGGTGTGATGCCGTATGACAGCGAGAGGTGCAGACGAGTGGCACTTGAAGGAATGCTGAGAGACAATGACTGACAGCAGCTTCTTCTAAATTACATACACATCAGACACTGTGTTATTCAAGCCGTGAGGTGTGACAGCGCTGCTCAACTTCCTGCCCCCTTTCTCTCTCACACACACACATACTTACACACATACACACATACTAAGTACTTAATAATGGGAAAAGGCCCACCTCTGTTACTATGAGCTTTGAGATGTCAGCCCATGCATGATGGAGCGGTCCCTGCGCTCCGGCTGCTGGCTAGCAATGTGTGCTAACAGGCTGTGCTCTATTTACTGATCCCCTATGCTTCTGTCAGCAATCATCCAGCCCTCTCGAGCCGTTGGAGCTGCCGCACAGCCAGCCACTGAAAAGAGCAGTGATGAGCACCACGCACAGAATAGAGTTATGAAGTAACTAAAGTTTGGAGGGAAGACCTCGCCTGAAACACCTTTTACCTCCTATCTAACTTCTGATACACACTATTGAGTTGCCAGTGTATTGGGTGCACCTACACTGTGCACCAGCGTGTCACTAAAGATTTATGGATAGGCAGGCTAAGCTGTTTCTAGGGCTTAATGAGCAATCAATCAGTTCCAACTTTGGACTGAACTTGCAAAATCTTCTCACCTGATTGGCCTTCAGTGAAGTTGTCATCTCTCTCAAAGGCCTTGCTGCACCCCTGCTTCTGCCTGTACCCATTTGCCATTTTCTCTGGTACATCCTACCACAAAGTCGTGTGGAAATATTTGAATACCCTCGCCAGTTTACATGTTTTATTAACTTCTTATGTGAAATTAAGTTGGTAATTTTAGATCATTTTTGGAGCACAATTTTTAAATAATTTGCTGAATTCAACATATTGGAAGAAAATAAAACAACATATTTAATGACTAATAAATCTGTAGTGCATTGAAAATTAAGTTATAATGAAATGAATGTTCAGAATGCATCATATTTGAAAAGTAGTCATCAATTCCTGACAAAAATATTGTAACTAGATAATTACCATTTATTATTTACAGCATAGAATAACTGAAATTCTTTGAAATATTGAATAAAACATTTAAAAATCATTTTAGTGTGTGTTGACAGAAATGTAGATATAAGGTTTTGTTCATAGATTTTGTTGTGTGTACAGTCATATGCAAACGTTTGAACACCCCTGGTAGGTGCGCCTTATAAGTTTTCAAGTCACTGCAACTGTTGCTGCACACTTTGTCAGCTGTTCTCTATCTAATCTACAATAGAAACAGACCACAATAGGACCACCCTGCTCATCATAGTACTAGGCTGGTGATCCATTCTTAGCACAGCAGTGATATTGAGTTCTTCAAGTGGAATCAAACCATTTGATGTAAAATAGAAAGCCAGTTAATTCCCCTGTAATCCAACAATTTCTATTCATATTTTAACTGTATGCTGTCCCTAAGATGTGGCCTGAAGTTGCAAAATACATCTCACACATATTCTCCTCCCTGTCTCCTTTTGTGAGCCATCAAAATTAGCCCAAACTGATCTTGAACATAATTACAGGACACTTGCTGGAGTTGTGCATGATGGACATGAAATGGGATATGGGCCGAATTAGAGGAACAACACGCTCTGCTTTCCTAAATGAGTTCAGAGTCAGTGACAGAGGAGGTGGGATGACTCACTTCAGCAGATGAATGAACGCAGCTCAGGCGTGCTGAGAGGAGGGCCGTGCATGCATAGTGCGTGCCCATCTGTAGTCAGCTGCACTCAGGGTCAACTGCTACTCTACACAAATAAAAGTGTGATTTGTTCTCCTCCCTGAACAAGGCTTTGTAATGGAAATCATGTTGTGGGCTGTGATGGGTTATACTACGCTCTTAAAATATGTTACATAATAACCTTAATGTAAACAGGCCTTCCACAAAGGCCTTCTTGTATTCTATGCACTGTATTTTAATGTACTACAGTTTGTCTAGGTTCTATGAAAAATGTGAGCATAATGTGAGCTTACCGGCAACCACGCAATAGCTTCGATTTGTTTACAGCAGTGAGCTTTTGCACTTGCAGGAAGAGTAATGTTTGGACAGCAGGTGAAGGAATGAAGTTAGCATGGTAATTTATGTTTCACAGCAGAACCGGATTGTTTTTGGAATCTCAGTTCTAGTGTAGCTCTCATTAGATATTCTCTGTTACAAAACCCTATTCTATTTCTTTTTCTCTTTGAATTCTCCCAAATTTTATATCTGGATATATATGGATTAGATAAGGTAAGAATTGTTATAGTTAGCTAGTGACATTTAAATTTACTTTCAAGAGATTATGGTTAACTGAAATGATTAGTAATCAGCATGTAATTGTTATACAATGATCATGCATTTCATGTTAGTTGAAATAATATATGTTGAGTGGTTGATATTCCCCACAGGACTGTGATGAAAAGTCAAAGTGTATCATAAGATGTGCCACCAAGTGAAACCAAGGTATCAAGTGGCTTTTGGCAGAAACTTCCCTTGACCTTACTGAAATTTGGAATGCCATTCAAGATAGCCGAAGGGATAAGGGCAAGTGCAGAGAGGAAGTCTGGGAATGACTTGCAGTTCTAGAATCAGGATGCAAGGCAAGATTGCAGTATGTCTGACACTGTATAACTATTGTCTTTCTCTTTCTCTCTTTCTGTCTAGTTGACTCCGGCACAGCCCTGTCGCGCCCACAGCGCCCCCTCTCGGCCCGGGCGGCCCACCATGGCCCGGGCACGAAGGGTTACCAGGTGAGTCGCAGCCTGTCGCAGCATTCATCCGGGCCGTGCCACTGCATGCCTGAGGACTGCGATGCTGCAATGCGTGACTACATGCACCACCCGGACCATTACCAGGGGCACAATGATCACCCCTACTACCCTCCCGGTGGGCCGCCTGAGCCTCTAGCACTGCCCCCCTCTGGAGGTGGCACCTTCCCACGCTCGCATGCACCTCAGCAACAACAGCCCTATGACTCATGCGAGGAGTGCCTGTCCTCAGCTGGCCATGGGCACGGGCACCCAAAGATGCACCGTATACCGCCCAACCTTCTGGACCAGTTTGAGAAGCAGTTGCCCTTCCATCCGGATGGTTTCCACACCCTCCAGTACCAGCGCACAGCTAGTGGGGAGCAACGCAGTGAGAGCCCCAGCCGTATTCGCCACCTGGTGAACTCTGTGCAACGCCTCTTTGCCAAGTCTCACTCACTCGAGGCACCATCAAAGCGCGAGTTCAATGGCACACGTGGAGGGGGGGACTACCGGGAGCGAGACAGAGGCCATCGCAGTGGAGGTGAGGAAGGTGGGGGTCACCACCACCCAGGCACGCACCAGTCCCGTTCAGCCCGCCGAAATAAGAGCCGGGAGCGCAGCAAGAGCGGAGACTCACGCCACGAGTCCCGGCACAGTTCACGCCACCGCAGCAAGACAGCCGGGTGGTGGAGTTCCGATGACAACCTGGACAGCGACAGCAGCTTTCTGGTACCTGGGGGCCGAGGGGGACGGGGATACCCCACGGGCCATGAGACCCTGGATGCAGCCATCCAGGAGCTCACCTTGAAAAAAACCAAAGGGCCACCTCCTGGGGAATGCATGGCTTGCTCCACTATGGCCAGGGCAGGAGATGGGGGCCACTCTCTGAAGAGGAGCACCTGGTCAGCCATGACAGTCAGTCAGGCCAGAGAAGTGTACCCTGCCTCTTCTCGAGGAGGGGGAGCAGGAACAGGAGGGGCAAGTTATGAGAAAGCCCTGGTGCCTCTAGATACCAAGCTGAAGGAGCGCAACCTCCACTACCTACAGGCAAGTTTCTGCACCATGAAAAGTTAAAAGTCAGGTTAACGTGAAATTTTAAGTTAACATTCTGTGTAGCTTTTTTTTTTTAATTTTCTTAACTTAGTTTGGTCAAAAGTTCTCCTAAATCACACTTTTAAGTTCAGTTTACTCAGAAATAAGAATGAATGTAGTCCACATTAGCTGAAATTACTTAATTTTGGTCCTCGTCCAGTGGGGGCACTGTTTGACAGGGGGAGTCACAGCCTGGGGATGGGAATTAGTAATGACTAAACTGAGGGGAGGAACTATGTAAATGTAAGCAACTTCAACTATTAAGGAGACTTTCTTAATAAGCTCAACTTAAACTGTTTTGTTGACCTAACCTAAGATGCTGTACAAAAAAGTGTGTTTTTTTAAAGACTAAACTAAGTTAAGCTATGCAGAAGGTTTCAAGTTGACCTGACTGACCTAAATTTATTAAAATGTGCAAGTATGTGCTAGAGAAAGAGGGACACTTCTCTACAACCTTTACAGTCACCTTTACAACATGCAAGCAAGTAACCTCAGCTCAGCGCTGGCTGTTTGAATATTCATGTGGAGGCCAACACACACACAGTCACACTGCCATTCTCACTGACTTGCAGATTCACTTTCCTGACAAAAAGAATTAATCTGTATTCAGAAACAGGCTCTCTGTGCTGCACTGACTGACAGCTCCTCATTGCAAAATAATACTAAAAAAAACAAACGACTTGATTATTTTTATCATCGCTTGTTTCTCTGAGGGATCGAAGTCTGATGCCTTTTCAAACCTCTTTCAGTCCTGTATGACAAAGTGACAAACAGCACCAGAGGAGACAAGACAAACAACAATGAACTTGTGGCCTTTTCACAACATAATGAGAACACACATGCTGTCTAAGCTATTCCATAGATTTGCTGGTTGGTTCTCATCCTGTTCAACTTATTACACATTTACATATGAAATAGACTCAACACACACACACAGAATCACGTGAAGAGATAAGTACACCCCATGAAAAGTTTTGACTTTTTCAATCTAATTTAGCAATAAAGATAACAAGTCTTCATTTAAACAGTGTTGATAGATAAAAAAATAATTTACTGAGTGACATTTAGAATTAACATTTTTTATCATTATTTATATAATATGAAATAAATAGTAATGCAATTTTTCATGTGAAAAAAGTAAGTACACCCCTACGTATATTACTACTTCAAACGTGTGAAATGGAAATCAGGTGCACACGATCAGGTACTAATGATTAGAACATCATTAGAGAATATATTGGAAGAACTTGTCTTATTTAAACCTCATGCATCTAAAAGTGTATGTAAAAGTGCATGCATTAGAAAAAGACTGCACAATTTGACCTGCATGGGAAATGCACCAGGAGGAAGCCTTTGCTGTCTAAAAAGAACATCGGGGCAAGACTAAAGTTTGCTAATAAATATCTAGCCAAGGACCAGGACTTCTGGAATTACATGCTATGGACAGACAAGTCAAAGATAGAGATGTTTGACCACAGTACAAGAAGCCATGACAGCATTTGATCATAAGTACCTCATACCAGTTGTGGTGATGGACATGTTATGGTTTGGGGCTGCTTTGCTGCCTCAGGGCCTGGCCAACTTGCACTCATAGAATCTAACTATGAATTCTCTTTCATACCAGAGAGGGCTTGAGGAGAATGTGAGGCCATCGGAAAAAGAAATTAAGCCAAAAAATTTAAGCTTAAGTAGCTGGCCTTCCAACAGGATAAAGATCCTAAATATACAATTAAATCTACCAAGGAATAGCTCAAAAGGGAGAAGTGGAGGCTTGTGGAATGGTCTAGTCAAAGCCCAGATCTGAAAAAGTGTGGAGGGATTTGAAATGGGCTGTATATGCAAGAAACCCATCAAACACTGTGCAGTCAAAGAATTCTGCTTGGAGGAATGTGAGAAAATGTCTTCCAGTACATGTCAATAACAGGGAATGCCTACAAAAAGTTGTTTCTGCCTAAGAGGGCAATACTAGTTACTGAGGCCAGAGTGTACTTAGTTTTTTTCAACAGACAAAAATAATATCTTAGTTATTGTTTTTTTTTGTTGTTTTTTTTTAAATAAACGATCACTATGTCAAATTTCCATTGTTTTTTTTTTCTATTCTATTATTTTTTCTTATTCTATAACTATACACTCATCTATATATACTGTTTAACTGAAGATCAAATACTGGTATGTCCACATATGTCAAAAAAGAAAACCATTTCATGGGGTGCACTTACTTCTTCACATGATTTCTTGAATAACTAAATTCACATTGTCCATATTGTAACTTTGCATTGTTCTGCTGTGATAAGGATGAACATACAACCATAACCTCAACCTAGGCAAATAAAAACTAGTAGAAGTGTAGCTGTTCTTACCCACATACCCACATCATTCGCCAAATTTTGAACACATACAAGCACAAACGTACAAACACATTCCCCCATACACATTTAGACACACTTGGATAGAGTAATGTGGCTTCCCTGAAGGCAGCCTTAATGAGCAGTGCCTAATGTCTCTAAGCCCCTTCCCCCTCTCATAACCTCCATCCTCATTACAGACAGACGCTAGTGTAGGGGTTGCGTTTCTACAGCAACGGCAGGTAACCCCCACTGCTCTTTCTCCTTTACTGCTCCATCAATGAGCTGCAGTTCCTTTCTGAACAACTGTTTTGACCTTAAATGCCTTAAACTACTAAAATATGCTGTTAAAAAAACACAAAGTATTCATTATAAAAACGAAAAAGAAAATCATGCTACACTTAGGTCGGCATTTTGTTATGCTTTAGATAGTGACATCAAATTGCATTGGAATGGACCCTTGCTGCTGACCACCGAGCAAGTGCTGGTTAGCTAATCAGCCTTTTCAGATTGGACCAGAGCAGGACATAACCCAAGAAAATACTGATGACTGTAATGTTGGTATGTTTTGAGGTTGTCTTAAACCAGAAGTGTTGACTGTGCAGCACCATACTGCTCATTCTACACAGCCTCACACAGTGAACAGCCGCAGCATCATCACACGCTGACAAAGTCAAGTTTATCCTTAGAGTCAAATGGCATGCTACAGGCTTCTAGTCAGTAACAACATTCCTGCTGTATTGTGCAGTCTTTATGCGGATAATCAAAACAGCACACCGCCTATATCTCAGCAACAGTAATGTTAGCCAAAGAAGAGACATTTTGGCTCGGTTAGCTACAAGTCAGCTTGTAAGGTCTCTTTTAAACAGATGATAGTTCAAAGCTGAATTGTTGTCTTCACCAAGGATTCTCAATCTTTTCTAACTCGCAGCCCACACAACCAATCACAAAATCTCCCATGTCCCCACTTAAAATACAACCAATTATATATCAGTTATGTACATATATATATATATATATATATATATATATATATATATATATATATATATATATATATATATATATATATAGTGCTGGATGACATGCTGAAGAAGTGAAAGTTGTGAAAGGAGTTCTGGCTCAGTTTAATAGGGTTAGATGCATATTTGCTATGTTTGGCCTCCAACTGATGATATAATTTGGCATCAAAGCTAATTTGAAAAGACCTCAGCACAGAAAAGAGCAAACAACGCAGAACAGTAGTTGCTCATTTTCAGTTCTCAGACACTTGAATCCAAAGGCCTCTACATACAGACAACAGTAAATTAAATTAAGCCCATGTATAACTGAAGATATCTTGCACACCAAATGCGATCTTTCGAATTAAAATATGCGTTGTTATTTTACGTTGTGCTCTGTTAGATTTTTACAAACTTTCACCCTCAACAAGAACTCACTGACCAATCACGGTCGTCTCTTCTGTTGGCATGACGGCAGCCAAGCTGACAAAGCAGCAACCAGAACTTTTTGACAAATGTCAGAAAAATTAGTCTCTGCCTTCTGCTTCCTCTGGGATGCACTTAGTGCCAAAAGCAGCTCAAACAGGCTCAAACTGAGTTACAGACAGACTGTATCTGAAAACTCTCATAAAGTTCCAGCTCCTGAATGAGGCAGTGAAAGTCTCCATGCTCATTCTACTTTTCCAAACTGGAAAGTTTTGTGAGGAGCAAAGGAGATCTTTGTCACCTGAAGACGTTCTGCCTGTTTATTTGGTTCGGTAGTGCCACGATAAGGTTCGATACTCACTTCCTTCATTTTGGTTCACTTGTATGTGGTCCCCCCTCAGGATTTTTCCTTCTGAAAGCCCCTGATTGTAAACATTTATCCATGATAGATGAGTATTAACAGATTAGAATGCTAAAACCATTATATAAGCAGTCTCATTCTTTTCCCTAGTTCACTACTACTAAGTATTAAGTTTCTTTCTATAAGTAAAAGTGCAATGACGAGAGGGGTATGGACAAAAACCTGCTCAACATTACTATAATTTTGGTTTAACATGAGAGTCTCAAATGGCTGCTTACTCCCAAAATATTGCACTGCATGGGTCATGAAACCAGGGATTCTACACCAAAACAGTTAGATAGGGTGTTCTGCAGCTTTTATGGGACATAAAAGGCTTTTATTTTGACAGTTAATACACTGTTTGTGTGTAGAAGCCATTATATAATGATCTATGGCAGTGATCCCAAAGATCCCTAAACTGGACCACTTACAAGTGAATCAGCCACCGTATCTCAGAGTATCTCAGAACCGAGACAACAAAGTATAAACCTAAACAAAGAATCATGCCATGCCAAAAACCAACAGGCAGTATGTCTTCAGGTGACAAAGATCTCCTTTGGTCCTCACAAAACAGGCAAACTGACATTGAGTGGGCTTCTTTACATTCTGGAAAAGTAAAAGGACCACAAAAAGTTTCACCACCTCATTAGGGGCTGGATCTTCATGACCACTTTCACATACAGCTCAGGTGTTTGTAATTCAGTTTGAGCTCCTTTTGAGCTGCTTTTGGAGATGCTAACACCATCTATGATGAAGCAGAGGACAAACAAATCCTTTTGCCAGTGAAAGTGCACTGATATCAAACAGAGCATGAATAAAATAATGCCGCATTTTTGCCATTCGAAAAATTGCGTTTGGTGTGGAGGATATTATCAGTTATACTGTGATCAAATTAATTTGCTGTTGGTTTTACTAATGTTAAACCACATCTGCCAGCCACAACAACAGTGTTTACCTCTAATGTGCCCATCTGATATCATCCACTCAACGTACATGCCTAAAATGTCAAACATCTCAAAAACAGCCATAGATTTTTATAGTAAATTAAATATTTTGTGTAATTTCAACAATGTCTTTTAATAGCCTAGGATATTTACCCCATATCAAGGTCTACAAGTCTTAGTAGCCAGGGTTCCTTTTAAGAAAGTAAAGAAGTAAGATGTGCTTGTTTTGATCTGTTTTTTAGTTGTGAAACACCTAATGGACGTGGCTTATACCTCACCCACTCACTCACTCACTCACTCAGTAGTCAGGTTTCCATTAAGCTGTCGAATGAAATTCAAGCAAATAACTGAAATTTCACAACATAAAATGTGACCTAGGCTGTTTCCATCACCTCTGTACAAGGGAATGAAACTCTCTGTGGTTCCATCCATAAAAAACACTTCTGAGAAATTCAAATTCATTTTAATTTTATGGCTTTATTTTTGTATTTCTTATCATAAAAGCTTGATAACAGAACACAAACATAGTGGCTCAGGAAATGTCCATTTATCAGTGCAGACATCTTCTGTCTGTTTACCATCTAATATCACTGTTTTGTGTTTTTTTTCTTTGATGAGATGAAGGTACGTTTTAATTTCCTCATTAGGTAACTGGTACCTGTCGCCTTCTGCCGTGTTTTGTAGGTACTGTGGACAAAACTGAAACATTTACTTTATTTATTCATTCATTATTTATCACATTTCCTTTTTACTGGCAAAGGATTTATCCACCCCAAGCAAATGTCCAAAGTTTTATGCAAAGTGTGGTGGTTCTGTTTCATCACGTCTTTTCAATGTGCCAAAATGCACATAAAAATATGTGGATGGAAGCCCAGCTACTTACTTACTTGGTAGGCTGAAGGTTCTCCACAAAAGGGTGCTATTAGCATTAAAATAGCTGTTGGTGCTTTGCTTCAATTACACTATGTGTCCTTGTTTCTAGAACTACATTCATAATTTGAAGAAGTTAAGTAATGTTTGTGGTGATTACTTACTAACACATAATTGTTTAAAAAGGCCTAGTATTCATTCTAAAAGCCTAATGGGAGTAGTTTACGAATGTGCATCTGCCCATTCATTAGCATTTCTTGACTTTGTAATTTTGTAGTATTCTGACAGGCAGATTCAGGACTTGTGACAATAAAAAAATGCTTTGTCTTGAGAAATCATATATTATTCCCTTTCTCCTGCTTGTAAG
Source organism: Colossoma macropomum (assembly GCF_904425465.1). Lineage (NCBI taxonomy): Eukaryota > Metazoa > Chordata > Actinopteri > Characiformes > Serrasalmidae > Colossoma > Colossoma macropomum. The sequence goes on along the minus strand of NW_023494787.1, from coordinate 19,498,718 downwards.
AGTCTACTAAGGCCACTGCTCTCCTCTTAGCTAATTTCCAGCACTCCTTCCAGCACCATAAGGAACATTAGGGTATGATACGTCTTGGCAGGTTCTGTTTTCAGTGACAGTTCCTGACAGAGCAGCAGTTTCCTAGATGCAGGACTCAGCAGATATTTGCTCCCACTGAGGACCAACTCAGCTCCCCCGAGAGAGAGAGGGAGAGAAGTCCTCATGGCATCCAGAAGAACTGTGGTCTCATTGTGGGACATAAAATTTTGACATGATCTGAGGATGAGATTAAATGAGAAAGCAGCGCTGCCTGCCACGAAGTCAAACAGCACGGGCCTCAATTAGCAGAGGCAGAGACAGGAGAAGAGGTGAAATACGTCAAAATGATGACAATGAGTTTAAGGCAGTGGTAGGAGAAGAGGACAGTAATGGAAAATGGAAGATATGGAGCTGCTACAACAGAGTGGTGAAGAGAGAGGGAGAGAGAGAGAGAGAGAGAGTAGTGCTAGAGAAGTCAATGGTCTGAGATTGGTCATTAATGTAGCTAGAAACTTCTGTAAATGAACTTGCTCTTTTCCTAATGGAAAAAAGGAAAGAGTCACAGGCTAAACTGAAGACAGAGGAGAAGGTAAAGAGAAAGGCAGAAAGCACAGGAGCCTTTTAAAGGCCTTTTTTGAGCAGCAGAAAAGGGGGCATGAATGGAGAGATCAAGTTGAATCATCTATTGAAAGCAATGAGCAGTAAGTACCAATCTTTATTGTGCAGCGACAAAAACAAACAAATGGGCAGTGTGTCTTCAGGTAACACAGGTCTCCTTTGGTCCTCACAAAACAGGAAAACTGACCTTGAGTGGGCTTCTTTCCATTCTGGAAAGTAAAAGGAGCACAGAGAGTTTCACCACCTCATTAGGTCCTGGAACTTCATGAGAGCTTAATGTACTTTGCATGTCTTTTGAAGGCCTTTTTTTGAGCAGCAGAATAAGGAGCATGAATTGAGAGATCAAGCTGAGTCATCTCTTGAAAGCAATGACCTTTAAGTGCCCAATGACTGGTCAGTCAAAAGACTAGTGTGTGTGATTGTGTGTGTTGTGACTCTGCATTATCTCCTTTCTGACAGTTAGAAGTCACTGAAAAAGGCATTCTCCCTAACAGGGTAAACCCCTTTTTCATACAAACCTCATTAATAAATAAAGTAATAAAAACAGGAAGCAGTGATTGGTAAATTCTGTTTGACTTGTACTAAAATTAAAACAGTACAAAGCATGATATTTGATGTTTTGCTTTGCTCATTCCGATTTTGCTGCCTGCAACACATTCCAAAAAGTTGGGACAAGAGCAAGTTTACCACTGAGTTACATCACCTTTCCTTTTACATCATGAAATAAACATTTGGGAACAGAAGACACCAATTGATCCAGTTTTGAAAGTGGGATTTTTTTATATTCTTCCATTCTGTAAGTCTTCAGCTGTGCAGCCATATGGGGCCTTTGTTGTTGTGTTTTGCACTTTGCAATGCGCCACACGTTTTCAAAGGGAGACAAATATGGACTGTAGGCAGCCAAGTCTAGCACCTGCACTCTGATCACAAAGCCAGAAGGCAGCATATGTTACTCCATAATGTGTACCTATACATCTTTCAGCATAATGGTGCTTTCACAGAAGTGCATGTCACACATGACATTGACATTAATACACCATGTACTATGACAGACCTTGGCTTTTGAACTTGACACTGGTAACAATCTGGATTGTCAGACCACAATACATGTTTCCACTGTGCATCTGTCCATCAGAAAAGCTCAAGCCCAGAGAAGTCAGCAGCGTTTCTGGATGTTGTTGACAAGTGACTTCAATTGTGCAAAATACAGTATTTCTGCGTTTGTAGATGCAGCAACAAGCAGTGTTTATCGATTATGATTCGTTAAAGTATTCCTGAGCTCATGTGGTGATATCCATCAGAGAAGCATGCTGGTTTTTAATGCAGCACTGTCTGAGGGGTTGAAAGTCATGGGCATTTAGTTATGATTTACAAAGGTTTCTCCAGATTCCCTGAAACTGTTGCTGATGTTATGCACAGTAGAAGATGACCTAAATACCTAAAATCCTTGCAATCACTTTTTGAGAAACATTAATAATGAACGAACTAGGCCTTTTATATCCAAGCATGATTTTATCACCGGTTTAAGATGTTTTATGAACACTTCACACTCTTAGAGTTAAATTGCACTGGCCCAACTTTTTTAGAATATGTTAGAATTATCAATTTAAAGATGAACACATATTTACAAAAAAGCTGACAAAGTAGAACATTAAACATTTTGTCTTTGTGTGTTGGTTTTAATACAGGTCAAGGTTGAGTTATAACTCATTGCTTTCTGTTTTTATTTGCATTCCACATACTCCCCACCCCCACCTCCCAGTTCCATTCGCCAAATGTGAAAAGAACCCATATGCTATGGGCTTATGCTTGAAATTTCACAAATTTCATTTTCACAAACCCCAAAGAAACCACATCAAACCCACTAAGGAGTGCAGCCTTTTATACTTGCCACATGCCACACAGTTTGTCGCAAGCATCACACTATGTGAAGCATGCACAAAATAAGGCTGCAATGGATTTCATTTTCAGACACACAGTTTTGCAGAAACATTTCACTTTGCAGGCAGTGTCATGCTCCTACCAAGTATTTGGAAAGTGATTAAAATGATGAAAAGATAAAAAAGAAGCTTGTTTTATGTTGTCCATTATGTGTTTGTGCACCCAGTTTTAGCGTTTAGGGTTTAACCACCATTTTAATACTACATCCCTCCTCTCTAAGCCCTTACAGGAGGAAAAGAGGTACTTTAGTGTCTTATTTATATGTGTGTGTATATGAGAGAAACGCCCATATGAATTTCATTGCTGTAATATCAAAACCTTTTAAGTCATTTATTATTTTTTTTCAGCAGACTTTTACATATTGTGAGCATTTTTGATGGATAAGCCAACTGAAATGGTCCAAAATTACTTGGAATAGATTCTTGTTACATACACAGGCATTAAATTGAAGAATGTTTTTTGCTTCTTCTACAAAATGACCATTTCAGTGATACAAAGTCTCATTAGCATAGTGACAATACGCAATTGAATTTCTGGACTTTAACTTACAATTTATTACAGCAACCAAAACCAAATGTCTCACTTGCATGCAGCATCTTCCCTCCTCCCTCAATTTAATTGAACCATGATGCAAACAATTAAAAAAAGCGCTTCCATTAAACCATTAAGGGCCCACAGCTTCAAGGAGAAATATTATGCAGGTCTGTACGTCAGCTCAGCTGAGGCTTAGCCCTTCTGTATGATAGGTGTTGTGGGTGTACAGTGGGGACCATTACGTAATGCCAAGCAATCAAGACTCACATTATTGAGCTATGAAGATTCAGACTGCTTCCTTTCCCCTGCCTCAGTACTGCTCTGTTGGGTCTTATTGGCCCCACTGCAGTGAGTCCAATAAGCCATAACTGTAATAAAAGATTGCACTGGCTTAAGGCCTATGTTTCAGATTCTAACCTCATAACAATTTGAATATTTATTCCTAATAAGGAATTCAGTGCATCATGAAATCTCAAATTCCACCCTAGGTCAACTATTTTGGTACAAGTCAGATTTTTTTTCTTTTTAAATACGTTAATGATAAACAAAACAAGTACCCGAACAGTGATTTCAGTATTCAAAGACTGGTATTTCAACCAGTTAACAGTGTACCCATACACATCCCTGCACAGTACACTAGACTTTTTGGGGCAGGGAGACTTTTATATTTGAAAATAGACTAAGAATTTAATACGGGCCAAAACTTGAGCACATATTTATTGAATATTATTATAATTGAATTGATGCAGTTAGGTCAACAACTCCAGACTGATTCAACACAATACATGAATGCTTTTGTACACCCAGTGGTTAACAGTAACAAACTGCCTGTACTTCATTACTGTACTTAAGTACTTTCTGGGTATCTGTATTTTATTAAAGTATTTACATTTTGCTTTCATTTCACTACATTTTCAAGTAAAACTTTTTTACCGTTTTTCCTCTACTTTCTGCACAAATGTGTTGCAATTTGAAATGATATTAATATTTGAAAACAATAATTATTATGCACTTTCTGCATATAATTTATAATTGAAGCAAACCAATCATGGCACACCTTTCAATAAACCCCATCCCTACAACTGTCTGATCATAACTTAGCAGCTGTAACTTGGGTCTGACAAGCTTTAATGCAGTAATGTTTTGTGTAGTATTTTGTAAATCATATATTCATATATCTCTTTCAGTCAGGCTGTGGAACTTGTCCTTATAGAAGCTGTTTTGACAGGACTGTTCACTGACCGTGCTGATATATTTTTCCACCAGGTTCCCTCAGATGACTGGGGTGGAGGGGGGTCGTCAGACAGTGGAGGGGAAATCCCATGCAGACGAATGCGCAGCGGCAGCTACATTAAGGCCATGGGGGACGATGACAGCGCAGACTCGGATACCAGCCCTAAGACCTCCCCTAAACGTGCCCTCATTGCTCAGAGAGAAGCCTTCCGTCGCTCCATCAGCATGGACCAGCGCTCCTCTACCACGAAGTGTGTAACTCTCAATGATTCTTAATAAATGAGGAGAATTACAAGTGGTAGTTTCCTAGAAAAAAATAAAAGTTTGGTGCCTGAAGGTCTGATTTTTAGTTTTGCACTAGTATTATGAGGCTAATGTAGCTACAAATAATGGAGGCTTATAAGCACCAATTAGCACTGAGCAAACTGTATGTCTAAATCATCACACACTTGCTTAAAACCACACTGAGTACTTAACTCATCTCAAACAAGACTCTTATATTTTCTGACACTGCACAGCATCTATCTATATGTAACAGGTCTGATCCACGTGTGGTGGTGGCAGTCGTCAAGGGTAGAACACAGGAGCATGAGCCAAACCACGAGACCAAGAAAGCTTTTGTTTCATCACTTTATTCGTCATAAAGGCTGAGTCACAGAATTTAGCTGAGCTTTGATCCATGAATTTGCGACCTCTATCAATAGTATTACTGCTTTGGTTGTGTTAACCTGTGAAGGCCCCTCAATTGCCAATGAATTCACAGCATTGAACCAGGGAAACTCCAAAATGGAGGAAGTGCTAATTTAACCAAGTTCTAGCTGAATCTTTTACTATTTCTTCCCCACTATAAATAAACACATGAAAGACATCACTGCTACCAACCATGCCAGTTATCAGCATATTTTGGTACAATCTCCTATGCAGCACTTCACTTCCATGAATATACTCCATAACCATGAGTATAATTATCTGATATAATGTTGTTCACTTTTGTGTCATTGCTTACAGTTAGCAAGATAGCTAGATTACTAAGTGCACCCAACATGGGGCCTCAATCTCGTTTTGCAAGTCGACACAAACTGCAAATGTCTAGAGTGACTGCAGCTTAAAATTTATTACTTTAATTATTTTTTTATGGTGATTTGTTTTTTTCTTCTTTTTTTCCCTTGTTTGTGTATAACATTAAAAATTACAGTTAAGGCTTAGGACAGACTAATACACACAATAACACTATATAAAAGACTACAGCTCAACTTTCAGTTTTAAGTTCTTCATACATACAATCTGCACCACACTGTACTTGAGCCACTTCATTCCAGACCGTCCGTCACGTTGCTCCCATCCTCTGCAGCGCACCCCACCATCATCAGGTCTGTGTCACCTACGGCTTTTTTTAAAGACAAACCCTGCCCACAAACTACCAATCACTTATTTACACCAGTTGTGCAAAAATAATCAGTGACCACACAAATCATTACATGCTGCAAATAAAATGAACATAATCTTATAGTGAAAAGCATTAACAGCAGCAGAAGCCAGAATTTTGTTTGTAAATGTGTCTATTTTATAGATAACAGTATGTTATACAGTGTCACAGTGTGGGTTATGTGATGCTTATTGGGAGAATATAGGCTTCCATTACTTGCGGGCTTTATTAGCCTCTTAACTCCAGTGCCTAAAAAAGATGTGAGGTAAGAGGTAAAGGGGAAATTTGTGTACATTTGATCTCTTGCTGCATTCTTGCTCTTGATTTGTTGGTCTTACATTCCTCTGGTGTAGCTTGAGGGACGTACGTAGTCTATGGTTTTTACTTGTTTATCACTATCCTCCTCAGGTACTCATGTAAACAGTGTACAGATTCCTACACAAACAGCCGTACCACACCGAAAGGACACACCCGCTCTCGCAGCTACACACGCTCTCTGACCAGCTCACAGGTAAGACACTCTCTCGCCAGTAATGCTGTTCTAGTCAGTAACGTTCCTCCTCATCTCAAGAACAATACAAGTCTCATTACTGCAGTTTCATTATCCTTGTCTGCTGGAGCTTAACATAATGTGCCACTAGACGAGTTTCTCTAATACAAAGGCCAAGCTCTGATTCTCTGATGTCATTTCTCTTCTGCTTCCAGTGTATAACTTCACGGTCATTCATTATTTGTGAAAAGCATGACAAATGATCTCTGCTTCCACTGTATTCTGTCCTCTGGCTAGCTGATCAAAGCCAGTAGAGTGTACCTTTGTTTTTTACTTTAACACAAAAATTCATGTTCTGTTATATTCCGTTTCATCATCGGCCAAGTAAGTCATACCCTGACTTTTAACTGTGTTATAACATACACTACAAGCCAAAGGTTTGGAATCAACATATCTTTTGTAAAAAGAAACATGAAAATCTTATTAGAGAGATGATGAGCAGTAAGATTCATTAACATAGAACAAAGGCATTTGACTAAATGTCTGCAGCAGAGTGGTGGTCTTGCAGAGTTTCACTGCAGCCCTATTTATAGTCACCTGATTCTCCCAGTCACATGTTTCTCTGAAGGACAGATTAACTGAATCTGACATGTTAAATGAAGAGTCTGAAGGCTGTGTGATGGCTGTGAAGGCTCTTCCCAAATTAAGAAAGTAAGAGTAGCTACTGGAAAACAATGGAATATTTTGGAAAAATTTCTTTGGTCAAACTAGATGTCAGTAAACTGTTGTGTTTGTTGTTGATGAATTGATTTAATTGTTAATTACTTTTGAAACTTTCTTTCACTGCAACTTGACATGTTGGCGGTAACTTTTTTCAGTGCAAAAGAATGCAATATAACTTTGCTGACAGCAAAAACCTCATTTAGATATATAGATATATAGATGTATAACACAAAACAACACATGCACATCGCTGCTGTCAGAACAAAACCTTGTACCTCCATTATGGTCATTTTTCGATGTAATTTGATAATGCCTGTTGCGCTTTACTTTGTGTGTAAATTTCATGATAATTGAACCAAGAGAAGCAGCCCAAAATGACTTGGAAAAAAATCTGGTTCCATCGACTTACATTAAAAGTAAAGTGTGTTTTTTGCTTCTCCTGTATCATTTTGGAGAGGTTTTGTTCCAACAGCAGCAATATAGTAATTTTATTTCAATTGTTTAAGCAAGATCATTCTTTTTTCATATATGCAAGTAACCTGCACATCTCTGCCACAAATGAAATTTTCCAGCATGTAGTGTTTGTGAACAGTTTGAAGGAAAGCAGTGTTTATTGTAACAGATGCTAAAAAGTCTAGTAAATCAATGCAAACACAAACAATTCAATACATTTCTATGTTGTTTGAATCAGACAAGCTTTCCAACTTAAATACATAAAAATATGTGCATCAAAATAAATGCAGTTATTAAAGAGGCTGTGTGAAATATTGGCATCTGTCATACATTTTTGATTAATCTGTGCATAAAAACATCTAAAAGATGAACTGTTTTTAATGTATATAGGGGGATATGGACTTCTCTCATTGTTTCCTGTGGGAAGCTCTGTTGTGAAACTGTGTTAATACTAACCCCACTGTGTCGAGGCTGTACTTCAGCCTGGCTAGTGAATTATGTGACTTAAACACAAAACTTCATGTATGAAGCCCTCGTTATATTTTATCCCATGTTAGGTTGTGACCCACTTCCCCTGCATTATACAATTTACTATTTAGGAGGATTTAAGGTGTATAATGTCCATCTTTACAAGAACTAGATAATCTTTAAAGCTAATGATAATAGTTAAATGACTTAATCGCTCTAGGAAAAATTCCTGAAATGCATTGTTTTAGGACCTGTAGCACCACCCAGAAGGAAATAGCCAAAATGCTGATGAGATTAAAAACACTGCTTTCTTCAACAGTTTAGGGTTGTAGTGTACCTATATGCACCTGCTGTAAGCTGATTCTTGTCCCAGTGTAACCTTTACTACGCTGTGTGTGCGGTCTGGCAGCTGGGGGATACACTGAACCGTCAGTTCGAGTCGGTGTGTGAGACCATGTTTGGAGAGATGGAGTCTCAGGCTGTGGAGGCTCTGGACCTGCCGGGCTGTTTCCGCACACGCAGCCACAGCTACGTACGGGCCATCCAGGCGGGCTGTTCCCAAGACGACGACTGCCTGTCTGTGTTCTCCATGTCGGGCCCTCAGGGGAGCGTAAAGGGCGGAGCAGGTAAGGGATTGTCTGTGCAGGTGTGTGTGATATCTCTGCTCTCTGCTGTCTTTCTCCACCTGGCAGTATCTCTACAGTAACAGGGATTACTGGAGTATCTTAATGAGTTTCTGGATCTGCCACCCAAACACTGCCGAGAAAACATGTCTCAGCTGAAGGATTTAGATATCAAAATAAATTCATAAATTCAATTTCTCTGTCTCTCTCTCTCTCTCTCTCTCTCTCTGTTTCTCTCTTTCTGAACCTTTCTTCACTCTTTTCCTCCCTCTTTCCCTTTCTCTTTTTCCTTTTCTCTTTTTTCTTCTCTCTCCCCTTTTCCTTTGCTTTCTCTCCTTCTCTTCCTCCTTCTCTGCCGTTCTCTCTCTCTCTCGCTCTCTCTTTGTTTCTCCTGCTTGTATGTGAGCAGGCTGTTGTGTGTAGATGGCCTCGTGTGCTCTTCTATTCTAGCTTAAAGCAGAAAATCTCACTACAGATTTATTAAAGCCCCTGTAAAGTGTCAAATGCATCCATCTCTACACCCCCCTAGAAACACACATATACACACACCACACACACTAGAGGACGTGTATAAAGCTGCTATCTGAAAATAAGATTTCAGACTTGATGGAAAACACACACTGGGCCCTGTGTTTGTGTCAGAATTCTCTTGAATTGAAGTTCTGTGTGAGTAAAACATGTTCTTCTGTTGGTTTGCTGACATTCATGTCTGTATCTGTGTGTGTGTATCTGATGTGACTGGTTCACACAAACAGGCCCTCAACCGGCAGGGTGATGTAGTAAAGCAGGGGTTCCCAATTCCAGTCCTGGTGAACCCACACCAGGCACACTTATGTGCGTTATCTCAGCTAGTACATCTGATCCAACTCATCAACTAATTAACAAACTCCTCATGGTCTGGACCAGGCGTGTGGAGTAGTGCAGAGTATGGGGTGAAGAGGACTGAGCTTGTAGTAAAGCACTTCTTCCAGAAGGCTAGGAGCTTTTAGAGTTCTTTTTAATTGCAGTTCACTTCCCAGACACGAAGAATTTATCATCTTAAAGATAGACTGCAGTAACTTTCACCATCTCCACTTTTTACTAGTTTCCCTGATCGAAATGTTTAGCACAACAGCACCTTCTTAGAGACACTCAGATTTATAGTGTTTCATATAAACAGACAGACAGACAGGAACTTTATTAATCAGTTACAGCAAAGTTACAGCTTCAATAACAACAGTACAAATTGCATACGTATATTAGAGGAGCTATAAAATATAGAATTTACAAGATATTTACAAAGGACATAAAACAAATGTATGAGTTTAGAGCTCTGCACTTGAATGCCAAAGAATACTTACATAAGATATAGCAGTCATTAAAGGAGTACTCCAGCAACTTTCAGTGTAATCTCCTCCTGGATATAAGAAATCAATCAGCATTGACTTATACTATATGAATCAGCATTGGCTCCTGTTATGTGTATTGGTTTGTTTTGATAAGAGGTTATCTGTTCTTTTCTAAGAGCAGGGAAATTATTGTCCATAGTAATCGGCTATGTGGTCCAGATGTGCCAGATTGAGATCAGGTTGATAATCATGAAGATCAGGTGTATTCCTTTAATGAGAAGTTTTCACAATGTGCAGCAGCATATTATGCACATGCACACTCACTGGCCACTTATTAGGCACACTTACCTTGTTTATATATTCATTGTCCAGGTGCACTTTGTAGTTCTACAGTTGCAGATTGTTGTCCATTTGTCTTTACTGTGTTCATCAGTGGTCAAGACCCCCACAGGACCACCACTGATCAAGTATTATTTGGGTGGTGGATCATTCTTAGCACTGCAGTGACACTGACGTGGTGGTGAGTTAGTGTATGTTGCGCTGGTACGAGTGGATCAGAGACCGCAGTGCTGCTGGAGTTTTTAAACACTGTGTCCACTTGAAGTCCATTCTATTAGTCACACCTGCCTGTGTTGGTCAACCTTACAGATGTGAAGTTCGAGGCAGTAGATTATCTGTTGCTATACTGTTTGTGTTTGTCATCTTCTAGTCCTTCATCAGTGGTCAGTTTCTGACCACAGGACACTGTTAGCTATATATTTTTGGTTGGTAGACTATTCTCAGTCCTTCCTTGGCCATAAGTTGACTCACCTAATAGAACCTAACAGCTTTGGACATAGCACTTTTTGGTCTCAGGAATGATATCCAAAATTCCTAATATCTATGATATTCTTTCAGTGTTTCCATATAGGAAAGGCCCGCCTCCCCTTCCACCACGCATGTCCAAGCCTATGATCTCCATAACGGCCCAAAGCAGCACCGAGTCCACCCAGGACGCTTACTTCCAGAGCACAGGCCAGCCCGCACTGGGGCGGCCCAAGCTGCACAGCAACTCTGTGGATCTTACCGAGATCAGCGGCCGCACCTCCAGAGGGGGCTACTATCCAGCCGGGGGGTCAGCACGGCTCAGGCAGAACAGTAACTCCGCAGAGAGCGTGGACAGCCGGGCGCTGAGGGATGCTGGCTACCCCGCTGGGTCGGGGCCCATGAGGCCCAAACACAGCACCTCTGCAGACAGCCTGCTGGAAGGACCCCGCGGGGGGAGGGAGCGGGCTGGAGGAAGCCTGGGCAAGTCTGCCTCACTGCCCCAAAACAGCATGACCCTGAGCAAAACAGGACACAGCACAGAGGAGCACAGGCAGGACGGCAAGGGGCGCAAGTGGAGACCCTCCATAGCAGTTCAGGTGAGGAAGTGATTTAATTAAAGGATGATTTGATTCAATTACAGTTTATAGGAAATGATTCAGTACATCATGAAACCTGAAAAATGTTATCAGGATTCAATTCAGTTATATTTTTTTCACAATCTCAGTGTAATTTGATTGTTAAAATGTAAACAAAGTCATTTAGTGTGGTTTGTTGTGAAGCAGCGGCAGAGAAATTCACTGGCCCAGATTTCTTTACAGTGGTAGTGATGGGAACCAGGGGTCATAATGTCTTATAAATATAGCCATTTTATTTACTATCCAAAACAGACAGCGAGCCTACATGTGTCTTCTGAAATTTATATGTAATGGTGATAATGATAAAATAGTGGTAAATCTGAAAAAAATACATTTAATTTTCTTTACAGATTTTGCATTACAACACTGTACATTAACCTTTTTAAGCAAATCAAAAGAGAACTTGACTGAGCTGTGGCCAAACATAATGTTGACAATGTTGATAATGTTGAGCCTTTTTCTTTATTTTTCACGTTCATAGTCAAGCTGCACACTAAAAACAGTCTTTGGAAAGCTCAGTATGAGCTTTAAATATTCACACAGATTAAGCTGGAAATAATAATGGGTGAAAAAAATAATGTATTGTAAAATCATACTAACATTCCACAGAAGCTAATTACACTGAATTTTTAAGAAACTATTAGGCTTGCTGTCACCTGTGCTTTATCAGGACTCTGAGCGATTCTTCAATGCACAGCAACACAGCTGTGTTTGACTCATTGACAGGTTAGGAGTTATCTTTGTATAATTATATATTTAGTCTTAAAGTTTGTATGGAAATAAGAAAGCAGTTTATATTTAAGCAGCTTACCAGAAATTATGTAAGTGCATAGATGTAACTGTAGTGAGTGACTAAAGATCAGCATTTTAGGGACTCAGTTAGTAGCTTAGTATGTTTTTTTTTAAATTCCCTCCAACAAGTAGTTTTCAGTAGCCAGTGTAGGACCTTCTACACGTCTATTGGAAAGCCTCACAGGTAAGCCATTAACACACCAACAATTTCTCATGAATGTCTGTATTTAACTGTCATTTTTCTCAAAGGTACATTCTGAATGAACAAACAAACTGAACAATTATTACCTACACAACAAATTAGACGGTCAAACTAAAGTTAGTTTAAAAGTTTGTAAACTTAGTTTGCTAAGTGATGGTTTAATCTGAATAATGAATAAAGCTGTCAGCAATGTCAGCAGATTAGTTAAGAAAAGCTAACCTTTCTAGATAACTGATCTTAACATTTTCTGCTTTGGTTGTTTATTATCAGGCATCATATCGAAATAAGTGTTAGCAAATACAGTAACCTTACATTAAAGCTGCTTGTTAATATTCTTGACATTGAGCTGTGAGTTTGGTCTTCCGCATGTTTAATCCAAAACCTTTTCAGCTCCAAAAATGAAATAAAAACAGCATCATCCTCTAGATCCCATGTGTCAAACACAATTTTTTTTTTTAAATTTTCTATTAATATTAGCCCATTCACCATGAACTGCACTACAATTCCCAGCATGCACTGCAACATAACACATGCTCCCACCAGCTCCCCAACAAGGATCTATGGGACTGCACCACAAAAAAAAAAGCCTAGTTCAAGCAAATGGGCAGTTTTAAAAAACCTTCTGTACACTAGGGACATTTAAAGAGGTATAACAATTATCTAATGTAGTCTATTATTATGTATGAAACAAATTATTTTTGAAACGCTCAAGTATTCACTGCCTATTTTTTGCCGTTGTAGTTTTGGCATATTTTGAACAAACACTTCAGGTGTGTTCTGAGAAGTTGTGCTGGAGTTTCCATTCACTTACTGGAAGAAATAGCTCTTAGAGATGGATGCTAAGCAGTGATTAGTTGAGCATAGTGTCAATAATTATTTTGCAAATGGTCAATTACGGTCCACAACATGGATTCTAAATTCATCTGGTGGGCCAGATAAGAAACGTAATTGGGCCGGTTACAGGCTGCAGCCTGTATGTTTGACACCCCTGCCTTAGGGTCTTAATGTACGTTCACATATACAGGCGACCGGATGACAGACAGCCAGTCGTTTCCTATGGAAGTAAAAGATTTGTAGCTGTGATTTAACGACAAGCAACATGACTGTAGGGCAACAACTGACCAGTCGAGTTAAAATTTTCTCAACTTTATGCAAATAAACCATAAGGTCTGCAACCTCTGCTCTCTAAACTTATTGTTTTTACTGCCATTATGTTCCAGTTCCCATTAGTACTGTGCAAAAAATGGAAGACAAACTCAAGAACGTATAACTGTGGTTCAACAAAATGGAAGTGCATATTTTTTAGATGTTTTTTTTTTTTTCAGAAGCTGGACAGTATACATGTCCATGCATGACAACAAGAACAGCCTCGAACACACCCACAAGTGACAAACTTGAGGCAACATTAGTGATTTATTGCTGCTAGCGTGAACATACACTTTAAAACTCTTAGAAACACACAGACATTGTTCTACAAGTAGGTGTGTCCAAACACTTAATCAGACTCTTCTATTGCTCTTACAACACTATATGTGTGTGTATACGCAGGTGGACAGCTCTGAGACTTTGTCCGACTCAGATATGGAGGGAAAGGCACTGAGAGAGGTGCACTCCATCGGAGTCCAGGTGGAGGACGACAAGAGGTATTGGCTTTTGTCTTGCTTTCTTTTTCTGTTTTTCTCCCTGAATTTCTTTCTCACCCCCTCAGCAAGTGTGTAATCAGAGGTGATTGGATCGACAGTTTATGGGGCTGGGTGGAGTGTGAATCACAGTGTGGGCTGAGCTGTAGGTGCGGGGGAAAACACACACACACACACACACACACACACACACACACACTCTCACACAGACACACGCTCCTAAACAGACACATACACTCAGAGGGTGTACGTGTGAGGTGCGTAGAGTGTGGTGAGAGAATATAATCAGGCCTTACGCAATATGCCAAAAAGTGTGAAAAGATGTCAGAGTCATCCAGGCAGGGCTTATGAGCTCATTAGCATGTGCGTCATGTGACAGGATCATTACCCTCGTCAGCCACACAGATATGAGGTCACTGCTGGTCACAGGTGCTCCAGTATTCTTCAAGAACAGGGGATGATGTCTAACTAGACTTGTCACAACGCTATAATGTGGAAAAAAAGAAATGAAAAGAAAATTAAAAAAGAAGTCATATCTAATCCGACTGCAAACTGTGTGATATCAGTGGTATTAATGTGTCTTGTCAATGATATCAGTGGTATTAAGGCGTCTTGCTCGTCAATGATAAACACTTGGCCAAATTCTGTGCAGTATTATACATGTTAACATGTCCTGCTCATCCTGCATCCATCAGCTCCACTTGTAGTTAGTGCTAGTTATGTATGCAGTTATTCTATTGGTAGGTTCTTATATGTCCACCACAGAAATCCAGGGAAGAGTGGAGAAAAGGGGTATGAAGCCAGACAGTGTTACTGGCAGCACCCCACATGAGCCATCAGCTCTTTCAGCGTCCACATATAAGATATGACATTTCTTTGGATATAAATCAATATAAATTTAAATTTTACATGTAAAAATAACCACAATCACTGTACAATACAGCGTGTGCTGCATCCACTACAATTTGTATCTACATGCTGATCAGCAGAGCTTCTGGCCAATGATGACTAGGCTCTGTCATCATCAGGCTCACACTGCCAGGTGAAGGGGAACTGGCACCTGGCTCTGTAAACTTCAGCCTAAACACTAACCTAAAAAAAATAAATGTTAACCTACATAAAGGAAAGAGACACTAATGTTTGACTACTTTTACTTGGTTTACATAAGTTTGCAGTTAATTTCAGTTCACCTGAGTTTTGGTTTGTGAACCCGGTCATTATTGCTGCTTTTTGGTTGGATATGATTGAATAAATCATAGCAATAGCTTGGAATAGTAATAAGTAAACAAGACATAAATTGTATTCAGAGTGTGCCCCAGGACTACTTTAAACACTTAGAATTCAAGGGCCAATGGAAAACCATTTTTTCTCAATGTTTTGTAGTGTGTAGCACTGTCGCCTCACAGGAAGGAGGGCCTGGGTTCGATTCCCCGGCCAGGTGACCAGGGATCTTTCTTTATGGAGTTTGCATGTTCTCCCTGTGTCTGTGTGGGTTTCCTCCCATAGCCCAAAGACATGCCGATTAGACATGCTGAACTGCCCCTAGGTGTGAGTGTGTGTGTGAATGTATGGCTATGTTCACATTACCAGGTTGAAGCGGCATAAATCCGATTTTTTGCCCTAATGTGTCTGATGTTTTCAGAGCTGTGTGGACACGCAAATCTCATGTTTTCAAATCCGACCTGAGCCACTTTCATATGTGGTCGTATTTCCGATACGTATCCGATTCGTGGCCATGCGACCTAAATGTGAACACTCAGATCGGAATTCATGGTTTTTTCCACTGCGCGTGCGCCATCATTCAGCGTTACCAGCGCCGAACAAAAGTTAAAGCCTGTAAACGGTGGAAAAACAACACCTTTTCTCCTTCGTCTCGCTCTAATAATGAACAGCTGAGCGCTGATCAGAGTTAATTATCTTCACAGGCTCGTTCTGCACGTAAGTTTTTTTGCTGATGATGCACGTGACGCACGAGATTCATTCACGTGACGTTACTGCGTAGGCTGTGCGCATGCGAGTCATTTCAGGGCGCCGGCTCGTTCACATTAATGACAGATTTGAGCCACTTACCTAAACGAGTGTGAACCATCCTGTCAGAGAGATCGGATTTGAGCAATAAGGCTTGTAATGTGAACGTAGCTCATATGTCTGTCTGTCTGCCCTGCGACTGACTGGCCTGTCCAGGGTGTTTCCTGCCTTCCGCCCAGTGACTGCTGGGATAGCCTCCAGCACCCCCCACGACCCAGAAGGATCAGTTAGATAATGTGTGTGTGTGTGTGTGTGTGTGTGTACACTCCTCAGTCCAAATAGTTCAGAATTCATTACTTTCATGATGTTGCGAAAAGCAAAACTTTTACATATATGCACCTATTCAGCCTATACTAGTTTAGCCCCGCCCATTCACACTGACATTATAAGGAGTGTTTCAGCCTCCGCTGCTTTTGGATTGAGGCACAATACAAGGCAGTCATTCATACTGCACCCACACTTTTGCATACAACTGTACATCATAAACAACAGCCTATTCAATTATAAGGGATAAACAATGACTATTTTTGTTACATAAAACAACATAAATATTATAAGAGGACCCCAGGTGGTACATATTATGCAAGAAAAATGTAGAATATGGGTCTTTTAAGTGATTTTAAAGATTGCTGTTTTACTTCGTAACCAAAGAATTTGTTTAAGATTTGTGTGTGACTACATTGTTGTGACAAAACCATCCTTCCTTTAGCGCGTGGTTACTGTGTGTTTGCAGACGAGCACGCTTCAAGCGCTCCAATAGTGTGACGGCAAGTGTGCAGGCTGATCTGGAGACAGAAGGCTTTGGGGCTCTAAGTGTTCCCACCCAGGACAAGGGCCTGCAGTTCGGCTGCTCCTTCCAGCGCCACTCCTCTGAGCCCGAGTCAGCTGGTCAGCTGGTGGAGTACCGTACCGTCCACACACAGGGCCAGTGGGCCTACCGTGAGGACTACCACAGCGGCTACTCCACTGAGCCCTGCCCACTGGAGCTAAGAGCCCTGCCCCACTCCCACTCACCCCTGCCCCTGGCCTCTGAGCGGGGTGGGCCAGGCTGGCACGAGGGTCCCCGCAGCCTGCCAGACTCAGGCCGAGCCTCACCCTGCCTCCGGGATGGGGAGTTCTTCCTTCGATTGCTGCAGACTGAGGTGGAGAGGATGGAGGGCTGGTGCCAGAACATGGAGAGAGAGGCGGAGGAGAATGAGTTGCCAGATGAGGGTGAGTTATAGCCTTTGCATGTTTCCAATTTCCTTTCGAGAATTAATCTGCACATGAAAATATCGACACACTGAAAAAAGTGATGAAGTGAATTGACTTGATTCACGTGTGTTCGTCATTTCCACATGAATAAAATCTATTCCATCAGCACAATTATTACCAAAAGTGTGAACTGAAAGAAAAAATTGCATTGAAGTGGAAATGATATACAGAATTGAATGAAGTATATTCAGTACATCACTTTTCTCAGTGTGCCAGGTGGTTTCTTTAATACTTCAGTAATCTGAATATGTATCTTTTTATAAATGTGCATTTGATGGTAAAAAAGTGGAAATAGTGGGAAAAAAGGACATTTTTCCTTCCGCCCTCTCATGCTCGTCATTTCCTCCTGCTATTCCTCGTGCACATACAGACACATTAACTCAAACAAGATGGAATGAATGTCCATTTACTTGATGTCTCTGTAGAAATTACAAGGATTTCAGAATCGTTATTGGTATCAGGATCCTCAACTTGGTATTGATCAGTTTGAGCTTATAACACACACAAAGCTTGCATAATCTATGAATAAAAAAAAATCATGCAGTGAAAATTCCAAATGAAAATGCACTTCCCTGTAAAAATGTTTAACTGTGACAGTAAATAGCCAAATTTGATTGCTGTGCTTTTTCAAACATCTACAAAAAGGCTGATCAAATAAAAAACAGCTCATACTCACATGGTTTTTAGATAAAAAGGGTTGCCAACAGTGTTTGTCTCAATTTGTACAATAAAATCCCCTAAAACTATAAAAAAGGGTGAATTGAAAGACACAATTTTGCAGTGAATTGCTGAAGAAATTGCCAACCCAAATAGTGAACCTCTTATCTGTGACTGTCCATAGACCATACATCTTTCTGCTTTTCAAAATCAGGTCGTGCAATTGCAATGCTTTCTGTTCATCTGCATTTGCAAAATTAAGGCAATTGCAAACACCTTTACCCTGGAAGAACTATCACTCTCCATTTTGCAAGGATTTAAATGTTTTTTTGATCTTTTGAAAGAAGGTTTCTGTTTTTCCAAATTTGTATATCAGTCGCATGTTTTTCATAATCTGTTAAATCATTTTGCATTCTTTTTAGAGGGGAGAGAGGGAGGGACAGTGGGGGATATCCAAACAGGCTGTGAAGGTGTTGACACTGCCATGCTATCATACTGTCACTGTTTCTTACTGACTTGTCATGTTTCCAGCATTTAGTTTAATGAGGGACTGCAGTTAGAGGCATATGTACATTTAGCTTATGTTTACGTTACAATTCAACCCTGTAATGTAATCATAGCCTTAGTTTTTAACCTTTATTTAAAAGCAGTCCTAATCTAAGCCAGCGAGGGCCACGTTGTGAGCTTTTCTCTGCTGCCCTGCAGTGCTGGAGCTGATCAGAGCAGCGGTGGGCAGTGCACAGATGCTCATGTCCCAGAAGGTGCAGCAGTTCTTCCGCATGTGCCAGCAGAGCGTGGTAAGCAGCAGGCCTCTCCTCTCTCACGCCAGCCCAGCTCCCCTCACCCGGGAGCCGCTGATGAATTTCATTACAATTTCGTTATAATTTGGTTGCAATGTGTGGAGTGCTAAAAATCTGGGGCAGTCAGTTGATTTTACCTCATGCTGCCCCTCAGGACCCCTCAGCGTACCCCCAGCCCACCACTCAGGACCTGGCCAGCTTCTGGGAGCTGCTGCAGCTGGCCATTGAGGACGTGCGGGTGAAGTTCCAGGACCTGCAGCGGATAAAGGACTCAGGCTGGAGGCTGCCTCCGGAGAAGAAGGTGAGAGGGCAGGCCCGTTCAGAGCTGCTATGTGGCCAGGCCAACCGCACCGGCTGACCAGCAGTGTGCAGAAGAGCTGCTAACATGATGGACCACCATGACCCACAACTTAGTGCAACAACAAAACTACAGTGGGAACTGTGTAATAGGCAACTGCTGAGTCATTGCCCAATAAATTACCATTCTATTCATTATAACATATTAAACCCATAGTACTACTACTACTACTACTGCTACTACTGTTTAATCCAGGGGTACACAACTCCAGTCCTGGAAAGGCTCAGCCCAGCAGGGTTTGTTGAATTCCCTGTTCAAACCCACCGATTCACTTCATCTGATAAGTACCAGGTCTAATAGGTGTGTTAAGCACCATTTGAGTTGGATTAGATTTAGTTCTAGGATAGTTCAAGTACAGGATAAAATCGTTTCCTCAAACACTCAATAACAATAACAACATGACACATGGTACGTTAACAAGTTATGTCATTACATTAAAGTGAGGTCAGTTCAAACAGGACTAATATTAAGGGAGCTCCAGGTTCAGCCAATGGGGTCAGGTCATTCACTCTGGAATTAGCTTGAATCAGCTAGGGATAGGCACCGGGCACCATGTAGCCCCCCATGACTTTTGGGTCCAATCAGGAGTTGAGTACCCCTTATCTAACCTGTGAGCAAATAACTAATTTGTGTTCTCTCTCTCTTTTCCATCGATCACTTTATGTCCTATCTTAAACATTTAATCCACCTGCATTGTAACGGCACTGTCCGTCTTCTTTTTCCCATACTTACACTTTCATGGCTTTCCCTTGCTTGCATGTGTGTGTGCACATATCCGGCATCCTATATCCCACGCTTCCAAAACCATCACTGCCCCGATCACCCATTCCCTCCCACGTTCGTCTCAGGAGGAGAAGAAGCTTCCTCCTCCATTACCAAAGAAGCCAGCAGGTGGTGTGAGTGGGAGTCTGCGGGCAGAAAGCTTGGCTGAGGCAGGGGGCAGCAGTGGTATGCTGGTGGTCTCCCATGGGCAAGGTGTTCCCATTCGGGATAAATCCTTGGACCTGACCGAGCGTCAGAGGCAGGAGGCCAGGCGGAGGCTTCTTCAGGCAGGCCCCAAGCGAGCCGCCTCTTTCCGGCAGAACTCGGCCACGGAAAGCGCGGACAGCATCGAAATCTACATCCCCGAAGCGCAGACCAGATTATGAGCTGGCCCTGGTCACTTTTGTCCATCAAATAACCATAGCAAGTCCCCGCTGGCCGCCTGCACACACACTCCACACTCACGAGCGGCCTGGGAGAAGGATTATGGCAGCATAACTCGCTCATGAAGTGTGTTTAAAAGCAAGATGGAAGATAGATGTGAGCTCACTCACTTGTTTGTGTTGAACCAGTGTTAATCCTCACAGGAAATAAAAAAGGGCTCCCACCAGCACAACCAAGTGGTATGAGACTGAGGGGTTTGCTTTCAAAAACGCGTGTATAATATCCCAAAACCTTAGAACTCTTTCAATAAATTGCCTGCGCAAATACGGGTGCAAAATCTTCTTGGTGAGAGGAGCTTAGATTTTAGTTACAAATAGCAGACACTTTTTTGATATAGTCTTGTATGTTACTGTGCATCTAGTTTTTTTCTTAGTCTTGTGCTAGTAGTTCCTCTCACTGTGAAACAGCAGCACACTCTAGTGGCCAGGGCAGGTAAGTGCACCCCTAAAACTCAGGCCAGACAACATAAATATTGATTTCGTCCCAGACTCTGAACCACAAAAGCAGCATAATTCAGTACCTGTTTTCCATTTTCTGGCTAATAATCAGTGCCCAGCAGTGATGTGCTTTTGGGCTTGTCCTACTAATCGTGGAAGATATAACAGATTTTCTCAATGTGGGCAGAGATAAAAGATTCTAAAGCTGTCAAGAAGCAAGTTGTCCTGAGGTTTGGACCAAGTAGTTCTGCTACCACAGCCGTACAAGGGCGCAGAAGACAATCCCCAATGTTACATGTCTGTCCTGCTTGGGAAAGAAGAGCCCTTAGTCCACTGATCCACCATAATGTTTGTAAATGGCAGAAAACTGTGAAATCCTCTAGAGGAAAGTTAGTTTTGCCCTTGGCCAAAAAATTCTAGCATTTCATCATTGCACTGCCAAAATTGTATCTTGTCAAGTAAAATTATCTTAAATATAGTTGATAAATCTAATATTTCCTGTTTAGATTGTTGTAAGCATAATTTGAGATTATTTACCTTATTTCTAGACATTGTTTACTTGTTTTAGGTTGTTTTAGTAAGAAAGTAAAATTATCTCACCAAATTATCTCAAATAATTTTGCTTGTTGTAAGAAAAGTGCTTGAAACTAGCAAAATTATCTGCCAGTATAGTGAGATAAATTTACTTACTAAAATAACCTAAAACAAGTAAAAAATGTCTAGAAATAAACTAGATAATCTTATAAGTGCACAACCATCTCAAAATAGGCAATATTAAATATTTTTGACTACATTTAAGACCATTTCACTTGACAAGATACCATTTTTTTGCAGTGTGGAATGGAGTGATGATTCAAATGTAGCCATTTGGAACATTTTCAAGTCACACGAATATAAAAGAAACAAGAAAAAATTAAAACATTTTAAAATGTTTTTGGAAGGGTTTTGTTCCAAAATGCATTACAGACAACTATCAAGAATGTTCATCACTTTCATGATATACATTGATGGGAGTGGGCTACGCACGTACAAGAATATCAATGCTAGTATGATTAATACCACCTTTATTAGACAAACAAAAACGTTATCCATTATACCTCAGCTGTTATTCTCGTCAAAAACCTGCTATATGCAAAATACATATGGGTATACAGCATTTTGGAATGGAACTCTTCACTATTGCTTTGTTTTTATACAGTATTTTCTTTGTATTTATAGATATGTTCATTTGTATTTATTATTTATTTATTTATTTATGTCCCCTTGCGCCAACATAAGTGTGCTCTGATGTTTCTCTCTGTATGCGTGATATGGTGGGTAACCAACAGGAGTTTTTGGTTTGTGTGCGTTCAGATGTGGAATTATATAATGCGAGGTAATGGCTTGCCTTTTATAACACTGGTGCCAAAACCTTTGCTCTTACTTCTCCTGTTCCCATTTGTTACATTTTCTTTTCCAACTGTGGAAGGATATGAAAAGTATTTTATAGGAAGATGTATATTTTATAAAGGACATTTTTAGATTCCAATATGAAAATCCCAGAGAATACCCAATCAAAAGTGAAGTATTAATCAATACACTGTAAGCGAACATAAGGGGAGGAGATGGGTAGCTCTGTGGTCTCGCATATCTTTATGTAGCTTTCCTGTTGTTTAGTTCGAATAGAACCCTCTGGAGCCTTTTCGTCTCGCTCTAAACCTCAACCCTGACAGGACGGGCTTATGGTGTGGAGTTTTAATGAAATAATACGGTCAGGAGACACTTATAGTCCTCGTCCTCTTGTATCGACTACATGTGCCTAACCAGCACTACGCGTGGCTTTTTAAACTGACTACAATATTGTATTCAATATAAAGTATGTTACTCACATGGAATATGTATTGTTCTAATAATCCTGGCAATTTGTAACACTTTATTGGATACTTTCATCGCTAATAACCACCCTAATCTGGATGTTTCTGTGGAATATGCATGCCTTTAATACATCCATGTAGAACTCTTTCTATTCTATCTCAACCTGTGGATCTGTATGCTTTTTTTCCCCACTCAGTTCTGCAGTCGCTCTCTATCACATCAACCACTGTTTTACTGTTTTCTCATGAAATGATTTGATCTCATCTATCTGCTAATGGCTGCAGCTATTTCTGTGCAATGTGTTGCATTTTTATTCTTTTACACGTGCTGAAACTTTTTGTCCGATCCATGGATCAGCTGTTTTCTCTTCAATTCACATTTGAACTAAAAAAACGAATTTTTAACCAACCCACTCCTATATACTGTCTTCTTTGCATCTAAATTACATATATAATTAGTAACTGTCTGAAATACATCTAATATCTGGCACGGCGTGTCAGAAGATTGAAAAGCACAACTGACTATTCCCTTTTCCACTGTGAAGGACATACTGGACTCCAAAAAAAGAAGAAAAAGGGGGAAAATATTAATGATTTAAATGTTTACGAAAAGAACATTCTGGGTATTTCCTTCTTCTCTCAGATTTCGCAGGATACATATTGATGTTGTCCACTTTTTGGCCTGAGTCTGAGTTTTTCAAGGGCCATCTGCATTTTTAGATGGACTGTTCGGATGACACAAGAAGCTGCCCCACACGACTCCACTGAACAAAAAGTGGACCTCACTGCGTTTTGACCTCTGCTACAGACAAGCTGGAGAACTGGATCTTCTCTTCAAGCAAAAACATACACACTGCTATTCTCTGTACCTCTTTGCCTCAGCCTCCCTCACTAAAACATGACCCAGGCACTTTGCCATACACGGTCAGGGTACATGGAACAATAAGATGAAAATCCTGGCACTCCTTTTTCTCACAGTGCCACATGCCTTGAGTCAACAAAACCCATCGCAAACTCACATCTCTGTTGGTATTCTAATAGCCTTCGCTGAAGAAATTGAGTTTATAGTGCAAAAATAGGATGTAGCCGGTGCACTTGCCGCATAACAAATACAAACAAACAAAAGCAGAATTAGCTAGTGTGGGTGATACTTCTGTCCTGGTAGCACAGAGGAGCTTGTAGCAGCGTGTGTTCAAGGCACTGTGATGTTGTGTTTATTCGCGCCATAATAAATCACTGCAGTACTTAAAATCACTGGAAATTAACATGGGTCACAGACTTCTGAGCAATTACTGTGTAATTAAATATACCTTCTCAAGCTCCGTTTTATGATGTAAATATATCTGTTGCAATGGAAGTTATTGTTACTAATATTATATGGATTGTTATCATGACTATTATTACTACTATTATCACATTATACTGAGAAACTGTTCTTTAACTTCTAACTATGGGAAATCTGTATTCTCAAAAGGTGTGTTTATAATGTATAGAGAACTACCCTATTTAGATGACTTTTTTTATTGCTGCTAAAGTAGAACATGGACTGGGGAAAAAACGTTTGAACATTTTAGCAAATGCTAGCCCAGGACGGCCCCTGTGGCTGCTGCATGCAAGATTATGGATGAGATCGTAACTGGAGTCAGTTTGTTCATAGCTCTTGGATAATTCTTTATAGGCATACAGACATGATATGAAGTAATGGTTTGTTTTTCATTTTTTGGTCTTTTCCACTCTGAAGGAAAACGTGGGCATTCTGTAAATGTAGCAATTTTGTTCCTCCTCCACTCATTAACAGGTTTATTTAAGAATTAGTCCACTAAATAAAAGCACTGTATTTTGCTTAACTGATTATTATTTACTACATTTGTAGTTTTTTTTTTTTCATTATTTGAAGTGTAATACAGTGCAAATATATATATATGTCTGTTTAATTTTATACTTTTTACTTCATGCCTCTTTTTACTGGCCAGATCAAACAGCAATAGCTTCATACTTCAACTTATTGATGACTATATGGAATACGAAATACCCGCTCAAGTTTGTTACAAGAAAGGGTTGCAGCTGACCACTGAGGACGTGCGACAGCTAGAGTACATGGGTCATGTGTTTTAGTTTCAGTTAGTCATTGTTCTCTTGCCATAGACGTGTACAGCTAAATGTCTGCTAGCGCTAATTCAAGAGAGAAGGCACACTGTGATGTGGTAAAACTAACACAGAATGTAACACTGTCGATGGTTGTAAACATTTTTTTAAAAAGTTATTATAAAGCTATTTTAGCGAGTTAAATCACTGTTGTCCGGTTGGTTTTCTGTGTGTCTGTTTTATTACTTCACAATAGCAAATAGCTGCCATAGCTGTGGGTCATTTGCTTGAAAAAACGCACAATACAAACACCAAGTCAAAATGAAAATTACTAATAGGCTAAAAAAATAAGACTCTTGCTTGTACTAAAAGGAAATAAAAACTTTAATTTATCAGTTACCGATACAAAGTTGGGGAAAAAAAAAAAAAAAACACACACACACATTAGAAAATGATGGGGGACTTTACACTCCTCCTCTGTTTAAACAGAAGCCACTGGTTGAAGTGATGTACAGCAGAAAGATGGTTCACGCAGCTGGTGACTTTTGGTCCGTATTGTTGTGTTTGCTGCCTGAGGCTACATTCACAGAAGAGGAGAGGATGTCGGGGCTTACGGAGACATGGATTCAGTGGAAAATGCTAGAAGAAGAGAAAATGACAGTGAGAAATGCAACACTAAACCTTTTAGTCAAGAGCCACTAAAAGTTAAACTACAAAAAGAAAAGCTTTCTTGCCCAACTTTGGCATGTAAAAATGGCAGATTTCCTACCTGGCAGAAGTCTGACTTAGTTCACTCTTGTGTCTCCATGCTTTCGTCTTCTCCCTCTCCTCCCTCTTCCAATGCTTCATCCTCCTCTTCCTTGCGCTCTGGTGGCTTCTCATAGGCTTTCTCAGATGGAGTGACTATCACCCCATCCCAAGTGGACATCTCACAGGCTAGATCTGCACACAATCATGAGAAGCCCTCATAAGCCATTTCGTAACCAGGGAAGAAAAAAAAAGGAAAAGGGGATGAATACAGAACAGCAATGAATTTTAGTTTTAAATAGAGAACTCACAGCTTGCATCTCCCTCAAGGCCCAAGATCTTCCTGTAGCCACCATGAGAAAGGACCCTTACCAGTGTTTGGGCAGTAAAACACACCATGTCCTGCAGAAACATAATCAGATCACCCACATCTAAGTGTTAAAACTGTTTTCCCACTGCTGTCATAGTACCTTATATCTTGGAATTGGTAGTTTTACAGAATAAATGAAAAAGCCAAAGTGAATGTGTTAATGCAACAAGATTTTATTCCAAGTAATTTGGGAACGTTTGACATGAAATGTTCACATAATGTAATGAGCTGCTGTTATCAATATATCTGCTACTTTTTTCCTAAAGCTGTAAATGCTGGCACATTACCTGCTGCTCTAAGGTCATTACAGTGTGCACACGGAAGTTTCCGCTCTCACATGGGTCAGTGATCCCTACAGACCCTGGCAGAAAAAGTCCAGCTGCTAGCAACTGCAGACAGCGCCTATATGACATACACACAAATGAATATAGAGCATTTAAGTAACAAGTAGACAAACCGCTTATTGACAAAATAAATAAAAGGAAAAGCGAGGACTGTTATCTTACCTGTAGGCAACGTTAAGCGGAAGCGGCTGCCTGGAGGGGTTATTCATGACAGCTGAGTGTCCCTATAAAAAACAGTCACAGTAAACTGAGTCACAGGCTAGTACCTACGCAGACAACAGACTAATCTGACTTGAACAGAATTCTTTCATCTTCACCCAACCAGGATCTCTAAAGAAAGCTACGGGCAACAGATCACAGTTGGTATGTGGCTGAGCTCAAATTTAATTCAAAGTGATTTTCTTCTGTATGGACTTCAAGGAAAAGAACAGTATTTATCAGTTGTAAGGAAAGAATCTGACTGCCTTTCAGCTTTAGTGCCATGACTCACCAGGAGATCCAAAATCCAGGGTGTAAGAGGCTCAAAGCCAGGAAAACGCACCCGCAGGTCCTTCAACAACCTGATCAGAACCTTCACCCTAAGCAACACACACCACACTTTGATTTACAGAAACATACTGATGACATTTTCAAGCTGAAACACCAAAGCATGTCAACACTTGTAAGACAAGATCAAAGACTAGACAGGATCAATATTTCTAACGAAGTTACTAGAAGAAAAAAAAGAATGAATAGCTAGGTTTGAACAGACATGGGAGCAAGAAGGACAAAGGGATTTTGATATTTGAATGAATCAGGTTTTGAGGAGAGAAAAGATAAGCATTTATGAAGGTGGAGAGTTCTTACGTTGACTGAGAGGCGTTCTCCTCAAACCAGCGAGCATGGCGAATAGCAGCCAGAGCACTCTGCAGCACCTTGATGTCAACTTGAGAGAAAAAGACATTGCCCAGGTCAAACGCATATCACCATAACAATAAAACAAGCCGTAACACATAGATTGAGGGCTTACGGTGGAGTTCTGGGTCAAGCTTGCGCAGATTGGGAGGAACGGTAGTGATGAGAATCTTTACTGTAGCATCAGCAGAGCTGATCTCAAAGCCTGTCTCGTTGGTCAGCATAGACAGAACTGAAACAGAGACAAAAAAATTAAACACCGCACCCCGAATAATAAAACATATTCCCTACATGGTAGCACTAATGTCTCTAAACGGTTCTAAGGCATATCAATGATCATGTACTCACCCTCAGCCGGGTCCTGTGTGCGAAGTGTCTCCACCACTTTGTTTCCTAATGCTGCAACTGCCTCCACTGCATCAAACAAGAAAGATATTAAATTTACATGTACTTAATTTCAATTTAATAAGCTCAAGGCACAAGACAAAAACAGACATTTTCTACTAGAGAGAACGCATAAAGGAAAAAGGAACTACTTACGAGTGGGAAGAATCTTCAGGATAACCACAAGATCAGCTACGTTGTGGCCTGTCATCATCGTACCCTTTTTGTACGAGCCCACTTGCCGCACCTCCTCGATTTGCTATGGAGGGATTGTCACATTGAATATTAGCAATATTAGCAAACCACTGTTAGAATCAATAGTGAATTGAAACATACATGTCACTCACCACTTCAAAGTTTCCAGGAGCCACAATCAAATTATCAATGACGTTGTTGATCTTGGTTACCAAAGACAAAATGGAAGACTGAAAAACAAACGGAAGAAAAAAATATCAGTATGGATCAACATTTAGCCAGAATGGGCTACCCCTGTAATCTCTCCTTTATGTGTGCACTAACAAAAGCTAAGCCAAGGCAAAAATTACTGTTAGGTCTTTGCAGTCTTTCTAAGAGTAATCAATGTCTATTTCAATTTTACAAACATAAGCTTTAACAATGATATCTGTATTAGCTTACAAGGTATATAACCAATACAGTAAATGATTGGGTGCACAGTTTGAAAAGAAATTTCTGAAAGAAATTTAAGGAATGTCTTCACTCTCCAGGCTGTGACCCATTAACATCAACAACAACAACAACAACAACATTTTCACACAGCTAAAGTTTAAAGGTACCTGCTCTGCGGGTGTAGGACTGAGGTCTTGGTTGCGCTTCAGCAGAGCCTCACTAAATGCAGTCTCATCAGGTGCTGGCTTCACCCGTGGAAAGGCCATCTCACACTGGAACATTGAGAAATGGTTTGTTTCCACAATTAGAGCTATATAATAAGTGATTAAAAAAAAGAACTACAGCATGGTGGCATGCTACTGGAACAGAACGACAAAAAGTGACTTTTAATACTCCGAAACCATAAGGTTTAATACTGAGAGTTATAGCCGTCTGAAATGTTGGTGAACCTAATGTACAGTAAACAGGCCCACAACTGTATCAGCTGACCATTCAAAGCTTGCAATTTTCTCCCCATTATCAAAAGAGGAAAAAAATCTGACCATAAAACTTTGTGACAAGGGTTTCTATAACAAACACTTCAAAACAGCGGCTAGTGGTAATTGTTTACATTATACTTGCCCACCCAAAACCATGTAAGAATCATCTCATGCAAAGGTATGATGAAAGAATTGTGCAATTGAGTCCTTATGGACTTGTATGTACTGTGTACACACGCTACAAATCTTAAACGTGTGTGGTAAGGCTGTAAACAAAGAAGAAAAGCACTTACGACATAAAAGTCAAACGGTATGTGAGGGACGAAGGGCCGGTATCTGAAAGAGAAGAATAAGAATGAGCAACGGAAAGCAGCCAGAACAGAAACAATAACGATCATTTCAAGCTTACAGATTGTCTAGTCTAATATTAACACAAAACCGATGGCTTACCCTTGAACTAAACCTCCACGGGAACCGAAACGGCCACCACGGCCCCTTCCCCGATCGCCTCTGGGGGACAGAGAAAGAAAACTGGGTTACTCCACTAGAGCGACTAAACAAGCGATGCTATTGTTGGTGCCGTAGCATTAGCTACCTGTGTCTAGCTTACGGCTACGCTACTGTGGCTACCAACACAAACAAAAACGAAATAAACAAGGACCAGGGACGAAATCTAATGTTTTGTAATAAGCTGTTCGCTGCAATGCAGAATGTTAATGTTTGCCGGCAGCTGTTTTCGGCTAGCTAGCTCGCTAGCTAACCTAGTTAGCCAAGCATGTAGCTAACCGTGTTTCATTCATTCACAAACAGCACCACAACAACGGTTACAACGACAGTCTTCATTTTTCGCTGGTGTGATATATTTAACCAAACCAGAAAAGATTTAAGTTTTCTCATTTCTATAAAAGTCGCCAGATATCCGACTTACATTTTGGTATTTCGTTAAATATTACACAGAGCTAAATCAGCAGGCCTGATTAGCAAAAGCAAGAATCTAACCGCCATGGAGGAATCGAGACACATCAGCAACGTAGCGTTAAAGCACTCACATTTATCTTCAATACAGGGAGATTATTACAGAAAGGTGGAAAAGTAAACCCTTACCTCATTGCGTAAGACGTTTTGGCAGCTTTACGAAACAAAGAACGGACGAAAAATCTGTCACCGGCAGCCGGTGCGTGTGTGTGTGTGAGGCGTGAGCTGAGCTAAAGCTAAAGAGCAGAGGGGAAGCGGACAAAGGATGAAAAATACACAAAATAAAAGTCTCTAAACGGATACTGTCCGTCACCGTCCTAACATAAAACTTTTTACAAAACTTTTTACCTCAACAAAATATTTTTTAGAAAGAAATTTAAGAATTAAGCCAAAATTAAAAATTACAGTTCATTTAAAGTATTCTAGTATTTTAAAGAAAATGCCACTGAACCTTTTCTGACCGTAGTTTGATAGCTATTTTCTATCTTTTATTTTTGTTTCATGTGTCTCATTTGATTACATGTAATTTGCATCTATTTTTTCTTGTTTTTGTTAAATATCAGTGGTTCCTTGTGACCTAAAAATTAGATTTAATATGATAACTTCAAAATCTGATAAAATGAAGATAAAAACATTTTACCCATATGGTTTGCTCATTTAAAAAGTCACATGTGTGCTCAGGCATATGAAGCAAAAGAAAATTGTAAATTTGTGATGTGGAGATCATTTTTCGAAATTGTTTTATTTTCACTTATAACATTATTACAAAAAGTAGACAGCTCGAACTCAGAAATGTTTTGACCGATTGTTAAAAAACATCACAGGCATTTACCTTTGGGGAGGTGTACAGTGTGCAAATTCTGCTGCTAAATAAATAAATAAACAGCATAAGCAGTTAAATGTTTGTTACTGGTACAAACAAAATAATAAAATAGATATTAAATTTTATTTACTATTTAACTTTCTCTCGATTAGCTTGCTAATCCTCTATATGTTATAAAATCTTTGTTCTTTTGTTTGTTTTAATATTCAACCTATGCTGGATTAACTTGATAATAAATGTAATTAGAGATTCTCGTCCAGTGTTCCATCAAGAAGTGAATAGAGAACTCATCCTGAGACCCTCACCAGAAACTCTCACCTCATTCTCTGTGCCCCCTGCAGCTCCTGGTAAAATCATGTAAAGTAAATCACAGAAAACTGCTTTTAATATCCATAAAATACATCAAATGTAATAACCGTTTTCATCATGACTGACCAGGTATTCTGTATACTTTATTTTAAATGAATTAAGAAAAAAAGAACTTTTGGAAATTTATGATAACTTATTGTCATATTTCAGTGTATATATTCACCTAAAAGAATGAAGCTGGAAAGGTTAAAGGACTCATATTCTACATTTTTCTGTTTTTATTTTTCCCCTGAAGTCTGCTTATAAAGTTTATGTGGGTTTATTTACCACAAACAGTCTTAATTCATTTCCCCATTAACATTTTCCAAATTCTTTTTATCCAATAACATTGGATAAGCTGTTTTATTACTGTGTCTTTAAGGTTGATACATGTAAATGAGGTCTGTTCTGATTGGCTGTCCTATATTGTCCAGGCTGAAACACTCTATTTAACATCAGCATTAATATTTGGAGCTAAACTGCTGTGCAGGCTGAATAGGTGGATATAGCTAAATGACCACGAAAGCAATACATTTAAAATGGGCTGTTTGTGCAAATTACT
This sequence comes from Colossoma macropomum, assembly GCF_904425465.1. Taxonomy (NCBI): domain Eukaryota; kingdom Metazoa; phylum Chordata; class Actinopteri; order Characiformes; family Serrasalmidae; genus Colossoma; species Colossoma macropomum. The sequence goes on along the minus strand of NW_023494787.1, from coordinate 19,467,544 downwards.
TTACATTTTTGAACTGTGTGGACAGGAGAGTGAATTGTACATCCTGGAACCTTCACAATGTTTATTTACTACATCAAACTCTTGAAATTTTTGAAAATAGTGAAGAAAGTTCAGTTGTCCATAAATTTGAGCCCTTTAAGGTGCGAGTTGTGAATTATTCTCGTGAAATATTAGCATGCTAATTCTGTAATAGTGCTTTAGTGGGCATTTCCTGTGTCTTTTCTTTGCTTTGGTAGACTAACTGTGTGGAGTACCCCTCATTTGTCAGTGTGCTTTGGTTAGGATTTAACTATATTCTCCATTCATTCATTTATTCATTTGGTCATTTGTTTTTTTCGCACTATTTATTTCTATTTTAAAATATGTTATTTTTATTATTCAATTAACATAACAGATGCATGAAATTATTTTAAAAGGTGATGCATTGTCTTTTATTTCAGTCAACATGAAAATCAATTGATTTTATGTTGTTCCACCTGCTTGTGCTCGTTCATAAGCCTCTCCTTCCCCAAAAACCTCGGCCAGCACATCTCTGTGGACACAAAACAGACAGGTGGCCTACAGCATTTTAAAGTAAATAGCAGTTCATCAAGTCAGTAATTTGCTCCCAATCTATTTGACTTACAAGCCAAATACAACACATTATAAAATGTTCATTAACAAAAAGTATTCTGAACAAAGAAGACGCTTTTGGTTGAAAGTCTGTCATACTATGCAAAGACAATAGATGATGTACTTTTACTGATGCATTTTAAAGTAATTGGCAGCAAAAATGACCACATTGGTTCATGAAGTCAGTAATTTGCAGCCCATCCAATTGACTCATTGAGTCAAATTCTACATTATACACTGTTAATTACTAATAAGCAGTCCAAAGAAGACTTTTTGGTTGTCATACTATGGAAATACCAAAGATGAAATCATTTTCTTTTAGCATTGTAAAGTAATTAGCAGACAAAGTGGTCAGTCTATACAGTGCATATTGAATTCATTGTTTTTGAGATGTCATAAAAAAAGGCCACCTATTCAGCCTACAGCAGTTTAATGCCACCTATTCATGCTTAAGTTATAAGGAGTTTTTCAGCCCAAACTCTACTTTTTGAATGAGACAGAAAACAAGGCAACCAATCAGAACAGAGCTCATTTACATATATCAATCTTAAAGTCACAGTAACAAAAACAGCCTGTTTAAGTGATAATGAGAGGTTGGAAAATGTTTGTGGAAAATGAACTGCATCTTTTTTGCTACATAAACTGACACAACTGTCATAAGTGAACCTCAGGGTTAAAAATAAAACAAAAGAAACATTTTGGAAATGAGCCCTTTAAATGGACATGATTCCACTATGATAAAAGCACATATCGTGTACAAGTATGAAAATAAAAGGCAAAGGTCTGAACCTGAGCCTGCACAGCTAAAATAATAACAAAAAAGTTCACTAAATGAATAAATCATGAAATAAATAAATAATAATAAGCCACACTGAAAGCGGAAAATAAGCAGTAAGATCAGCAGATGGCAGCAGACAGCAGATTTTAAGTCAGTATTCTTCAGAAAGGTCTTCTGGGTAAAAAGCAGTTTTAATATATAGGGGAAATAATCCTCTCGCCAGCATCTAATAGATGTCATTGAACATAGTTTGAGCAATTGTCCTCTAGAGGAGATGGAGAGAATGTAGTACAGTTTAAAAAAAAACATCTAGAAAGTTTTCTAAAACAGGTGAGAGGCTACGGTAAAGACTTAGAGTAGGGAATGTATCATTACTGTGCCATTTGTTATGAATACAGACCTATTAGTGGCACACACACGTGTCCCACACTGTCATCAGACTACAGCATGTGTCCCGACCACCGCACCGCTGCCATGACAACAGCATCCGTCATGACATCAGCACCTCTGTCTGACTCATACTGTGCAGGTCTGTGCAAAAATATGCTGTGCTTTGTGTGTGCCTGCGTGAGAGGGAGTGAGAGATAGAGAGAGAGAGAGAATAGGATTTCACACTGAGACGATTTGATATGAGGGTTCTGTTGCTGTGTGACTGACAGCTGTCCTCGTGCCTTTGAGTGACCAAATAAAAGAGACAGAGACATGTTTGTTGCAGCGATTCAGTAGACATCCACAAGTTTAATCCTCTATGTACCAAAAATAACACATTTGTTTATTGAAGGAGCTTTACGATTACAATATTGAAAAATAAAATGAAAGCAGACATACAGAACACATAGCACATGAACATATTATTAAAAATGTATTGCACAACTGGTCACATTAATTCCCTTTTAGGTTCCGTATGCTGGGATATACATCATGGTAACATAATTTTCTAAGCAGTGTCATCAATGCAGCGGCCATGAGAATCAATTGCAATGTTTAAGACAACTTGAGCAAATCTTGATCCAAATATTATGTTAAAAAATGCCACACATGGTATTATATCTTAACATTTCTGTGAAAATAAAAACACAAATAGCCCATCTTTTGCATTTTAAGGTGACAGCCAAATGGAAGTGGAATCAGCCCTTAAACAGCAGTCATTTGAGTTGACACATGATCATTGGCTGACATGCAGAGAACTTAGTTTTACTTGGAACAGGTGGAAACTTTTCTGAATGCATTTATTTTCCTCCGCTCCTGCAGTTTTTGGCACAACTAATCTCTGAACCGAATTAGAAGAACATATATCAGTTAGCAAGTATTAATATGCTGGAAGCCTAGAGTTCAGACCCTCAGAGATGCAATTAAGTGGTCTCTTGCATTCACCATAATGTACTAAAGTCATACAGAACACAATGTAGAGTGATGCTAGTAGAGTTAAGGTTTAGATTTTCAGCTTTGCTGTGTCTGATGTGTAGTAACGTCATCTTATTGTCATTATTTTGTATTAGCGTAATTGTTTGCTTGAATAGATTACACGCTTAGTAGGTTATGGAAAATGTGAACCTTTAAAAATCCAGCAACTGAACTGAGCAATGAAAAGCAACACAGCTAAGCAATGCATTGTTACACTGCTAGAGAACAGAATGGTTACAGAGCACCAGCACATCAATGCAACGCAAACATAGGATTATAAAATGTAGTACATCCCAGCTATACATACGTAAAGTACAGGTAGCAACCAAAAAATAGATATTAATGCCTGCAACTGCTTCACCAATAAGTATAACAACACGTGATGAACTAACACATAGTGAGACATCAGTGATCCTTAAAGGTGTAGTTTTCGCCTTATCCCAAACACAGTTGACCAGCCAAGATATGTCTGGCGAATGCAGTTTGCCTTTTTTGCTCTACAGTGTTGCTACAAGGCTAATACAACAGAAGTCACCCCAAAAGATTTTGGGTTACAAGATTTTGACTTTCATTCATTTTTAGCTACATTAGCCATGTAGCTCCAGTGCAAAACTACATATGCAGACACCAAACATGTTCTGGCTGATCAACTACATTTGGGATAAGGAGAAATTGTGAAAATTAGGTTTTTCAGTGAACAAATTCTTTAAGTATTATAACCACCTACTTAAAGTAAACACAGGTTAAGCCCAGTCAAAGATTAAAAATCACTATTGACATTTTAAGTCAGTTCAACACTAAATATCTTTTATGTGCAGGAAAACAGTGCAGACTTCTATGGAATGCATAAATCAGCATTTGGGTCATTCTCACAAAACTGCCTCAAAACATGTCCATATTTGAGTGTCATAAGCATCACACAGATGAAGAATGTTCATATCATTTAGTAGGTGAATTGCAGCTCTACATGGTGCAGCAAAAAGTTTGTGGAGTTCATTTTTCTATTTTAAATATTTTTTATTCTCATTTCCGCATGTCCACAAGTGTTTTTCATTACCAGTGTTCATCATTGTTTCGCTTTTTAAATTGGAAAAAAAATAGTTTGTATTATTTTTAACTGTTGAATCACTTTGCTTTATTGACTTGTTTGTAAACTGTAAGGATGTGAACCAAAACATCACCACATTATGTGGCACAGGTAAAAAAAAATAATAATAAAAAAAACTCAATGGCTGTTGCAGTAGTGAGAAGTGCAGAATACTACATTTTGAAAAATATTTATGACTGAATAGTTAGCTTGGTGGTATATAGTATATGGTATATAGGTTGTGAAGAGAAAAGTTATGAAAAAAATATTATTTACAGACTGTCAGATCTTCAAACTGTGTTGCGGTGATGAGAATTTGGTCTCCGGAAATGGAAAATGGCACTTAAAATTGATTTAATATCAAATAAATGGTTCAGGTTTTTGTTTAATTATTACACTACACAACATTGTTTGTATGTCCAAAAAAAAGAAAGAAGTTAACATTAAATTTTAGTCATTTTAATTTTTTCAAGTTCCAGTATTTGTTACATTTGTAAGAATTACCCATTTCTCCACATTGTGCAAGTAAGTTCAAAGTAGATAAGTAATTTTATCATTTGGTACTAAAGGTACAGTTTTTTTTTTTATCCCAGTACATATGGCCATAACCCTCATCATCAGCAAAGGTCTGGTTGAGGTTAGCTGGGTTGCCAAGACTAAACTATTTCACCACTGGGTAGCAGTATAAAACAAGGTGTACTTGCTTCTACCTAGTGCAACAATATTCTCATAAGTATTGGCGGCAACAAATAATATTCTGCTTCCTGGCTTACATCTGTGTTTGTTTTGATTATACCAGAGAGAAATAGCAAAAGGCATTTAGACAATATTAATACAATTACTCTCGGATATTACCTGCTAAGCTTGTACACTGGCAGATGAGAAGGATTATGTCATCAGGACTACAGAGAACTATAGCTTTCATTAGAAAACGAGTGAGAATAGTGCACAGCACACCAGCCGACAACAAACAGCACTTTAATACTCCCAGCACTGGTGTGGATAGCAAGGAACAAAGTCAAAGACCTTTTCCTCACATGCTCATACGCTTGCACACTCACGCAGACACACAGACACACAACACACTCATGTATACACACAATTTTGCACAATTACACACATAAAAATTCTCTCATACACAGTACACTGTTACACTTCACTCTCTTTCACACTTGCAGAGACAGAGCGACATCATATACATACAGTGTAGATGCGGCTGTGTTGTAATATGAAAGCAATTCTAGTGAAACATTTACATTTACATATTATATGTTGGTGTGTATTTTCGTATATCATCATGTACATATATTCGCAGTGTTTAGTCCGGCAAATGCGCCCAATTCTTTGACCTCTATCCTTCCTTCATATGTGAGAGCGACCTGGAATCACAATATTTCAGTCCTGTTTTCTGTTCTCTCAGACCAGCTGATGAAGGCCAGGAATCGTGACAGTATTATACACTGGATAATAGGTTATTATAGCATGTCTCAAATCTACCATTATGACAACACTGCAGTTGCCATTACCTCCTCACTTCATGGAGCATAGTCTCTAATGAAATGTTATCTCTAACAGTTATCTCCATGACATGACACATGATGGATTTCTGTTTAGTGAGGCTTTTTTTATCCACCCCGGTCACAGAAGCATAGTGCCTGTTTGACATTTAGACTCCATAAGGACAAAAAGACAATGACATTTCTTCAAAACCTTGAAAATCTACCGTTATGTCAGTGTTTCCAGGAATATTTTATACGTTTTCATTGTTCATTTGCATTTATTTATTAAAATGCCAGGAATTGGGAGTGTTCTGTGTTAAAACTGCTATCTGTTAATTATTTAGGCTTCTTAATGGATTTTTCTCTTTAGACTTAAGCCTAGAAGCCACAAGAGCATGGTACTGCCTGCCGTACAGCACAGTTCACTAGCTGGGCAGAGATTTGGGAAATGGCTTTCATCACTCTGGTGAGTTCACTTGTACTCTCCTCTCAATGTTAAACCAAACTATTCCTTCTTTTCTTAATTTGTCTCAGTCCCAAACCCCTTTAACTCTCACATTCCTCACAACAGTATGTACATCTTTTTTTATGTGCACTCTCACTAAGGCCACGTTCACAAAGAGATTTTGGGGTCTATCCAAAAAAAAAAAAAAACATTTATTATTTTGTCGTATTGTTCCTACAATGCTATATGTTTATTGTCAATGAAACATAAACCTGTAACACATAAATTAGAATATCCATTAGTGCTTAATTTGATCAAGCAATTTATTGAAGCTAGCTATAGCTCTGTTATCAAGCTAGCTGTGAGTTGTCCTTATAGATCTTTAGAGTTGGATCGTACAGCTCTGAATGTCGGTTCACAGTGATTAGCTTCTTTTTTGTCCTGCTTCACAATGCCGGACGCGTGGTCAAAGTTTCAACTCTGGTGAACTTTTTCAACAGACAACATTATGTGTAATTTTCACATATCACCATGCTTTGGTGCCCACTGTCCATCAATGCATTGTTTTCTTTGAAATCAAATGCAGGTGTGTTTTTGACAGATACCAAAATGTCACTGTGAACGTGGCCTTACTTACTCCTCTCTAAAAGTCTGTACATTTTGTTTCAGCCCCACCCATCCTTCTCTCCTCCCTTACTTCTGCATGTCACACTGCAGTAGGAGGACGATAGAAGGGTCACTCTTGGCTGCCTCTTTGAACTCCTCCAGCGTGATCTCGTCGTTGTGATCTTTGTCCATCTTGCTGAAGATCTTGTCCACACGCTGCTGAGGTGTCAGGCCATCCTCGTTCATCCGCATCATAATCACAGTGCCGACCATTTTATAGATCGCCTGGGAGCAAAGGCGAAGGACAGGTGGCAAGAAGACGAGGGAGGAACGTGTGAAAAGAGTAAAAGCATGAAGAAGCGAAGAGAAAGTAAAATATATATATAATAAAATAACTGTACAGTTTACAGAGCTTCCTTTAACACATGAACAAATGTATGAAAACATGTTAAAACATTTTAAAAACATGCCCAATTCTGTTGCAAATCATAACACAGATGCAGATAACAGTTAGTACTATTATGTTACACACTGGCACACTTTGGCTGTTGAAACGAGGCTTTGAGTTCAGGTCATAAATGTAAAAACTCAGTCAAGAACAAGGAAGAAAAAACTACAATGATGCTAATTTCTGCTAACGCCCATATGGAATTCTAGTAGTATGTCAGCACGAAAACAAAAGACAATTCAAAATTACATTAACAATTTATGGCCATTCTAGATTAAACAAGGACATTATATATTTTACTTGCAGGGTATTTGACAGATATTTAAACACATATTTTACTTTTCACACTTTTACAGTGACTCTTTTAGTAAACAGCCCTTTCACAGAGCTGCTGCTGCTGCTGTTTTCTGTTGCTAACACCTGACTGAAATATATTGGTCAGGCTACCACTCATGCTCACAGTCAGTGACATATCTAGAGTGACATTTTTTTTCCCCAATTTTTCTCAAAAAATTTAAATTGGTCCCACCTATTGTAAATCAAATCATAATTGGCTGATTCAACTGTCACCTCTTATTTATGTTAGTGGTTAATCTGAAATGTTAGGCCTTCAATTCAGCTCCTGAAGTCCTAACCAATGAGAGAGCTAGTCTGGCTCTATCTACCTAGATACCACAGGGAAAAAAATCTAATTGGATATTTTTCTTTTTGGCTATTTCAATAATTTAACCCTTTTGTTTCTCACCAATACTTAACAATGATATAAGAATATTAATATAATAGGTGCAGAGTTTCAACAGAGCAAGCATGATGATTACATTATGTATGTTGACTAAAAATTACAGACATATATTTGTTTTTCACAGAAATCATTACTTCTTCTCTGTAGGCCTAGAAGGCCGTGCTGGTGATACACCACTAGTAGTATGTAAAAATGTTGTACAGTTTCTAAACAAGCATATCCACAACTTTCTTGTTCATGTCATAAATAAATACATCCATACATAAAAAATATTAATAAAGGACTCACCTCTATAATCTCGAGCATCTCCATGCGTGTAATCTTGCCGTCTCCATCCAGGTCATACATGTTAAACGCCCAGTTGAGCTTCTGCTCAAAACTTCCTCTGGAAGTGATGGACAGGGCACAGATGAACTCCCTGAAGTCAATTGTGCCATCGCCATTCTTGTCAAAGGTCCGGAAGGCATGCTGAGCAAATTTGGAGGCATCACCATAGGGAAAGAACTGTAATATAGAACATAATTCACAAGGTGAGTCAGCTTTCATCAGTCTCCTCCCTGCACTGATTAAGTCTTAGCTGGTGTAAAAATGATTCGCCACATACGTCTTCAGACTCTTAACTTGATAGTTTGGAAAGAAACAAATTTATATAGTTCTGCCCTTAGCCCTCCATCAGCCAAGTCCAAAGTTTGCAGTTTTTGTTTTGTCCCTAATATAAGAGGCTAATGTAGCTAACAAGTAATGGAAGTTTATACTCCACCAATTAGCGCTGTGCAAACTGCATTCGAAAGTCATCACATACTCTCACACCAAATCACCTTAGGTTTTTAAGTGATTTCAAAAAGACTTACATATTTGATTTCTAACACTGTATGGCTGCGTACTGTTATCTATAATAATGGACCAAAGTATGATGTATAGCTCAAAATATTAGCAGCCATTTTTAATCTATAATTTTGTCTTTCCCAATAAAGATAAGCATTTGTCATTAAACTGTGCATGTCAAATGTCCACAATACCTGTGCGAATACTGTTCTCACCTTGACGTAGAGCTGCTGGAACTCCTCCAGGTTGAGAATGCCAGTGGGACAGTCCTTCAGGAAGCCCTTATACCACTGCTTCAGCTCTGCCTCATTGAACTCTGTATTCTTAGTCAGGTCATCCAAAACCTCTGGAGCCAGCTTGCTGTTATGTTTCCCCATTTTAATGACCTCTCTATGGACAAAAACAGAGAGGCAGAGACTTTGTAAAGACAAGATTTTTATTCCTCAAAGGAATTCTAAAGTTACAGCAACAGCAATCGATTAAAAAAAAAAAGCTTCCAAGGTGTCATGTAATTCCAGACATCAGCCAGTTCTGGATCATCCAATGTCTATGAAAAATGTGAATAAAAGGTCAGGAAGGTCTTCTAAAAGAGGGTTTACTGATATTGACCTTGATCCAAAATGGTAAGAGAAAAAAAAATGTTCTTAGTTTTGATGCATGTTAATATATCAAGAGTAAATAAAGTAATAACCACTGGCATTTTTGAATGGCCTAAAAAAATAATACATGTTGCTAGTTGCAAGATTTTGCAAGATCCAGTCTTTCCTGTTGGTTAGAAACTACATGAAAAGTGTAATTTGTCTAGGCGACTTTGTAATGACATCATGCCTTATATCATGGCATATAACATGTCTGCCTGTATGAGAGCCAGAGATATATTTGGTAGCCCTAAATTGCACTGAGCTTAAAAAATGGGTATTTGGGTGCACATGAAAAATGAGGTGCTGTTCTAATGAGTCATTACCTGGACTCTCAGCTTATTAAAGTTGATTAAATATTTAACAGGTCTAAATACTTGACGAGGTGCTCTAATGGCTGAATGCTCCAGCGGTTATGCAGCACAGCTCATCACAGGCCTGCTCTGGAGCCCAGACGCCCACAGCGCTTTTCTCTCCTCCTGACAGGAGGCCATTTAGGTGTGATCACGATGACTAATCAGAGGTGAGCATTCATCTCCCTCCTCCTTCTCTCGCCTTCTCTCGCTCTATTCCACTCCCTCTCTCTTTGACCTTTTTTGGAATTCTCAGCGCTCTGTTACTCTCTGCTCCTTTAGGCTTCGCTCTGATTGGCCTACTTCAGACAGCAAGGGCTAATTGAAGATCTGAGCAGTTAATAAACTTTGAAGCTAATGGAATGAGCTTCATGATGCTCTTTAGGCAATGAAGTAATTCACTTTCATTTTCAATAACTTTCAGTGGAAGAACTGGTCACATGTTGACAGTACTCTTTGTTGCTATTTAACCTTTAAGGCTAACGGGTGACTGCTCAATGGAGAAGCACAGAATTTGTCAATTGTTACACTTACATCAATTTACTTAAAGGATCACATACAAAATAAAATGAATAGTGTTCAAAAGTCTGAGGACACTTTTGTTCATTTGCAGGCAAAACTATGAGAACACAACTCAATGCTATGGGTCTGAAAGGATGTGTAGCTGTGTAATAAAGCCATACTGAAAAAAGAACAAAACAATTACACAAGAAACTGGACAACTGAGACGTAGAGTAAGGTTTTACGGACTGATGAGTCTAAATTTGTAATTGGGAGTGTTTGATTCATGAGAAGCAGAAAATGCAACCAACTTTGGAGGTGTGGAAAAATATCCCTGCAGATTTCTTTAAAACAAATGAAAGCAAGTCTTCCAAAAATAAAGGCAAACTGCAGTAAAGGAAAAGGGTGGGCACGCTAAATACTGAAAAAATACTGTATTTAGTTGTGGAAGTTTTTGTGCAATTTTCTGTTGAATATATGTTTTATGCTTTTTTCCAGATGCTGAAAATAAATGAGTTGTATTTAATGGCCATTCTGACCAGAAATTAAATATATTAAAACAGTGGCTCCCAACCCTGGTCCTCGAGGACCCCCTGCCCTGCACATTTTATTGTTTTCCCGGCTACCAACGCACCTGATCCAATTAATCAGCTAATTAGCAAGCCCTCCCAGAGTTGAAGTGGGTGTGTTTTTGTAGGAAAACACAAAAATGTGCAGGGCAGGTGGTCCTCCAGGACCAGGTTGGGAAGCTCTGAATTTAAGCAGGGTCTCTGTCTTTTAGGCAGTACTGCATGCAAAGTTAATTTGTTCATGAAGATTGATTTGCTGTATGTATTTCTGCAGGGGTTGTTATTACAAAACTAGATACATTTGGTAAATTATTTGTATGTTTTTGTTGTTTGAATTAACCAAAAAGGCAATTAAAGGCATGACAGCCTGGCAGTGGGTGAGTTCTGAGGCTTATGGATTATCAGCATTAGCGGTCACCAACCCTGGTCCTGGAGATCTACTTTCCTGTTGAATCTGAAGTCGACCCCGTTGAAGTTATTTACAAGTCTCTGATTGGCTGGATCAGATGCTTTAGTGTTAGGTAAGGCAGGAGCAGAATATTAGATGCAGGTTGGAACTAAACCCTGCAGGAAGTAGATCTCCAGGAGGAGGGTTGATGGCCAGTAGCCCAAAACTTATTTGGTGCTACCTAAAGCCAGAGGTGGGTCAGAACTACTCAGATAGATGTACTCAAGTACAATTTTGATGGATTTGTACTTGCCTGAGTTTTTTAATGATAATATTTTTATATTAAAGTATGCTTGGAAGAAATGGACTCCTTTTTAATGTTATATTTTAGACATTAACGTTTACATAGTCCTTTTTGTGGGTAACCATCATATTACGTTGGTGATGTATCTACACTGCTTTGCAACTGGTCACAATGAGTTTTATCATTTAATTTTAGAGCAAGAATGTCAACTAGAGAATGAACAGCACCAAACAAACTTTAGTTCCTATGCTGACAGATCCTGAGTGTTCCACTGTAGTTCTATTGATTTCTTTTGCTTGATTCATTATTTCACTAAACAACACAAGTAGCAATACTTCTTTTTGAGTAAAGATTTAGGCTACTCTACCCACCTCTGGCTTAAAGCTGAATCAAATGTAGGGATCCCCACATGCAGCTTTCTAAAATAATGTGAAAATATTTGCTCCTGACTCATTTGTAAGATTTTAGCACATTTTATGACACAAAATGAATCTACTGTTTTTGTACATGTGAAAACTAAAATAAATCACTAAAAATGATATGCAGCACCCAATACCCCACTGATTAATAACAGGTTGTACCACTTTTAACATCTGCCATAACAGACAGACACTTCTTGTAGCTGTTCATCACTCACACTCTGTTCTGAATGAATGATGGGTCACTCCACCATGCATTTTCTCTGTGATTAGCTGCTCATAAAACAATTTCTGAATGAAATCTATATATATATATTAATGTGCACGTTTTATTACCTTACACAAATATACTTGGACACAAAACTCAGAAAAACAGACAGATTTTCTAGTCAGCGTCAAAATAAATATCATGTTTTACAGACTGCACTCCTGCTAGCCAACACCCCACATAGGAGATTTTGCACATGTTCACACACTCTCAGAAGGATATTAAACTGTACTTTTTGGGGTGCAAACTCTGTCATGGGGGTGGTACCGTCAAGAATGCATATTCAGTACCTTTTGCTAGTGAACTTGAAACACAGTCTGCTGCAATTGGCAATTCTAATTATGGCAGACATATACACGTAGGATGTTCTAAGACAAAAAAGTCCCAAAGAAAACCTTTTTTTATTCATCACTATTGTACCATCATCATTACATATAAAACCTCAGAGGTGTACTGGTCATTTTCGGTCAATAAAATGGCTATATATGCATTGTAGACATCACAACTCCTGGTTCCTATTACCACCTCCTGTAAAGGAATCAATCAGTAGGTTTCTCCACAATGTATGATTTTACATTAAAACACTCTGAATGACTGTTTAGATCTCAATGACTGAATTATGCAGAAAAATCAGTGAAATCCCCATTACTTATGCGCTACTAGAGGTGGGTGATATGGCAAAAATATCATATCACAATACAAGATATGTATCACATTTTGAAACAGAACCAATACACTAGCAGTGCACTAAAACCAAAAAAACAGGACTAAATATGTTCTCTTTTCAATTAAATATGCAGTTGCTCTGTTCTTTAAGTACTGACGAAATCCACAATATACTCAGAAAAGCATATTGTGCATCACAATAATAGAATTTATCACAATGACGACAAAATATCGTCATACTGTCCCCCTCTGTGCACTAAACTATTATTATTAAACCTCCACATGATGTAAAGGTTCTAGACCAATTAAACGTTTTTCTTAGAACTATATATCAAAGTCAAGAACTATTTAGGAAACATTTAGCAGAGTGTCTACAACGTTCATTACTCTCGGTCATAGTGAAGGTTCTTCTGGACACTTCAATGTTTTTGAAAAACATGGTTGTTAGTATCGGGTCTTGTCTAGATCAGAAATTGCTCCATGATCTCTTCTTATCTCAAGCGCTGATAATGATATTGAGTCAATGTTAATTTTGGCTGAGACACAACCTTCACCAGCACTGAAGCTGACTAGGATATTACCATAAACACCTCAGGAGAAAAGGAATTGTTTGTGTACAAGCTTTTCACGTTTTGAATACAAAGCTCAAGACAGAAATAGGCATTTAACAGCTAGGATCACCTTGATTCTACTCCTTAGGGTGGAGAGTGTCTGAGCGTGTCGCTCTCAGTTATCAAGATGAAATTTAACATGGATGGATATTATCTTTCTAGAATCCAGTACCTTTTTATTAGCTTTTTTATGACGTAAATCTGATTTTGGATGAATTATTGGTTCGAAAATGAGTGACTTTGTGCTGTAATAAAAAGAGCTGTAAATTAATCTTATTGTATTAAATAATAAGAAGTAATTGTCTCTCTGAATTACATTAAATAGTGAGTATATGATATGGGCTTGCTTCTTCTTCTTCTTTTTCTTCTTCAGTCTCTTTCCCTTTTACTTTATAGCCCCAGTATTCAATTAGGGACACCTATCTGGACCGCTAGCAGGCCTGAACTTCTCAGTGTGGAGTCTGAAACTGCATTTCATGCTCTACCTGCTCATGAATTTTCCAAGTGTGAGGTGAGATACTGCTGTGCAATTTTTGACTGCACATTACCCTGTGAGGCCACCCAAGACATGCTGAGACCAATGAGTAATGAAGGAGACAAGACTAATGATGACCTACTCAACCCAGTCTCATGACAAATTTGTAGATATTATAAGCAAGAGCAGGGTCAATTTTAATGGAATTCATAAAAGTTCTTTCACACAAGTTGCAAGAAAAGTTATGGCTGCTTATCATGTTTCTAACCTCAACATGAACCTAACCCATGTGAGTCGACCAGAGACATTATGAAGCAGGAGGAGAAAGTTCACAGGTTTAAATATGAATTGCCCAGTCTAAATCTTCAGACTCCGGCCTACATTATATGCTGTTGACAGAAGAGTTTAAGGTCAACACGTCACACATCTGTGACACATCGTGTCAGGTGGCACGGCTGCAAGTAAAAAAGGCAAACAGAATTTTTTATCATTAACTGAATGTTTTATCACTTGGAAGACATTTTTGGTTAAAAATATTTCATTTTTATTTATTATTTTGTGGAACTCCTCCTGATTTGTTTATGTAATCACGTTACTTTGACTTTAAAAAGTTTCTTTGCAGTCACAAATCTTTTTTTTCAAACATTCATCCATTGAAAGGTTCTTTAGGGAGGCAAAAGTGGTTCTTCTATGGCACTTCTATTTTTAAGAGGGTAATGTACAGGTTCTATACCAATTTAAGGGTTTTTCCTACAACTTTTACATTATGTGGAGGTTACTTAAACTTTAAAAAGGCTCCTCACACCCACCATCTGATTTAGCATTCACTGAAAGGTTCCTCAGGCAACCAGAAGTGGTTCTTCTATGGCATCATGCAAAGAACCCTTTTTTTCTGCAAAGAAAGTTTTGTTCAGTAAAACTTTAACTGGAAATTAAAATGTTATTATCGATTTAAACATATTTCAAAATAACATTTTGATTCTCAATGTTAAAAATGATTTCCTGCTTTTGAGAACGTTCTGTGAAAAAATCATTTTTTTTTAGTTTTCAACTTTGCTCCCTGTTAACCGTTTCTAATCCCTGAAATGTGCAATTGTTAGATCCTACTCTGGTAGCAGAGGCCAGGAATGAGTTCCAGGAAACTGATGGACCGGCACAGAAGCCAATTTTGGGGTCCACAGTTCAGGCTTAGCTTCAGCTTGAGAATGGCTTCAATATAGTGTCATTATTACTGTCATGGGTAAACTGAGCCTTCAGCAACACCACTGCACCTAGGGGAGCAGAGCAGGGGGTCCTCATAAATGAATGAATAAATGAATATATAAATAAGAAGCACCACATACAAGGAAGCACATGAAAATGTGATTAAGCTCAGAATGTTCCCATGTGATTTGGAGGGGAAAGTATTTGTTCATGTTTACGGCTGAAAAATGCAAAACCAATCTTCTGGGTCCTGAGTGTTAGTGTTGGAAGCTTTTCATTCCAGTGTTTTCAGCCAATGAGTCAGCTTCATGTTCATTTGCAGCAAGAGATGATGTTGCCACTTATCGACAAGCGCAGGCAGTTTTCTTTGTGAGATTAGGGCAGGAGCACAGGGATTAGGCTGGCACCTGGGAGGAGAAAGCATTTAACGGCAAATAATGCAGAGGAGAAAGAAAAGGTGCCTTCATTTTTGTAATTTCCGCCGCCTGGCACATAGGTGATGGTATCAGCTAGTGGGGCTGGATTATGGATTCTGTTCAGTATGGCACAAATCCAAGAGTTCTGGAGGATGCTGGGTAAAAAGTGAGTCAGACAAGGTGAGAGTGTGGCAAAGACTTTCAGACAAATAGGACCAAACATTAAGTGCATGTATGTCATAATGTTTATTAAAGGTGACTCAAAGTACAGCCGTCACTGTAGACCAGGGGTCTCACACCCAGATGTAGCCCAAGATGTAGTCGCAAGTTTGAGATCCCTGCGTTAATATCACTGTCCAAATATATAAATCAACATAGAGAAAGATTTTTACCATCAGGATTACCAGGACTCAAGATTCAAGATGCAATATTCATTGTCACACCAACTCCTGTGTTAGATGTTAGGAATCAGAGGCATGAACGATAAAGAAAAGACAAAGACCACAGATACATACAGGCATGATCATAAATCCCATAACAACTGCAGCCTAATAAGCAAAATAAAATGGCAGATGCGTTTATGACAGACTAAAAATTCCAAAAAAGTTGGGACGCTGTGCAAAATGTAAATAAAACACTGGATGCAATGGATGTGCAAATCATTTAAACCTTATATTTAATTGAAAATAGTAGAAAGACAACACATCAAATGTTGAAACTGAGAAATTGTATTGTTTTTTGAAAAATATATGCCAATTTTGAATTTGATGCCAACAACATGTTCCAAAAGATTTGGGACGGGGGCATGTTTACCACCGTGTTGCATCAGCTCTCCTTTTAACAACACTCCTTTGTCGTATTTTTTGTTTCATAATGCGCCAAATGACAGGTCTGGACTGCAGGCAGGCCAGTTTAGCCAACTTTTTTTGAAACATGTTGCTGACATCAAATTCGAAATAGGCATATATCACATATATAAGAAACAAAATTTGTCGTTTTCAACTTAAGATATGTTGTCTTTGTACTTTTCAGTCAAATATAAGGTTTAAATGATTTGCACATTATTTCACTCTGTTTTTATTTACATTGCGCTCAGAATCCCAACTTCTTTGGAGTTGTATAATAAAATAATAAATATTTAATTAAATATTACTTTGTAAGATTCTGTATATAATAGTTTTCATGGTATATTTCATAACACGTCTACTTGACCTGCATATGTACAGACATTCACATCTGCATTTATACAGATATATATACAGCTCTTTTAACATCAGGTATTTATTGTGTTTTATTTTACTTTTCCCATAGCTCAGTACTTGTTAGTATTCTATGAGCTGTCTGGTCTGTTTAGTATGTTACATGGCATACATGTGTGCACTTACCAAGACAAAGTTTTTATAAGTGTAACATACTTGGCGAAATAAAGTGATTCTGGTTCTCATAAAAACAGTATAATAATAAGATCAAATACGAATCAATCAAAATCTAACATTAAGCATAAATAAAACAAAAAAATGCAATCACTGAGATTTTTCTACTGGTATTGTGCAGAGGGAGAGAGTGTTTTTCAGCAGAACTTTGATATTTCAGATAAGGACACTTCCACAATAAGTGTCAGTGGGATTTTGTGTTCACATTGAGGGTTTAATCCATGATACAATCCAATGAGTTTGTTAGCAATAAACACTTTGTTAGGTAGTCAAACTTGCTATTTAGTGAACTTAAGCTACCTAAGAGCAGTGTTATGAGTATTATTCTTTACAAGTTTTGTATGTAATTTGGTTGGATATGATCTTCCACACTGTTTTGTCCCGATTCTACAGCCCTCCTCCAAACTCTTGGGATAATGGGTATCCCCTTCAATAATTGCAAGTTGTAAAGTTCAGAGAGCTTGTTAGAAACGCCCAAGCCTAGTTGCAGCTGCTACTCCAGGGTCCCTTTTGCAGAACATTTTAAAGTTTTGTTTTCACTTTGTCAGTCAGTTTGATGAGGAGTTAGCGGGACCTTTTTCCATGGTTGTTCAAAACTGTGTTTCAGTGTTTTTTTTCCTAAGACCTCGCATACGGGTGTCATAGTGGTTTCCTCGTGGGTAAACAGTGTACACCTGTGTATCATGTGGACTACACCTCTGCTACTAATGTAGAAACAGAGAGCTACTAAGATACTGTTCTTGTTCTCATTGATCAGTGAAGCGTCCAGAAGGGAGTAGGGGTGTAACAATACACATATTATCAGGTCCAATATGATTTTAAATTTGAAGAAAAAAAATGCAAATATATTCTGTGTTCTGTGTTTTTTTATTAAGCCCTTAAACGTCTAGATATGTTACATCATAAGGTTTATTATTCCATAACTACATGGAAAACAATGCACTGACAGTTATTATTAGTTATGGGAGTGAGGAAAGTCACAGCAGGTCCTGACCATGTCCATGTCTTGATTCTAAAAGGAAATACCAATATCAAAATGTCAAGCACAATAAAAATGTTTACACTAATTAAGTATAAATCTTTATTATAGTATCATGTCACTGTCCAAAAAGTAACTCCACCATTTTTTATTTTTTTTTATTTTTGTTCATCATTTGAGCAGCTGCCTTTGCATTGTGTGAAAATCTCATGATGAATTGATCAACAGAAAGGCTCTAAAACTGCTTGAAACAAATTTATAAAGTAAAGAACGTTTTCTTCTCCTGTAAAACTGCCGCTTTGGACAGAGACATCTGTCCAAAACTGTTTCAGTTTTAGAGTCTGAATCACAAACACCTTTAATGAATCATTTATATTAAAAAAGATGCACAAATTAATGCACAGAAACATCTTTTCTCTGTTCTTTGTTTCTTTTCCTTGTTTCCTTGTTCACTTTAACCAGATAGATCCCTAGGTTTTGAGCATTGACTGTAACTTCTATGAAAGACTGCAAATGGGAGACCCTCAGGAGAGACCAGGGGGCACATCGACATTTTAAATTTCTCTTCCAATCAGTTTGATCTCCGATCTTTCAATACTGTATTGAAATTGTTTCACCCTTCTGGGTGAGGGTTCTTTTAAAGAGTCTCTCATGGTGTCTTTTGTTGAGGCTGCTGTCAATGATCAAAACTATGCATCTGGGTGCATCCTACCTTTTTTGTATTGATCACTATTTTGCACTACTTTTCAATATTTTTAAATAAAATATGTCTTGGAGCCAAACTAGATCTGTGTATTATATAATTAGAGCATCACAGAATCAAGACATTTTAACACACAAAATATAAAAAAAACAATCAAATCTTGATTTCAGAAACAAAAAACACATTGAGGCTGAAAATATGTGTTGTTACACCTCTACTGATAAACTTTATACAGAATAAATGCGCAGTCAAAACTTACACAGACGAATTTGTGAGCATTTGTGAGCAAATCTGTAAATATTCTCCGTTGTTTTGCTGCTAATGTAACGGGATGTATTGTGGATGAATCTCTTTCTGGTGTGCAGTGAAGACTAGACCTTTTCTGAAAGGTCTCTCACCTCCGTGCTAACACAAATCAGAGTGGATGCAGCGTTCATAGCATCGCTGTGACACTCTTTTTCTCCCATCATTGTCACTCAGATGGATCGATAGACCGCGGCCGATCGTGTGGTCACTGTGACGTCTTTGACATTCCAGCCACGTCAGTCCTGTGAGTGCTCCTTTTAAGAGCTGCTGAATGAGATGGAACTGTGGACTCAGGGCCATCGCAGTGGATTAATTCCAACACACCACACAGAGACAGACAGAGAGAGAGAGAGGAGAATAACGGGAGACAGAGGGAAGAGAAAGAGAGAGAGAGAAAGAGAGGAATAAAGGGAGACAGAGGGAAGAGAAAGAGAGAGAAAAAGAGAAAGAGAAAGAGAGTAATAAAGGGAGACAGGGAAGAGAAAGGGTGAAAGAGAAAGAGAAAAAGAGGGAGGAAGGGAAAGAAAGGAACAGAGAGAAAGGGAGAGGGAAGACAGAGCGAGAGAAACAGATATTAAATGAACTGATGAATATAGAGGGGAAAGAGAGAGTGAGGAAAGAATGATGAAAGAGAGGAAGGAAGGCAAAGAGGGAGAAGGAGAAAGACAGGGAGGAAGGGACAGAGAGGAGAGAGTGAGGGAGACAGAGGTGACGATATAGAGGAAAAGCAAGAAAGGTAAAGAAAGAGTGAAAGAGAGAGGAAGGGAAAGAGAGAAGAGACAAGGAGAGAGAGAGAAAAAGAGGGAGAGAGAGAGAGAGAGAGGGAAGAAAAATAGAAAAAGAAAGAGTGAAAGGAATGAACAGATCAAAGAGATGGAAGAACAGAGGGAACAGAAGTGGGAGAGAGAGCAGGAGAGAGAGCGAAAGAGAGAGGGAGATGGAGGGGGAAGAGAGAAACAGAGGGATACAGATGGGGGAGAGAGAGAGAGAGAGAGGGGAATGGAGGAAAAAAGGAATGAAGTTAAAGAGGGAGAAGAGAACAAGCAAGAGAGAAGAACAAAGGGATATGGATAGGAGAAAGAGAGAGAAATAGGGTAAAAGAGGAAGGAAGCTAAAAAGGGAGAAGAGAAAAAGAGAGGAACAAACTGAGAGAAGAAGGGAGAAAGATAGACACAGATAGAAAGAGAGAGGGAGAAACGGGACAGAGGAATGAGTGAGAGAGTTAAACAGAAAAAGGGAAGGAGAGAGGAAACAAAGAGAGACAGAAAGAGAGGAGGAGGGCAAAAGGAAAAGAAAGAATGAAGAGAGAAAGAGAGAGGGAGGAAAAGCGAACAGAAGAGAGACAGAGAGAGACTAATGAAGAGCAAGAGAAAGAGAGACAGAAAAGTGTGAAAAATAGATTGAAATAGAAGGAAAAAGGACTATTTTTTGTCACAGATGGAGAACATTGTGCTGCTCAGTGTATGTGATTGAAAAATAAAAGTCAAGATGACTCAATCTGGAGTGTGTTATGGACCTTGATCAGAAGAATGACCTCCCACTAGCTCAGAGAAGATATGAAGGACTCAGGACCACTGAGTCACCACTGACTTAAATTCTTTTGCTGCTGCTGGTATAACCACAGTCGCTGTGGTCAGAAAACCTCACATCTAAAATAAAGCAGAAAAGGCATGGATTGTTACACATTATTGGGTCTTATGAAAACAACAGTTCTAACGTCTGAGTGGAGATGTGACACGTATAGAGGGCAGCAGTGAGTAATGTTTGTTTATTTGAGCTACAGCTACTATGTATCAACAACTAGGCAGAAAGACATTGTTTCAAAAAAAGTATTTATTTATATGATAATTAATCATCTGCTAAAAACAGAGACCTAATAGACACCTTCAGAGAAGCTCCTACAGTATCCAGCACTGTGGCAACACAGCTTAAATTAAAATCCACCTGCTTCTTAGTCATAATGCAATTAATAGATTAACAACAGTCTAATGACTGTTCCCTCCTGAATCAAATTGTTTTTCTTTTAAGTGGTCCCATTGTTCAAAACTCAAGAGGGACAGTGGCAGTCTATGTGCATACGACCATGTACATAAACCATGTGTTTTATATATTGCCATTATTGTAATTATAGCAATTATAACAATTTGCTCTGAGTAAGTGCATTTATGTGCACAGGGCAAATGAGAGTACACGTGTGCAGTTTTCACTCATTTCACAAACCACTCTGCATGTCCTGATGTGCCAAATGCTGTAAGTCATTGTTTAAAAAGCCTAATCACTTTCAACTGCAGTTCTGTCTCTGATGAGGACCTGTGATAACTGAGGTCAGTTTCAATAAAGCAGGGGACACAGACCTCATATAAATAGAAACGGTGCTTTTTCTTATAAAATATAAATTACTTACAGTACAGTGTCACTGAGATCAGAGTGAATTAATGTGTAATGAATGGTCATCCATCAATAGTACTTTTTTACCAGCTAAGGCGGAAATTATGGAAAGTTTTATAAATAGAAATGTAAAAATAAACACAAGCCTGAACTCTTTATATACACACAAACACTCTTGTGTGGCAGTAAGCTGAACAGGGAGAGTGCTGGTAACCTTTTCCCAACAATGTTCAGAGACTTCGATGGCAGAGAGAAAAGGCATGTTTGTGAATGTGCATTTAAAATGGACTGTCTGATCTAACAGAATGGTGCCTGACCATTTTGAGGAAATGAAAACTTTCTACAAGTATGCAAATATTCTAATATTAGAATGTGATAAGAAAATCTTCTAAGTTAGAGGACAAAAATAAAGGTTTAACAACATGCATGCTGAATATTGGACACTATTAGAAAAAGGCCCTGCTATTCCATTTAAAATAATTCTGAAGTTTTCTCGAACGCAAATCTGCTAACTTATTAACATTAATTTGATATAATTTTTTCAGATAAACAAAAGTGCCTAAAAGGGTTCTTTGGAGTGATGGCATTAAAGAAACAGTTCTGGTTCCCTAAAGAACATTTTAAAATAGAAAGTTCTTTAAAGAACCAGTTTTGATACATGAGTGTGGAGAATATTTTTTCAGTTTAACCCCTTTAAAATCTCAGGTTTATTACCAACTAAGGTTTATTATTTAGTAACTACAGGAATTTCAATGCAAACTGGCTGAGCTGTTCTTAGGTTATGGAAGTGCGTAATAAGATTTTGGGCCTGCCGGCGGCCCCTGTTCTTTTAAAGGGTTAAAGAACCTTCACATTAAAGTTCTATATCAACAAAAGGTTTACTAGAATTCCAATTTAGGAACGTTTATATGTAAATGTTGTTCACAATTTAAATTGTATTAGGAACACAAAGAGCATTTTACTAATCTAAACTAATAATCTTATTTCATTGCACAGTTTCGGTTGGAAATAAAAGGGTAAAGATCTTGAAATGCTCAAAAGAATATTATCCAATCAAGATTTTTTTCTCTGTGGTATCTAGATAGACACTGCTCTCCCACTGGTTGGGGCTTCAAGAGCTAGACAGAAGGCCTTATATATTAGATTAACTAGAAACATAATAAGGTGACAGAAGAATAGTGATAGGGGGCATCAATCAATCATGTTTTCATTTAGAATGGGTGGGACCAATTTTGTGAGAAAAAAATATCACTCTAGGCCTTTTGAAAGTCCCAGAGATGTCACTGACTGTGAAGGGCGATAGTCTTAAAAGGCTTCAGTCAGTTGTTAGAAGTGGAACACAGTGGTCACAGGGCTCTTTACTACAAGTCACTGTAAAATTGTAACTATATATTGTAGCAACACTCGGAAGGTGAAGCCATTTTCTCTTGTCAATCTTTTGCTCGTTATTCCAAATGGATGGAAAATGGAGCATGCACAGAACTGCGGAGGGTGGGGGGTGTTACCATTAAGCCTTCATGCCACTGGTGAGCTGCCTCTCAGGACATGAAAAACCAACAACAGGAACAACAGCATTAAAACACAACAACCTAAAATTAATAAATTAATAAAGGATTTCACCAAGTTTTGACATGTATGTCCCAAACTGAAGGCCTAACTCTAAGCAACACTGAATTGGATTCATGTCGTTGCAAATAGTGAATGCAAACTGTTGAACTGTAGCGTATATTCACAGTGTAGATGCTGCTCACAATTGTGAGGTGTGAGTTCCCACAGTGCAGTTAGACCACACTTTAAAGAAGTCTCTCTTTTGATGATGGAAGGTTATTGAAAGTGAGGGTTCCACATAATCAGACCATTAGAACAGCTCAATGTGAAAACTGTATAATCTAATAGTTAGATAGGAAATGAGGTTAAATAATAACAGCCCCTACAGTGATAAACAAGCATCACATCCTACAGTGCTCGCCTGATTAAATGCAGTGAGCTAATGAAGTTTCCCTGTGAAAGTTGGTACGGAACTTTCTCTTGAATGCAGCTCAATTACAGGTGAGTCATAAAATTCTCCACTGGCTCATGTGGCATAACAACCAATAGTGGGCATAAATAATGCAGCTGTTTGGAGATATGAGAGCTAAAGGTCAACCATGCTTATCTAGAGGCACAGGGGCAGATCCAAGACTGTCAGACATCATCATCATCCACTGGAAGAGCTTTTGTGAGCTGTGGGGGGCAGACAGACAGGATACAAAAAGCATGTCTAAATAATTCATAAAAGGATCTGGTAAAAGAACGAGATATTATGTCAATAATGCCTCATCATTTTTGAAAACTGCCTGTAGTCACTGAGCATTGGTGTTTTATTTTTTTTCCACACACACATACGCACAGATGCTATGGAAACAGATGGCTAAATAGACGCAAGAGGTAGTAGTGAGAGGGTTGCCGTTTCAGGTCCCGTAAGGGGTGTGAGCCAGTAACAAACAAATTACTTCACTGGAGCACTTCAAGCTGTGCCCTTCAGTTAGGCTTTTAACCCGAGATCCTCCAGGACTGGTTCAGCATAATAACTCATAGGCATGTACGTCTCAAAGGTGAGAAACAGTGGCTCCCATGAATACACAACGTGCACACAAAGCTAGACCTAGCTGTGTTGGCTCTCTTGAGGTCCCACCGGATAATTTAAAATTAGAGTCTCCTAAGTGAAACAGGTGCTGTTTCTATAGTAATATTCCTCTCTTCTGGCAGTGCAATGAAAACATCTCTCTGAGGAGGACAAGGCCACAACACAGGTCATTGTGCATGCACCTGCATATCTACAGTGTATAAGTGCTAAATGCAATCACCTGCATGTGGTAATGTAGTGTTCTGGCTTGTGTGACAGACAGAACAGTCTGGGGAACCAAGCCACAGAGGATGTTCTTGCTTTAAGTTTCTTTTTTTCTCCCTCTAAACTCAAAACTACTCAAGACTACACACCTGTCTTATTTTTTCAGCACCTCTTGGGTACAGGAAAAGCAACACACCTGCAGATTTAACATTATAAGCTTCCCCGTTTGTTCAAAATGATATGCACAGATTCCCCATGGAACAACTAGGAGCAATGTAGCAATAGCTGTCAGCTGAGACTGAGACTGACTTATGCAACAGTCAGGTTCTCTTGAGGATTTATGTCCACATAAAAAAAAAAACTGCTGGCTGATACAGATAGCGGACTGCTTAAAAAAATATCAGGTGATAATAGGGATGCACCAATATGGGGATCAAGGGTTGATGCCGACATCTAATATTTACATATCTGCTGATGCTCTGCTGACGTTTATAAAATCCAAAAATAAAAGTGAACTGTCCAATGCTGATATATTTTTCAAGCAAATGTCTACTGATACCAATAGAATTCAGATATCATTTTGCTAGTCAGTATCAACCCAGTCTTGCTTTCATGGGACATAATTGGTCCCAACCATTAGTAGTTTCTTTTCTTTTTTCTAAATCCAAAACTACAAAGCTGTCTTATCTTCTTCACATCTCACAACTACAGGATAAAAACAACAATGACTGCACCACCTGCTCATGAGGATATCCTGGCAAAAATAAATACAGGGTAGGAAACCTTGCATCAAAACAGGATAGTCCCCATGGGTGACAACTGGCACTGAAGCATCTACCTATGCCTCTGTGACTGAGACTAATGAGGAACGCTGGAAACGGTTCTATATGGTCTTACAGATAATGCGTATGGTAGATGGTGGAGAAATGAAAGCATCATAAATACACATAAGATGCATTGTGAGATATAAGCTGGTTTTCAACCAGCTAAACGGCAAAGTATGACCGTATTAACAGCTTGGGTTTCATAGCTGGTTACACTAAACTTCTGACCTCAAGAGTCTTCTGTAATACACACAGATCAGCATAGGTTAGAACATCAGTGATTTCATTATGACCCAGTCGACAGATGCACTGCACCCAATGCCTTGAGAAGTGTAATCAAGTCAACATCTGATATTCAGTTCAGTATATCTCATTACTATTGTACTGCATTTGAATCAGGATCCCTCCTAAGTTTGACAAAGAACTAAAAATTGATCAAAAAATTTGGAGACTATATTTGTGCATATTTAACATTATTATTTAGCTGACCATTTGGTTCAAAAGGTTATTAGGAGAGGACAAGCAGTTACTTCTGAACAATTATTCAAGGGTACCGTGGCAACAGCCATCAGCTAAGACTAAGCCAATGACTTGAACAATAACTAATAGCCTCCACAGCCATTCTAGAGTTCGAGTCTATAGCACTGCTTGGGCCAGATTAGATTTACCACAGAAGGTTCTGTAATACAGGGAGATTCACTCGAAAGAGGCCCCGAATACTCCCGTTAGGATGAAGCAATCTGAACCAAAAAAATACACTACAAACCTTGACGTATGTGTCATGGATTGCATTACATGTGATGCTGGAAGTGATCTCCGTTTTCTGCCAGACACATGAAGTCCCCGGAAGTTGCAAACGAAGGTTAAACGTCGCGTCAGCTGTCCGGCGCCTGCCTCATCGCTCTGGCGCAGGGGCATCCTGGCTTGTTCAAAGCTCCATATACTGAGGAGCACATTGTATGTTGTTTTGTACAGATTGCTTCATCCTAGCAAGAGTTATTACAGAATATTCTGGGCTTCTTTTGAGCAAATCTCCTGTATAATTTATACAGACTCTCAAGACCTAAAGTATCTGTAATTTCCTCAAATACCCACTGACTGCCTGTATTGAAACTTCATAGCTCTGATGTCAAAGTTGAGAGTTCTGTTACACATGCCAAATTCAATAACAATAACAACACGGCACAAGGCTGTGCCCATTAGCAGATGATTTTATAACAGTATCATGAGATCAATTTTAACAGGACTATGTCACTGAGGAAGCACTGGGTTTGGCCAATTATAGAGGTAAATTCACAAATGATACTTGTCAGATTTGTAAACAGATGTTATAGATTAATACTGGACTCAAATCACACATCTCGTCAATAATCCCTAATTATGAATAAAAAAATAGGGCTTATGCAAACTGACTATGAACAACTCACTTATGGAGATAATGAAATGAACTCTCTATACCTCTTTCAACATCAGATCAGATTTGGTCAAGATCAATATGCTGTAAATAGAAGGGGAGTCAAAAGCCACCCACTGCCCCAGTGGAAAGACCACCTGTTTCATCGCTGAGACACAGCAAGCTCACCAGTTGAAAGCCAACAGTGAGTTTGGAACGACACACACAGTCCTATTGCTCTGCATTAGTTATGTCATCCTTTGTTTTCCAGACTCTGTCAGATCCATGTACTGTAACATGTTAGGCAAGTGCATGGACAATTTACCTCTGATGTCCAAACACAGCCTGGGGCACCATGCGATGACTCCAGCTGCTAAATGTATTTGACAGCATCTTGCCCATTGTGACAGTTTGCTCGCCTTTCATTCACATTCAAAACAGGCAGCAGAGCAAAACAAGGGGAAAAAAGCCTGTGGTTTCTATTACATGAGAAGAGAAGAATATCAACAGGCTGCTATCAGAGGAGGGAAAAAAAGACCCTCATTCGTTCTATTCACACATGCCTTTGTTTTTTTTCATGCATTAAATTCCCCTGAGGCTGTTTGATTAGTGCTGCTGAAGAGCCGCTGACTGTCTGCAGCTTTTTGAGTGCAGCCATGTTGAATCTGCCATCCATCTCCATGAGAAACGGAGCATGTGGGTAATCAATCAGCTGGCTCCGCACGAGAGGGCTACAACACCTGGCACTGCCTGGGCGCTTTTGTCTGGGACAAAATGGAGAATTGACAATGCCCATGTGCTGCAAGAATAGCGAGCTTCTGCTTATCGCACATCATCTATTTTCAATCACCAGGAGCTCCATACCTTGTAACCAGTGATGCTTTCATTGGGCACACACTCAGCTTTGCTCGCGCTATCTAACCAATGGCAAATTTCAGAAGGGCAAGACTGGCCAAGCTGACAAATAAGATGTTCCTGTGTGACCTCTTGAAAGAGCTGAGATGTGACCCATTGCAGTATTAACTCAAAAACAACTTCCTACATCATCAGATCCAAAAAGCATCCTCTTGTTTTTGTCTTATGTACACTGAAAGAGACAGACACATCTCTTTCAGTGTAATAAAGCAGGATGCCACTTAAAGAATAGTATAACCATTTTAATGAAGGTAACTGAACGTAACTAAAAGCAACACATGCTTTCAAAGTTTTTACATAATGCATAAGAATCAAAGTCACATCTGTTTCAATTTTGATCTGTTCCTCCTAAATTCCACATTATGTTGCTTTCAAACAGGCTCCTCATTTCTCACTGTTGTCTTTACTGAATGGCAAAATTGATCTCAGATCAACTTAATAAACAATATCACAGTTAAGCTAACACAGCTACTTACTAAAACTACCCTAACTGCATTCTTTTGCTTTGGAATAGACATTCGTGTCCCTTAATTGTGACTGTAAATGGTCAGAGAAGAACTGTTTCTCATTGAAAAGCCAAACAGAAACATGTACCGCCAAATAAGAGTTTATCTCAAAATGTTTTTCAATACAGTGTAATAGTGTAATTCAAAGCAAAAGTCAAGTCCATTTTTGTAGACTATCCATAAACTATTTGAAGAGATCTGAAACAGCTGAACACATCTTTGAAGGCACATTCAACAGTGTTATGATACATGTATCACAAGGTGATTTGAGTCATTACACCGACTGTAATCTGTATGTTGTTATTTGTATCGTTGTGAAGATCTCAAAACACTTGAAGCAAATCATGTTTTTTTCAAATAAAATGATTATTATTATGTGTTCATCTGTGTTTGATAATATCCACCAAGCGCTATCCATTATTTCAACACCACCTTCCACAGTTAACACTTCTACACCCTTAAAAAGTTGTTCTTTAAGGGTTCTTTAGTTATGGCAATGGTTATATGAAAGGCTCTCTCCCAAAACACAATAAACACTGTACATTGTTGGGAGTGGACTTTGCACATACATGAAATGTCACTACTATATTATTACTAATACCACCCTTTATTTGATTAATAAAAATGTGTTTTTGACAAAGAATGTTATGTCAGTTTCAATCTTTTCAAACTTCTTGTTACAATTGGATGTACAACATTTTGGAACGAAACTTCATATGCAGAAATGTGAACCCTCAAATAACCATTTGAATGCTCAAACATTTCTCTTCATGGTTAAATTGTTCTCTTCTATGAAGAAAAACCTGGTTGTATAGATGAAAATTGTTCTATAGTGCACCCAAAAAATTTTAGCACTATAATAGCCTTTTAGAAAAAGCCTTTTTCTAAGCACATAGCAGTGCAAAACCCAACACATGGTGTTTTTATTCATACTGAGAATTTTTAAGCATGAAGAGTTGCCTGTCTTCATATGGGCAACAAAATTAAGCCTCTTCCTCTCCATCTTCATCCCTCCACTACAGTAATTCCCTCCATACTTGCCTCACTTCAGCAATACTTTTACAAAACTGTCACTGTGACAAAGCCTCCTTAGTTTCAGTATTCCAGTGAGAGGTGCTGAACGCCTTGGTCATTTCACTCTGCTTTGACTGTCTGTCCACTCGCAGCCTTGATGAATGGCAGGTGCATTCAGTCACTGCCATGCGCCACACATCTGTCAGAACAGCACACTTTCTCACTTTTATCACTCACAAAGGGTGGTTAAAAATAACACTCACTCTTTTGTAAAAGGGAGTGCAAAAAGGACACCCACACACTCTTAGAAGCACTGTTGATGAACATAAACAGCGCAGCTCAGACACAACACTGGTGCACATCCGCTGCCAGCCAGCAAGGCAACAGCATGAGCATCACATCTGCATTTCACATCAACTTTATCAATACTTAGCACAGCTGTATGAAGACTTTCAGTTCACTCTGTCTTGTTTTTGTGTTCACATATAACTATAATTTCACAAAACACCTGCAAAGCAATGCAAGCCCGTTCGTCCTACTACCTCGTGCAAGAGTCACTCTGTGGCAGCTCCTATCTCTAATACACAGGCCATATTAGCTATATCTCATATATAAACTCACATTTGCTTAAATAAGTGCACAGTGTGTTAATGATAAAAAGTCACTGGTGACAGACTGAAGAAAA
Organism: Colossoma macropomum; assembly: GCF_904425465.1. NCBI lineage: Eukaryota > Metazoa > Chordata > Actinopteri > Characiformes > Serrasalmidae > Colossoma > Colossoma macropomum. The sequence continues at coordinate 19,438,311 of NW_023494787.1, read as the reverse complement.
CAATAAAGAAGGTGAAAATAATGACAAAAAAAAAGAAAATAATAAAAGAAAAAAAGTCGAGTTTCAATTCACACATTTTTCTCTAGATTTGCTGTTTTGGTATCTGTCTAACATTCACTGCACTACAGCACATTAGAAACCCAGCACATAATAAACACATGTTTAAAAACCAGGACAACTGAAAGTAGAAGCATGGATGACTCACCCAAGTATTTCTGGTGAGGTAACCGGCCTTTTCGTGTGTGTGTGCGTGTGTGTTTCACACAAGTGTGTTATCCTCTCAGCGGCTGAAGAACAGCAGGCTGCTTCCCGGAGAATGAGCCGCGGACCTGCTGCTTCTTCCTCCCTCAGCCACAGCGATAATGAATGGAGCGTTTGCTTCTCTCTTACCGTGTTGTTATTTTTTTCCCACCAGTTTTCAGAGACGCCACGCCCCCTGCGCTGAGATTGGCTGACAGTTCATACTCACAAGCATTCCACCAATAAGATGCACGAGCTGTACGCGGGCGGGGCTTGTTGAATACGGGTGGAGGGAAAAAAGTGTGAACAGGTTTATTAAAAGCAGGACAGACTTATCATGAATTAAACCATCTCATTCGTTTTGTAGTGGAGAAAACTGAATATATTGGATGAAAAATGTACAAAATAAAATGTTTATACAGATGCATTAATAATAACAAAAATGAGTTTTACGCTATTCCTGATTTGTTTTTTCTGTGCACTGCATAAAAGTTGTCTTTCCTGCTGCTGTAGAAAAAAATAAAATCATTAAAAACGTATCTAGTCGATTTTTAAGGATATTTGCGTGGGAGCTGGTCTGACCACACACCCACGACCTGATATAAAAATACACGTAAATTACTCCATGTGGATGTTACTTCTAAAAGGGTGAGAGGAAACAGAGACTATTCTCACTGGGGTTACAAATCCATTAGTGGATCACAGCGGATTAGAGACTAAAAGGGGGATTCCACTGATTTTTCAAAAAATCTGCAAAATCAAACCATTAAGTTGTAAACAAAGTCAGCCAGAGTGGTTTGATGTGAAATACACCATAAGAGCTACTTAGCAGAAGCCAGACGTCTGGAGGGTTTAATGCCTCTAAAAGCACTTCACAGAAATTATAACATGAAACAGTTATGAATGATGTCTGAGATATTGTTTTGTGATAGCTTTGAGGTAGGATTTTGGCCTTTTTGTTGTTTTTGTTGTTGTTAGAGCCATTCAGGTCGGAGAGGTACATGTAACAGAGTAGAACCCAAAGAAAGTTTTTTTTTTTCATTTTACATATTTATCACTATTTTACTATTTTATCAAAACTTCAACTAATTCATCAAGTTGTGATTAAATGATATAAGTTAACTGGGGACATTCAAAAATATTGAGACACCTACACATTACACCTACAAGTGTAAGCTTTTATGACATCCCATTCTAAATCCATAGGCATTAATATGGAGTGTCTCCCCTTTGCAGCTATAACAGATTCCACTCTTCTGGGAAGGCTTCTACAAAATTTGGAGTTTGTCTGTGGAAATTTTTGCTCATTCATCCAGAAGAGCATTTGTGAGGTCAGACACTGATTTTGCACGAGAGAGCCTGCAGTCTCCGTTCTAGTTCATCCCAAAGGTGTTTGATGGGGTTGAGGTCGGGGTTGTGTGCGGTCCAGTCAAGTTCTTCCACACCAAACTCACCCAACCACCCCATTATGGACCTTGCTTTGTGCACCCAGACTCAGTCATGCTGGAACAGAAAAGCTACAATTGTCCAAAATGTCTTGGTCTGCTGAAGCATTAAGATTTCCCTTCACTGGAACTAAGGGATCTAGGCCAACCCCTGAAAACAACCCCATAGCATTATCCCTCCTCCACCAAACTTTACAGTTGGCACAATGCAGTCAGGTAATTTTTTTTTTGACATTTGCTAAACCCAGACTTGTCCATCAGACTGCCAGATAGAGAAGCGTGATTCATCACTACACAGAATACGTTTCCACTACGCCAGAGTCCAGTGGCGACGTGTTTTACACCACTCCATCCAACGCTTGGCATTATGCTTTTTGATGTAAGGCTTGGATGCAGCTACTTGGCCAAGGAAACCCATGCTGTGAAGCTCCTGGTGCACAGCTTTTGTGTCACTGAGTCAGCAGAGTATTGGCAACTTTTATGCATTATGCACCTCAGCACTCGGCAACTCGCTCTGTAACTTTACATGATCTGCAACAGCAATACCACTCACAGTTGATTGTGAAATATCTAGAAGGGAAGCAATTTCACGAGCTGACTTGTGGTGATGGTGGCATCCTACTATAGTACCACACTCAAATTCATTGAACTTTTTAGAATGACCCATTCTTTCACAAATGTTTGTAAAGGCAGGCTGCATGGCTATGTGCTAAATTTTATATACCTGTGGCAATGAGATTGAATGAAATGCCTGAATTCAGTAATTAAGAAGTGCGTCCCAATACTTTTGTCCATACAGTGTATGTCGCTTTCTACCTGTTCAAAGCAAAAAAAAAACAAATGTGAAACAGTTGTCATCGTCAGTCATCTTTAAATTTGGTACTTACAGTGCTCTTTTACTACAAAAGCTGGCATGGCATTTGTGAAAATGTCAAAGCAAACATCTGACGGTACAGGTAAGACATAAATGGACCATAAGCGTGTTTCATGCCCGCTGTGGCAATGTGCTTTTACATGTGATAATCAGGTTTAGGTTTTAAAGTTTCCTGTGTTGTTTTTCCTCACCTTTGTACGTTTCATCGATCTGACTTTAACTTTGTTTTGTCATCGTCTCTGCATAGAAGATGTGCCTGTGCTGAACGGACGCATGATGCATAGCGAAGGTGCTGCGGTGTTGGTTGTGTTTATGTGACTCCAGCTTTCTGATTGACTGCTATTGCTTTGTATGACCGCAGAGGTGTTGGAATATGTAGGGTGACGACTGCGCTGCTGTTATATAGCCTAAAAGCCTGGTGTAATGAAACTGCTAGAAATTAGCATTTTGAAATTGTATCTGCTCAATTTGCCTACTCACTTTGTGTGTGTGTAGAGTTTGTTGTGGGCTGGTCTGCATCATGTAACTCCTAGTCTGAAAAAAGTCCCACTCCAGCCCTTCTCATTATCATACTATTTTATATCAAACCACTCTCAATGACTCTATGATTGAATTACACAGAAGTTTTGAATCCTACATGCATGGCTGACTCTACCCCAATAAGTTTTGTTAGTTACACAGGTAGCATTGTGATTATTTGTTCAGTTAAAGCTTTGTTTTTTTTTAAACTGCCCATACATAAACTATGTGGATGGAAAACCAAGACCTTGCCCAGTTAATGACCTTCTGACTGTCAAAAATGAGTCAGTGTGGTTGTTTGACTTTGTCATTAGTTAATATTAATTGCAATAGCTTTTTAAGCTGAGGTAAAAAGCCCATGCTGACTCTATTTAATTGAACAGTAATATGTGGCATAATTTAATTAAGTTCATACAATGATGCTCACTTGGGAGCTGCGCACCAAGATAAATACACTAATGCCTCTGAAGGTGCACAGTCTTTTAATTGGTAGTCGACAAAAGGCTTTTCTTCTCGCTCTCTCTCTATATCTTATGTGTCACAGCTCTGCTGGACTGTCCTTCAACCACTTAGCAGCAGGAAGCGCATAATTGATGCATGGATTCACCTTCAAGCATATTCTGTGTTGCAGCCATGGCAGAAGCTGGGAGGGGTTAACCGACACATCAGCACACATGTCATGTCTCCATGTGTCTGCGCGCTCTCGGCTTACTTCACAGAGGGGAGGTGAGTCAGGCATTTTAAACGCATTAAGGAAGTTCTAAAGTGGCTCATCCTGGGCAGTCAGTAATGTCTCAGTCAGGTGTCTGCTGAGCGTCTGGTTTTTCCGAATCACAGACTAACAGTTGTGTCTCACTGTGGGTTATTGTCACAATCAATTGTGAGTGGGGGGTGTTTTGTCCTCCCCTCCTGCTGGAGATGTGTAACACCAGGGGATGATGGATATTAGGAAGCCACCTTATGTTCAGCTTTGTTTTTGTCTCTGTTTCTCCACTGCTGATTTATTCTTTTTAAGATACAAAGAACAAAATATCCCACAAAAATGGCAACAATAATTATTATGATTGACATTCTATTCTTGACATTTTAGCAATATTATTATTATCATTTATTTTGTTTTTTTACTGAACTATTCAGCATTTTCAATCTCACATCTGCAGTGTTTTTCAACCTAAACTTCCACATCTGTAGTATATGGTCAGATATCATGGACAATAATTTCCCCAGGAACAAAAACATCAAATTGAATCAAAACACCTTTGGGCAAAACCTATTTATTTTTTTCATATGAACAATTCACTATATCCCCATAATGGAATATGTAAATTTTACTAGAAATTGGATAGCTATGTGATTTTCAGTTAATAAAATGTATCTAACAAAATGTCTCCACAAAACATAAATATGTCCAATACTGTGGTGTACACTAAATAACAATTTGATTTGGCCATTCCATTCAGTAATTCTAACATATTGATGAACATGGTCATAAAGACATGCAGCAGAAGGCTGGATTTATAGGGCAGACCACCATTTCTTAAGATTACAATCCCTAAATTATATGTCTACTAAGTTTTATACAGACGCATTTATTATCCCTAATGAGGAATTGAACCCAGAATCTTAATGTTCAAAGGCAGATGCTTTCATGTTGAGCCACGAGTGAGAATTTATTAGTATAGAGTAATAAAGAACCAAGCACCATTTTAGGAATTAATTCTGTACTTATTCATTTTCAAACTTGTAACAATTGTGGTGGAATGTATAACTTGTGAACCTGCGGGAATAAAAGTGTGGAGGTGCGGTGTCCTTCGCTCTGTTCTTCGCTGTTATTCTCCTACATGGCCTGCTGTTAGTGTGAGTGTGTGTCTGTGTGTGTCTGTGTTTGTATATGTGTGTGTGTGTGTGAGGTGGACAACATGGACAGGCTGCTAACTGGCTACAGCTGCTAAAGGAGAACCCTACACTGGACACTTGTGATATTTTAAACATCTGGTATTTTTACATAAATTGTCATGGATGTATTGATTTAAAAAAAACAGTAAGGTGGTGGGTCCACCAGACCACTGAGTAACAAACACATCAACACCACACAAGGGTTAAAAAAGTTCATGTTGATAACAATGAATGAAAGCAAATAGACATTATTAAACATCAAGGTAATTGGATGGCTTCTAACTTCAGCTATTTATCAATCCTCATGGCCTTCTAGGCTTTCAGAGAAGGCCTAATGATTTCTGGGAACTAAAAAATACTGTAATTTTAAATTTAATTGCTATTCGATAGAATTCTGAGTGTATTTCAACTCTGCAAGTGTTATAGTACTACTCTTTTCCATTGTTAAACCATTGGAACCAAAAGGGTTACATTCTTGAAACACTGAGCAAGAATTGTTTCTGTCTGTGTTTTTTACTATGATATAGCTAAACAAGATCTCCCACTGGCTAGGACTTCAAGAGGTGAAGAGAAGGCCTAATGCATTAACCACCAGCATAGTTTTGAAGTAACAGAGGAATCACCTAATCTTGTTTTGATTTCCATTAGGTGGACAAATTTCATGAGAAAAAATGTCACTGGAAGTCCTAGATACCACACTGACTGAATACAAGCGGCAGCCTAATGAATAGGTTGTAAAAAGTGGAAAACAGCAATGGCAGCTCTATACCAGCACTCACTACTGGAAGATTCAGTGTGCAACTGCTACAAAGTAAAATATGAGCTAATAAGACAATCACAAGCTTTAAGTAAAACATGGAATGTCTATTAGAAGCTTTGTCTGCATTTAATCTAGAACTGGCAAAAAATCTTCAAGCAAATCAGTTAGCTTAATGCTAACAGACTGCATGAATCCCATAGGGATGCTAGCAGACGTTAGCATTATAAAAGTGTTTTTTTCCTCATGTTTTGACTGAGTTTTGACATTTATGGCCCAAATTGAAGGTCATGCTCTAATAGTCATGGTTTGCCACTGATTATTAGCCATGTTTGCGTATTTTGTCAAGTTGTTCCTGTAATGATAGAAAAAAAGAAACATGCTTCATTAAGCCTTCCTGCAGAAATTCAAAAGCAGGAAAATATAACCATGACGTAACGCGTATCACTCACAAACTTGCAAAACAGCAAGATGTCAGAAACTAAACTGATGATTGTATCTCAGCATCGACAGAGGTATCATCTGTGAAAAAGTGATGTAAACATATTACTACTAACTTTAACCCAAACCCACAGAGAGCTGCAGCCTCAGAAAACTCCAGCCCTATTTTTCACATGCAATCATGCGCAGTATTCATCTATAACATGCCGTGACAAAAAGGAACTCTTGTACAGTTTAAACGACCTTTCCACCCATCTCAAAGGGCACCTCTCTCTCTCTCTCTCTCTCTCTCTCTCTCTCTGTGTGTACAACTGCATTTCCACTGCACACCAACAGCCCTCCATTATAGGGAAAACAAGTTAATTAGCGTCTAGAGAGCGGGAATCTGTTCTGCCAGCTAATTATGAGTGGTAATAATTAAGCGGCTGTGGGACTGCATACACACAGGCATGGAAAGGTCCAGCCTGGATCGATGGACGAGGTGTGAGGATTAGAGAGTGCGGCGGATCATACTAGCCAAAAAAAAGTGAGACAGAAAGAACTGGCAACCTTCCTCAGATTTCCATCCCTTCATATTCTGACCTTTTAAAGAATGGGACGTTTTATTTCCTTTTTATATCAGAGGCCATTTAATCAAATTAGAACAAATGTCTGCCTCTGACCCTTCAGCTGGGGTCATGGTTTGCCATTTCGTTTATGCCATGATAAAAAAGGTTGGCTCAGAAAATGAGCTTGTTTAGGGATTGTTAAGGAAGGTCGTTCAGAATAGCCTAATGAGATTAAGAGGAAAATACTTTTAGGCATGATCCATAAGTCAATTTAATATTGTAAACTGGTAACAATAAGTTGTGGAAAAGATCTGTTTTCTATTTTCTGCTTTCTGTTTCGGAGCAACTAAAGTTGCATGGAAATTTCACCATGTAAAGGCAAGAGAACCACATTGATTATGCGTGATGCATTTAAAACACACATTTCCACGTATGATCCTCATATGTAATTTGCATGTATGTGCTTCCTTCAACAGCTGACTGTGTAACTTTGTGAATGTGAGTGCTGTAAACCCGGCAAAATAATCTGTCAAAGAATCTAATCACTCGAAATTAAAAATGATTGTCAAAGATCTTGAAGAAGAACAGAGAGCCCCAATCTCACCAGACTTGATTCTCATTCAGAAACAGCTCTGCTACGCGCTAACAAACTACTGGAATGCTGCAAAGGTGCCAGCAGAAGTCAGCATTGGCTATGTTTACATCCAAAGGTTTTTGCCAGACCAATTGAATACATTATAGATTAAGACTGAAGTGTTTATATGCTCTCTCTACTGAACAATCTGATGGAAAATCTTGGTTTACATATACACTACAAGTAATCCGATACAAAATTACAGACCCTAACAAGCCTGAATTTATATGCTGATAGATGTGGGCCGTACTAAGACGTCCCACTGCAGTTCTATAGGTTACTCAGGACTTAGGTAACTTTTTCAACCAGTATTTTTGTAATTCTGGTCAGGCTGTTTTTTGGAAAAGTTCTTTTAGTTCTACTTTAGACAGAATTCGTATTAAATTCTTGTTAAACAGACATTCTCTGGCATATCAGTGAAACAGAAAGCCATTAACCATGTCTAGCTGATGTGGCAACTCACTTTTGGAGACGAACTGTTCTCAAAAATGTAAATTCTTTCTGAAGATCCTCATTAAATGAACCAAAATGCCTTTTAGACATCAGGCTACAGTTTCTTCTTGCATATATCATAAACTAAGCATATGGCAAGATACTTTGGCTTTTAATCAGCAATTTCTTGATATCAGAAAAGATGGCTGCATCAGCCTCAGTCATGGCTGGGGAAGGAGCACAGCTTTACAGCATCAGGTTTGAAGAAACAGAGTGACAAAGAGAGAGTTGAAGACGTCTTTTTCAGTTCTTCTATACGCAGACAACATCAACGTCACAGAGAGCCTTCATCTGTGCAGTGAAGTTACCTATGAGAATTATGGTTAATTGGAACCTTATATTACAATAAGAACTGCGGCAGTCTAGTCCAAGTAAATCACAACATCTTCTTTATCAGCACCTTGTAGAGTGAATTCTGTTATTCAGTAGACGACTGCAGTAACTGATGTGTCAGGGTTCAGTGAGTGACTAGAAATGCAAATGCAAAGGCCAACCGGCAAGGTCTGGATAAGGCCTTGTACCTGTAAAGGCCTTGGCCGATTTTGAGAAAACTGCAACGCTTGGTATATAGATGTGTTTGAGAGCTGAAAGAGTTGACAAGGCAGTTCTTCATAGCTTGTCAACAGGCAGCTGCAGAAAGTGACATTGATGTCAAATGTTCTGAAGACCTGGAGTCTCGTGCGTCCCCCAGTCTGCCTCTGTCTGCCATTCACATTACACATCATGACATACACCATAACTTCAAGGCCTGTGTCTCAAACATCTGCTGCCTGCTCACATTATTTAGGATGACTCTCGCTAATGTACGCTGTCTCATCACACTGCACTTTAGTGTGATGTATGATGGGCTTATAAGTTGTGTTTTTACTCTATGTGAGACTGAACATCAATAACTTTAATAAAAGTCTACTTACCAACACAAATGTGGGAGCAATGAGTGATGGATTTGATGAACTATGAATAAAATATAACTAGAAAATAATTGTAATTGTTCAGACTTAACAGATATCCTTTGGGATATTTTGGGACATATATCCTTTGGGATGAACTAGAACAGAGATTGTGAGCCAGGCCCTCTCGTCCAACATCAGTGTCTGACTATCTTTTTTAAACACCTTCAAAGAACCTTTGAAAGGCTATGCATGGTTTGTTAGTGTGTTAGTTTTAGTTGACTAATCATCAAAATACTCAACTTCCGGTATAATTTATAGTGACTGTTCTAATTTTTCAATACGTGGACTTACTATTAGTTTCTTGTTATCTTTGTATGGTCACTTGTAAGCACTTCTTCTTATCACTTTATGTGTAAATATACTGCTCCAGGCTGCTCGTGTCACTAACAATCTTGTTTAGCGCAATAAACACAAAGGAGAGATGTGAGTTATGTGATAACAAGCCTCTCTGTTGCCTTTGTATTAGAAATACAGAGACTTATTTGAGGCATATTTTGTGGTATCTGCAGTAACAGTGTTTTTTTTGAAAGAACACTAATTGAGCTGCAGTCCTGTGAGTGTGTGTGTGTGTGTGCGTGTGTGTGTGTGTGTGTGTGTGTGTGTGTGCTGTGTGTTATGAACAAATAGGTTGAACCTGACCCCCACGGCTCATCCCACAGCAACATACTCTTTTATCTCTCCTCCCGGTCTCTCTTCCTTCCGCTCTCCCACCCACCCTCGGCACCTCCTCACACACCTGTCACACACTCGCATTCTGTCTCCATGGATGTGGCGGTCCTGACCTGGTTGCTATGGCAACAACACAAGGCCTCCAGGGTAAAGAAAGGACCTACAGGTCCCAGCCCACCCCCACCCCTGCTATCCCCTCAGAAAGAGAGCGAGAGAGAGAGTTTTCTGTCGATCATCCCTGCTGTGATGTAATTCACGATAAACACATGACCTCAAGTGACTAAATAAAGTAAAAATACAGCAAAGAAGCCCCTAAACATTGTGTCAAATGTGCTTTAATACTGTCGAATATGTATATATATATATGAACAAATTAGTGGAGACTTGTTAAGATACTGTACCTGTTGATCCTTGTGTACAGTCCAAGATAGCTACTGATGCTCTAAGGCTCGCCTATTGTGTTACAGATAGAGCCGTAAAACTGTTGCAATATCAGTTTCAGCTCAGCCTTTTCAGTACTTTCCAGATTTATCTGAATGCTGTTTTGTTCCAGCCCATCTGTAAAACATTTCACAGCCCATCTTGTTTGAATTGTATTCTATTAGTTTCTGCCTCACTCTAGTTTTTCTCATTCTCTCAGGGCATCATTTTTATTGAACAAAACATGACATAGATTTGTTTAGCTTTAATGGTCTACATCAGGCCTGCCCAAAGTGTGGCCTGCAGCCTAAAGCTGGCCCATGGGGACTTTTGATTTCACCTGCCAGAAGGTTATCCTAATTTCCATGATCCTTCTCTGCTTGAGAAGTTTGTAGATGGGCAAGGTCTAAAAGTACAATTTTAAGAGAAAAGTAACAGTTTAGGACAGAACTTGCTGGTGGGCCAAATCAAACCTCCTCATAGGCCAACTTTCACCTGTGGACCACACTTTGGGCAGGTTTGGTACAGAAGATCAAAGCCAAACAAATCATCTCTAGTCTCTTTTCTTTTACTCCTAAGACATTTAAACTTGGTATACAGTACATTTTCTTTTCACTTCTTGTGGAATTTGGTTTTCGGTGTTGTAGATGTATTTATTTATTTATGTTTTTGCAGGAACATACTGTAAAAAATATAGTAAGCTGTGAAGCATGGATTCCTAGGATTTATAGGAAAACACAATTACACACCATAATTTAGGCATCTATTCTATTATTATTTTAGCAATATTCTTCTTATTATTATTATTCTATTACTATTTTTATATTTATTATCTTTGTGATTTTGAATGATGCATGTGCATTCCACAGCTCTGTTGCTTCCACATGAGTCAACAGCAAACCCAAAACTGTTTGAATAAGATGAACCGCAAGTGAATCACAAATGGGCCATTGGGTGCGCTACAGGTGTTTGTTTTCAGCACTGTGCCAATAACAAGTGGTGTGTAAGTGTGAGTGTGTATATATGTGAAAGCACGAACCAGCTGGCTCAGGGCGAGCCTCACCAACAATGTATGTGTGTGTGTTCATGTGTGTGTGTGTCAAGGGGAGGCAGAGAGGGTGCCTCAGATTAACACTTCAAAGGCACAAGAGCACAGTGTGGAGATTAAAGCTCAGCATTCAAAGCCCCTCAGGTGGTCAACAACACATGTGTCCCCATGCAACTGTATGTGTGTGTGTGAGAGAGAGTTTCTAGTAGTGCAGTTTTTCATATTTTGTGGCCTAACAGTATAATACAAAATTATGGGACATCCCAGACATTACTGAGGAGAATCAAAAGATTGTTTATGGGCGTAAGTAGGGGTTAAAGTGTTTACATAAACAAAAAGTGTTTACATATATACTGGACTAAGGGAAAAGTGGGCCTCACTCACCAACCATGCTAAAGAAAAAAAAGTTCTTCTTAAAACCCACTTACACAGTTTTCAAGATTCTGACATTCACCAATGTTTTCTTATGTGGGATTTGTTCTTAGGTAAGAACAGAATCTACACACACTCAAGAGCACAAATGTATGAACAATTCTGTGGTTTAAGAACGCGTCATGAATCTGAAGTAGACTTTTTTCTTAGGACCTTTCTCAAGAACAGATTTAAGAAAAAGGAAGGAAGATATTGGTGAATGAGGCCCAGTGTTTGATGCCACTGATCTTCCCCTTGTTTTAATCCTGTCTTAATCTTAACCATTTTTATCTGATGTCTAAAGATAAACGCAGGTGATGCATTCAGAGACTTTGGCTACCAGAACATTTAATATCAGCTATTTGCATTTGCATGAAATCTGTCCCTTAGTTGGGATGTGTACATGTTCACGTCGGGCATTTAAAATGGATCAGCATGTGGAAGTGGAGCTTTCTGTCTCTATATTAATGAGGGATGGTGCTGCATTATTGTTGGATGCACTACTATACTCACTGGGTGAATGTGTGCACACATTCAGATTAGAATTCAGATCAAGGACTTATTATTGAATTGTTTTATCAGAACAACAACAAAAGGCAACTGAAATATTAAGTAGATTTCTATTGATATGTTTTCTTATTAAAAAGGGAAATTTGTAACATAAGTTTTTTTTTGTGTGGTTTTGCCGTCCTACATATCAAACTAATAGTGACAATAGCATTGAGAAACCACATTATTGAAGAAGCACAGTGGACTAAAAGCCAGAATATATTGTTTTTTAAACATGACTAAACTAGATCTTAGTCATTAAGTGACACTCCATACACAAATACATGGCTTCTCTGATCAGATCTCTGATTTGAGTATCTTTGGAAATTTTCTAAATGTCAATGTTTAGGAAGAAAGTTATGAATCATCTGGAACCTGGGACACTGGAACTAGTTATCCCACAATGAGTTTTTTTATATTGTACCTGATCTGCACAAAGCTGAATTTTGCTTTGATGCTTCGTCACCAGGCCTGTGGTCAGACCTTTTGGTGGAAAAGGTGCAATTTTACCCAGTGATATAGTCTACTTATGTTTTAGAAGAAGGCGGTCTAGGAGTCTAGGAGTTAGAAGTCTTTCCCAAAGCCTAAAATAGCACAGTTATATGTTGAAATGAGATGTTCTCTCCAGAGCAGGGCATGAAACCAGCAACCTCTTGTTTTCCCATGATAGTAATATTCAGAACTCTGTTAGACTGCTATGAAAAAACTGAGAAAATTAAGTTATAAGAGTCTTTAAGCAGGTGGTCTCAGTAAGTTAACTTTGTATTATAAAGACATGATTTTACATGAAAAACAAGGTTTACCAGGTTATTGGCAGCCCATATGTTCAAAATAAGTATACTATGGAATGTTTAGCTTTTTAAAAGAGACTTTTGATGTTTTATTGGTGGGATTTCCAACACTGTTGTGACGGCTGCATCTGTGCCAGGTCAGATTACTGAGGTAAACTCTCTATAGGTGGCCAGTGCTGCAACAGAGGGGGCACCCAAGAGCAATGATACTCAGGGTACCTATTAGCTTTGTTTCTTGTGCAATGCTTGGAATAGACGACATGATATTTTTGTCTTTGACAATGGTCACTATGTCAGATTAGGCAAACATAGTGCCGTAAATTTGTGCTGTGCCTTGGTTGGGAGACTGGCAACACTGCAAGTTTGACACCGACCAATTATCGTTCACATTCTTTTGTTCACTTTAGGTAATGAACATGTTAAAATAAGAAAATGTAGCTACCAGGTTTGCTGTAGGTAAACAAATGCTATTAATGCTATTTCTCACCAACATTTATTTTTTTAGACTCCTATTGGTTAATGCAAAGGAACACATCATGGGAGATGTCAAACTAGGTGGAAAAATACAAGAACACACACAAATACATCTGACAAGCTAGACTTTTCATCAGGTTGTAATGGATCATCCCAGGCACCACATTGCTTTCTCCAATTACGTCACATTACAAGACCCGTTCATTGCTCCCGATGCTCATATTCATGTATATCATGTTAACATCAAGCTGAATTCGTGTATTCTAATCCCAACATAAGACTCGCCTCACAAGTGGATCTTGAACTATGGGGTAGCCATATAAAACACAAGTATTATACACAGTGACCAGGAGGGCATTTGAACATTCTGAGGGCAGAATGGCAGGGGGTCCATCCTCCTCTTGGGAATATGTGTACACGCGCTGCCTGTGTTCACGCATCACTTTTGTCATGCAGAATTCTTTGAGCCATCAGCCTCCACTGAAAGTGGCTGACTTAGAGCTTCTTTTGCTGTTTGTATACAGAAACAGTGGGATCCTGAGGAAGCTGTGCTGAGTTCTACAGACAGAGCAGAGGGTCATAAATGCCCTGCAGAGTGACCATGAAATCATTGCACATTCAAACATGTAGTGAATTCTGTTGAAACTGATTGCTGCATACATACAGTACTGAGAGTTTGCAGGATTTGGCAGCTGGTGTGAACTGGAACTGTGTGTGTGTGGGGGGGAGAAGTGGGATGTGCCAAGCGGATGTGTTGACCCATCCAGTCGCATAAGCTTTATAAGCAGGGCCATGACTCAGCCATGCGTTTTCCAGCACAACACACATTCACTATTCCAGCCCCCATGCTCTTCTGACAGCTGTGGACTTGTTTTTATTACTAAACATGGAGTCATACATAAGGCCCATATGTATTATGTATATGCAGCCCTCTATATTTAAAGAGAATTTGGCAAATCTAACCCTAACCTTAACCTTAAACCAAAACCTAATTGCTCATATGTTTTTGACATGTTACTGAGAGTCTGTTGAGTGTTTGTTTCAGTTCAAAGTTTTAATTGGATTTGGGACTCCTAACAACCATGCAACACCATGTTAACCAACAAAGCTGTCACCATCAGATATTTTGTACTTAAAGCTTTTACTTGAGAGAGAGGAGAAAATCAGTCTCCACTCTTGCTTCAGATCTGAAAAAATCCACAGATGTTTCTCTCCATCCTTCAACTGTGAGAAGACAACTCAACACTATGAGTCTGAAAGCATGTGTAGCTGTCAAGAAGCCCTTTCTGAGAAAAGAACACAGACATTTGAAAACCAAACAAAGAAGCTGGTGTTCACAAAACTTTACATCTGTATTTTTGACTTTTCATGTTTTTATATAATTTGTAAAAGTCAGCTGCCATTTTCGCTGTGTGAAAATGTCATGACAAACTCATCAGTAGAAATGGTCCAGAATGACCTTTATTGAAAACTAAGAACATTTTTTCCTTCTCATGTAAACCTTTTAAGATTTGAGGTTTTGTTCCCACAGTGACAACTTGGAAACATGTCAAACCAATGCCTAAAAAATGCCAAAAGCTCTTCAAAATGAGGGGCTTATAGCACTGTAGTAGGTTTTGTGTGCATCACTGAAAGAAAGGAAACTGGCTCCTGCAATAAAGGTAGGCTTTAATTTGTAAAGTTTTTTGAAGGATTCAGTGTAAATGGCCTCAAGTGACTTATTGACTTAGTGTAAATGTGTAAATGGCCTCAAGTGACATATTGACATATTTTCAGAATAAAATTATGTAGGAAAAGCATAGAAAAACAGTGTAACCTGCAATGTCAGGAATAACAAAATCTACATTTTTAATTTTACAAAATTGAAAAGGCAAAACCATTTCCTGAAATAAGGTTAGTTTTTCTTGTTTTTGTATAATGTGTAAAAGCCAGCTGCCATTTATTATTGTGTGAAAATGTCCCAAACTTTTGGAGATTTGAGGTTTTGGACAACATGGAAACATGTCAAACAAATGCCAAAAATACCAAAAGCTCTCCACAACGAGGGGCTTTTAGCAGTCTAGTAGGTTTTGTGTGCATCACTAAAGGAAAGGAAACTAGCTTCTGCAATAAAGGTATACTTTAAGTATAAGTTGTAACATTTTTCTGAAGTGAAAATACTTTATATATATTTTCAGGATAAACTTATGTAGGAAAAGCAGGGTAATCTACATAGTCAGGAATAACAAAAGCTACATTTTTTAAGACAAAACCATTTCCCATTTCCTTAGTTACTGAAGTTAAGGTTATGGTACAGATTGTGACCAGGGTTAGGGTTAGGTTCTGGGTAAGGTTGGGTAAGTTTATGTTTTGTGTAATGGAAGTAACATATTAACAATACATCTGCTTAATGTAAGTTATGTATCAACAGAACATCTACAAGATATTTACTTCAATGTATTGAGATGCTTCACTACTGCTACTTCACTGATATGTTTAATCTGTTGAGTTTATTAATCATCTACAAAGGACCACTACAAATAAAGTGTTACCAAACATTTGGTAACACACAGGCATCAATTTCTCACCTTTATTCTGAACAATTATTAAATAAGCTCATGGCCAGTGGAAAAAGGACAATGCCATGTAAGTACTCAACAAAGTTCAAGTTGATGATCTTTCAAATTCTCTCATTTTTACACCATCCATCCTGCTCTCACCCACCCCTGCGCACCGCTCTCTGAAGCTGGGCAGAGTGCTGAGCGCAGAGCATTGTGGGCTGCGTTGTCACGGTGACGCCATGCCTACGACCCCACTTCACAGACCTGCGAGGCGAGAGGAAGCGTTCACATAAGAGAATATTTATCCAGCTCGATAATTCCAAGCTATCGATCTGCAAACCATGGGTGGGGAGAGAGAGGGAGACCAGGCCTAATAGAAAGAGAAAGAAAGGGAGGGAAAGAGAGAAAGAGATTGTCATTGAAAGGGAAAAAAGGAGAGAAAAACAGATTGAGAGAGAGTGGGGCGGGGGAGGGGGGTGCTCCTGTATCACTGATGCTCACTTTCAAACACCGCCAGGCCTATTTATAGCTTCAGAGTGGAAGTCAGGAGAGCGAGCGGGAGCAGAGGGAGGAGAGGAGAGGGCCGAGGCCAGTGTGCGTGTGAAGGAGAGAAAAAAAAGGACAAAATAAAGAGCAGCAAATGGAAACTAAGAGAACTGAGGATGAACTCTGTCACCCACAAGCACTACTCTCTTTTATGTGTTTGCACTGCACTCGAGTAGACAACACACAGGCCAGCCCTGCTGTACTCATGAGCTCATCACTGACCGCTGGAATGTTGAAGCGTTTCCAAACTGACATTTAAATATATGTATGTGGTCATAGTAGTTTTGGTCTTCGGTCATGGACCTGTGCATGTCCAGTTTGTAAATACCTGCTCATTCAACATTTGACACAAGAGTTCTGCTTGGCTCATATCACTGCTGCATATCGGATACATACACTGCTCCTACACCATTAAGCTATTCATAGATGAGTAATAGTACCTTAAAGTTGATTCTGTAACATACTGGTAACGAGTGTAAGGGTTTAAGAACGGGGATGATGTGTTCCCTTCTTTTACTCCTAGCCAGAACTCTGGCAGCTGCATTTTGAATCAGCTGAAGCTGTTTGATTGTCTTTTTGGGAGTTCAGTTAGGAGATCATTACAGTAATCGATCCTGCTAGAAATAAAGGCATGAACGAGCTTCTCCAGGTCCGGTTTAGTCAGAAAACCTCTAATATTGTTTATGTTCATAGGATAATAGTATAAAGCAATAAGCCACGAGAGGCCATGGGTTACTGTGATTTTGTCACGGGAAGGGTGTTCTTAGGCATGACGTGGAGGTGGATAAAATCGCAGTAACGCATGGCCTCAAGTGACTTATTGCTTTTATAAAATGGTGGCCAACATAAAATATGATAAAATACACAATTTTTCAGAAAACAATTTAAGTTATAATTAATAATAATCGACATAAACAAGTATTCTGCCAAGAAATATAGTTCCTTTAGAGTATATTGTCATTGCCAAGCAACCATGAACCGCTGAACGAGGAGAAAAATGTTTGGTCGTG
The DNA here is from genome assembly GCF_904425465.1 of Colossoma macropomum. NCBI lineage: Eukaryota > Metazoa > Chordata > Actinopteri > Characiformes > Serrasalmidae > Colossoma > Colossoma macropomum. Next base: position 19,421,054 of record NW_023494787.1, on the reverse strand, counting down.
CATTGCTGTATATTGCACTCATTAAATTATTTTTTTTTAACTTTCTGTCATATAACAATGAACATATAATAACACAGCACTGTTTAAATGCAAAAACTCTCGCTTTATAAGTACCAACTTAGCGTCTTATTAAGTACCAGTACAACGGTGCCCTCTTCTCATGCTGGGGCTGAATCTCAAATGGCCTCCTGCTCCCTACATAGTGCACTATGTAGGAGTTTAAATACTGAATCCTTCAGCCCAACGGTGTAAAACATAGCTAAGATATAGTCATATGGGACTTAGTCACATCCATACTTAATAAATGAGGCACTATTTGACTGTAGAGGCTAGAATTTCTAAACTGCCATAGAGCAGTGCGGCAAGAGTACAAAGCCATTTGGGATACAGCCTGGGGTTGACGTGACTTCTGACTGAAACATGAACATTTAAAGCGTGTAATCCATTCAAGAGACATTTTAGACTTTTATATTGCCATTTTACAGTGAATCAATAGTTCATGCCTGTGATATTAATGATGAAGTTGTTTAGGCCGATGGCTATCTTTTAGCCTGTTAGCTAGCCGAGCAGCCTAGTTCTTGTTAAGAACATAAGTCACCAGCCCCTCAGTTTAAATAAAAAAACAGGTTCTTATCAATGCACCCGGTGGTCCATGCGAGCATCATGAAAGTCAAACATTATCCCATTAACAGCATTTAATTTAATTTAGCATTTTTTTCATGCCGTGGCGTAGTAATACACAATTCAGTTGTTGTGAGGCTCATAGGTGTGCGCATATCACGGATTTTACAACGGCTTTGAACAAGGCTCAGCAAATCGATTGAGTCCAGATATGCAGCTATTCTGTGAATCTTATTGCTATTCCTGAATAAAATAACCTCTTTTTATCTTAATCAACTGCAGAAATTTTGTCCCATCCAGTTAGTGATGTGCTTAAGGCATTTACAAATTGAGTCAAGGGCACCATAGTTGTTTGGGGGAGGGCCAAATAAATCTGAGTAGATATGATCTACTTATTATAGTAGGGTCATCTCAAAAACAACAGAAAGAGATGTGGAAAAAGTGATATGGTCAGATGAGTCATGCTTCATCATATTCTCAACAAGTGGGAGAGTGCATGTGTGTCATACATCAAGAAAACAGTACAGGTTTAAATGCCTTACCCCTTCCGTAATGGGGTTCGGAGATTGTTTAGCCAGTTTGCCCTGTTTAGCCTGTACAGCTGTACTGCATCATGATGCAACATCATCCTGAAAATGTGAGAAAAACTCTCTCATCTCCTCTTTCCTCTTTCTTTCTCTCTTCCATGCCCACCCATGGCTCCACATCACTCTGGCATCAGTGGCCGAATGTTGCTATGGCAACACAGCAGAGTACTCGCTCCGTAGCTTCATTGAGCATGACACAGAGGCCTGTGGGCAAACTCATTACAACACACACACAGAAATAGAACTGCCCAACCATGTGGGTGCACATTTACACACTCACACACTCACACATAAACATAAACACCTCAATGCACACACACACATACACAGACACACAAACACGGACACCCACCTGCTCCCTCCAGCGCACACACTCACACATGGACTGGAAAGACAAAAATAAGGCTCTGAATAAGCTTTTACTCAATTATAGGCTCTTCACATCACAGGCTGCACTTTTGTATGGCCACAGCGGTTTGTCCATTGACTAGTCTCTGACTGTGTAGAGCAGGTTTAGGAAATTGTTCAACACTGCCCTCTACTGGTGCAACACTCTAGGTACATCGCTCACATTCTTTTTTGTCTGTCAATGAACAAAGCCAAACAGAGAACAAAAGCACCATTCTGCTATAATAGTCATGTCTGCTTGAAATTAACTCATTTCAATATGTCATACTGTAACATATCAATCTTTTTTGCATGGGGGTCATTGTTGCACTGTTATACAATTACAAGGGAAGGCAAAAGGGGTTTGCAACAAAGTAACAATGTCTGAAGTTAAGGCACTAGAGGGCACTAGAGAACAGTTGTTTTTCGCCTTCCTCTTTTTACTGGAAGATACAGTCATTGTGCACTAATATAACAAAGAAAGGAGAAAACAATCAGATGCTATTGATGCAAAGCTTTTCCTCACACATCTTAAAGGTTCTCTCAAAGCAGCCTATCTTTCTACCTAATCAACTAAAGTAAAACTGTAATAAATTACTTTGTGCTTGCTGTTTTGAGCCCTGAATACTTGACTGAGAAAATGCGTTGAAAGTGAAGACACTGCTGGCGAGGCTTGGAGCTGCATCTGCTGCGCTGTGCTTAGCAGTGTATGTGTGTGTGTATTTGTTTGGTGCTGTTGAGTGTGCTGTCTGCCTTTACTGGAGACCCAGCTGGAGAGTATGGAGCAAATCTCAGCCTGATAAACTGAATAAGGACATCTGCACGCACAGGGAGAGAGTGAGACAGGGATAGAGAGAGAGAGCGAGAGAGAGAGAGAGAGAGAGAGAGAGAGAGAGAGAGAGAGCTTGCAGGCAGGCCTGGCATCAGAAGTTGGCCAATGGGACAAAATCTAATTGCCAATAAAAAGATGACTTACAGAATATTAGTACCTAAATGTGTTCATTACTATTTTTCATAAAGAAACAACATTAATAATCATAATACACTCTGTACAGCAGTTTTCGGACAAGTTGCAGGCAAAAGTTCTTTACAATCAAGTGATAAACTTAAATTATCATAAAGTAACACTTAAAAGTAAAGTTTTTCCCTATTTAAGTCATGGATATTTCCACCCACTAGCCAGGTCTCTTCCCATCATATTATACTATGAAGCTGCACCACAGGCGGGTGGAGGCCAGCACATACTTCTCTGAGTCAAGAGCAATGAGTCACGGCATCTTTTTGAGCCACCTCTAATGCCATCTCCGTTTCTGTGTGAACCCTGTGCAGTATAGTAAAGAAAAACCCACAAATGCTTTCTTTTTCCAGGTTTTAACAAAAACTCAAACTGAGTTTTGTTGCCATACACATTATAGACCACTTTTATCAATGCTAGATTAATACCACCCTTATTAGAGAAATAATAATGTATTTTCCATTAACATAAACTTATATTCTTTTCAAAAACTCTTTTTAACCAAAATTATATTAAACAGATATACAGAATTTTGAAATGTACTGGTTAACCATGTGTGTACAAACCTCCAGTGAGTACCAAAATGCAGCATAGTTGCTAAATCTGTTATGTCAGCTAACAGACACATGCACTGGCCTGCATAACTCTGAGCGAAGGTGGAGAGAGAGCCAGCATGCTTACCCAGAGAGAGCAAGGCCAGTCATGCTTTCTTGGATTCCCAGCCACAGATAGCTGTGGCATTGCCAGGGATCGAACTTGCGGTCTCCCCACAAATAGAGCAAACACTTAGAAGGCTGTGCCACTCACCACCCTAAAGTGTTGAAGTTTTCATTTTATTATTTTTTATTTATATATTTGTTTTATTTTTATTTTACTTTTTACATTTTTTATTACTTCTGCACTCAATCAAATTCTGTATGTTAAAGTGTGGCAGCTCAGGCCATGTGCTGTTAACCCACTTACTACTTCTAATAAGCAGTTGTTGCGGTTTGCTGACATTTGAACTACATCTGGAGTGGGTTTGCGGCAGCAAGTGTGGGTGATTAGTTTGAAGATAATGCTAATTTAGGCCTGCTGGTGGCTTTTGTTTATTATGTAGAATTCTTGATGCCAGTATTTGTCTGGTACAAATAGCAATTGTGTAGAAACCTAGCTCTTACTCACAAAGTGAGCAAATTTGTGTCAAATACAGAATTGTTTAGTTGTTACAATTATTGTTTTTAATAAAGGAAGCATGAAACAAACAAAAACAACTACACCTTTTTAGTCTTGAACCTGTTAGTCAACCCCAAAACATTTTAAACATGTAATGGTGTAGGTGTGTGTTAGTTTAAGAGAGAAGAAGCTGAAGATGATGTAGAACAAAGTCAAGTTTTCATTGATAGTTAAAGTTTTTGCTTGAGTGGATTCATGTAAGAATTGTGAGTGGGCCAATTGTTCTTCTCAATCTCCCTACCTTATGTTTATACATCAAATGAAACTGGAGAAACAGCTGATTTAGAACATATCAAGTAGAATGTTTGAGCTCCAATAATGCGTTCTAATCAAGCTACAATCCAGATGTTAATTATTTTCTTTCTTAAAAACAGATTTTGTTATGGAAACACATCACAATACAAAGTCTTCAGATTTTTTCCTATGAGTTCAGGAGTGGGGCAGGTGTGCACTGTAGTGACATCACCCCTGTAGTTTATTTCTAATTGGTGAAACTGGGGGTGTTACATGCTATCTTCCCTGGTCTCCCCCCAAAAAAGTGATGCTCTGCTTTTACTTGATTCAAATATCTACATCATTTCCACATGAATAAAATAAATTACAACATCACAGTTTCTAAATTGTTTATTTGCTTTTGGCAATACTTGTGTAGATGAAATATGTATTATTGATGTGGAAATGATTTACGCAAGTAAGTCAATGGTGTAGGAGTATTAGTGCTCAAATTGAGACACAGGGTCATTGCGATGATGTCTTTGTGGGAGAGAGTGGATGAATATGGATGGAGTGAGTGAGTATGCTACGTAGAGGAGAAGAGAAAGGGGGAGAGGTGCCAGGATGGGGGGAGGGGGCAGTTGGCCCCAACAAAGGGGCACAATAACACCTCCTTCATCAGCCTGGCTGGAGCTGAGACCCAGACACACAATAACACTCTGGCACTGGAGTGAAAGGCTGCCAGCACAGCCTCCTGCAGGGACTGTGTGTGTGTGTGTGTGTGTGTGTGTCTTAGGAGGCAGATCAAACAGTATCTGTGAGACACAGGCTATAGATTAGTCTGGGTGCTCTTTTGTGTGTGTGTAAGAGTAAAGGGAAACGGCCAACAAATAATTAGTGAACATGAATGAGTGTGTATGTCTCTGTTCATGCTCATCTGCATTTCATAGTAATCTTTTATGGCCAAAAGAGCGTGCCTTGAGGATCAGCACAGGCTACGAGACACCAAATATGTAATTCTTGGGTCGTCTCTATCTAGCTCTAATTTTGTTCATCTTTCTTCATCTACCCTCAGTATTCAAACACACACACACACACTGACACACCAGCACATCTTGAAGTTTCGGATCACTGCAGACAAGAACTCTACTATATATTTTCATAATTGGGGTTTAAACTGGGGCAAATGCAGATGTCCTTAGGTGGAGTTAATATAACAGCATGTCAATGTAATGGCACTGATATCTAATAATCATAACCCTTCACCCTCTGTTGTTTATTCAAAAATAATCACTTGCCACAATAATAATTATTTTATGTACAGGAATAATATTCAATATAACATCAGTATGTATTTTGGGAACAACAATAAGTCATTAATGATAGATATCGTGTAAATATCTTGTTGTAACACTTTTTAAGTAATTGGCATCAAGTTGAGACCACCACATTCCAGACTCTGCACATCAGCCATTAATTTTATTACACTTCTTGATGTTATGCAGTTTTCTCACTCATCTTAGAATCTTCTACAGCTCCGGACACATCTAAAATGTCATTCATTTGTACAGCTTTCTACTACAATCAACTCCATTATTTTTAGTAACTTTGGCAAGGAGGGTTAAAATGATCATAAAAATTGGCTAATTAGCTCAATCTCAACTGTAAATACAGTATAAGAGAAAGGTAACCTTTAATTGCACCTCTGCACTTAGTACTGTGCAACCCTCTTTTGCCAATACAAAGCTAATATATTGTTTGGTGGAGATTTGCTTGAGGAGAATGCAGAGCAAGGAATCCATGACCACTCCTCAGTACAGAATCTCTCCAGATCCTCCAGGTTCTCTCTTTCGGACACTCCTCTTCAGCTCACTCCACAGGGTTTCACTGGTTTTTATGTCAGGGGACTGGGGTGCAATTGGTCATTGAACCATTTTTGTTGGATGTATGTTTTGGATGATGTCCTACTGGAAGATCCACAACCCAGTTTTAGCTTTTTGGCAAAAGCAGACAGATATTCATTTACACTCTGATACTTGGAGTCCATGATGCTGTGTGTCCTGTTAAATGTAATTATTGCCGTGCCAGTGGATATGGGCATTTTCAGGCATGTATGCATTTTTTCAGTTATTTGCTAATTAAAGTTGACCTACATTTGTCTCTTTATGTACTTTTTATTCTTCTTTATGTAGTTGAACAATTAAGGGAATTTGGCCTCTTTGTCACCTTATATTTATACCTTACTAAAACACAGTCATGGATGACCGCTTAAGAGTGCCTGAACACTCAGGTGGAGTGTTGAGACTATGCTTCAGTTACATTTTGTTCTTAAGCCTATTGTCATTTAGAATTTCTAGGGAAGCCAAAGGCATTTGCTTTGGTTAAAAAAATGTTTCCTTTGACTAAATTTACTTCAGTTAAAATCCCAGGCTTATTATTCAGTATGTACAGGGACTTCAGTGCAAACTGGTTGAGCTATTCTTTGGTCATAGTGTGTAATAAAACTTAGGGCTTGTCGGTGGGCCCATGGCCATGTAAGGGGCAAAATGTTAGATTTCTCTCTTATTTTCATTGTGTGGTTGAGCTCATTTACCACAAAGACATATTTTCATGACCTGATTTGCTCATCTTTACCAAATGTGTCAGTAAATACAGAGCAGACTGTAAGTATTTTAAACCTGTGAAGCTGCACAGGACTAGCATACAAGAATCATTTTATACATTTCTCTGTAATTAAACTGCTTTTATATTATTGAAAACACTGATTCCAAGCAGTGCTGTACAAACTCACTCAGCAGGCTGGAGGGCCTTATGGAAATTGTGGGCAAGTTAGTGTTGCCAGTCCTGCTGTCCAGTGCTCCTAATGTTAGTGGAGTCCAGTGGCCCTCTTCCTGGCTAATTTGCTCCAGAACCACCCACTCTGAGCCGGAGATCAGCCATGAGACACAGCTCCTCTGGGGGACTCTTCCAGACCAGAAGAAAGGTAAAGAGAGTGAGAGAGACATGGGGGGAGATTAGAGTTGTTGGCATGATGGACAGGGGATCAGTGCCAAAGACAGAGAGCTATTGATCAGGATGAAATAAGAGAGGTCAAATGGGCAGGAATCTAAAGAAGAAAATACACTAAAGAAGGACTAAAAAAGTAGAAGAGTGACATGCTGTCTTTCTCTCTCTGAGTGAGAGACCACATCCATTCAGTTTTTATCTGCAGTACTACAGCACCATATTGTCACTGTCTTAACAAAACCTCAAATCCCTGAACAGCCCCATATACAGACATTTTGGGGGGCAGGGACTCAAGGGAAACAAAAAGGGCAGCATGAACATGAAATAAAATCTTAAAGCTGCACTGTGTAAGATTGTTTTGTTAAAACTGAAAGAAGGAGCATTACTGAGTCAGAAGAAATTGTGTCCATGCACTGCTTCATGTCACCCTATTAAGCCTGAAATAATATTTTAAAAACAGAGGTGTTGAGTTGGATTTAGTGGGAGTTTTTCAGACCATGTCATACGTCTTTATCACACGCACAGGCTCAAAAAGAAGGTCTGACTCAATGCTTAGGTCTAAAATGCAAAATCAACATTATACTGATGAAGAAATGATGACAATGGTGGATAAATCACTCACATCCTCAGAACATACGTCTTTTACCAATTTTTAACTGAGTTCTCTTTGAATACTCTTTCAATGCACTTGCAATCATTATATTCATCTGCTTGAGGAAGTGGTCTGATGCACAATCAACATTACAAAATGTCAAATCTTACATA